>NW_027222395.1:5454545-5757575 GCF_041296265.1 Equus caballus
TGGTTCCGGCATACTCGGCAGGTGGTACCGGCGTGTCCGGAACATGGTTCTGGCAAGTCTGAGAGGTGGTTCCGGCATGCCCGACAGGTGATTCCGGAGTGTTCGCCAAGTGGTTCTGGCGTAGCCGGCAGGTCATTTTGCATGTCCGGGTGTGGTTCCGGCGAGTCGAGCCGGTGGTTCTGGCGTGTCCAGCAGGTGGTTCTGGCGTGACCGGCACGAGGTTCTGGCACGTCTGAGAGTTGGTTCCGGCATGCCCGACAGGTGATTCCGGAGTGTCCACCACGTGGTTCTGGCGTACCCGGCAGGTGATTTTGGCGTGTCTGGCAGGTGTTTCTTGCAAGTCGAGCATTTGGCTCAGGCATGCTCAGCAGGTGCTTCCGGCGTGTCTGGCACATGGTTCTGGTCTGTCTGAGAGCTGGTTCTGGCATGTCCGGCAGATGATTCCGGAGTGTCCACCAAGTGGTTGTGGCATACCTGGCAGGTGATTTTAGCGTGTCAGGTAGGTGGTTCCAGCGAGTCGAGTAGGTGGTTCCGGCGTGCTCGGCAGGTGGTTCAGGCGGGTCTGGCAGGTGGTTTCGGTCTGTTCGGGGTGTGGTTCCGGCGTCTCAGGCACATGGTTCTGGCACGTCTGATAGGTGGTTCCGGCCGGCCCGACAGGTGTTTCCATGGTGTCCGCCAAGTGGTTCTGGCATAGCTGGCAGGTGATGTTTGTGTGACCGGCACATGGTTCCAGAAAGCCCGGCAGGTGATTCCGAAGAGTTCACCAAATGGTTGTGGCCTAGCCGGCAGGTGATTTCGGCGTGTCCTGCAGGTGGTTTTGGCGAGTCAAGCAGGTCGTTCTGGCGTGCTCGGCAGGTGCTTGCGGTTTCATTGGCATGTGGTTCCGGCATGTCTGAGAGGTGGTTCCGCCATGCCCGGCAGGTGATTCCGGAGTGTTCGCCAAGTGGTTCTGGCGTAGCCGGCAGGTGATTTTGCATGTCCGGCAATGGTTCCGGCGAGTCGAGCCGGTGGTTCCGGCATGTCCGGCAGGTGATTCCGGCATGTCCAGCAGGTGGTTCTGAGAAGTGGATCAGGTGGTTCCGGCAGGCACGGCAGGTGATTCCGGAGTGTCCGGCATGTGATTCTGTCACCTCTGAGAGGTTGTTCTGGCATGCCCGGCAGGTGATACCACAGTGTCCGGCATTTTGTTCTGGCACCTCTGACACCTGGTTCCGGGATGCCTGCCATGTGATTCCGGAGTGTCTGCCGTGTGGTTCTGGCGTGTCCAGCAGGTGTTTCCGGTCTTTCCGGCAGGTGGTTCTGGCGTGTCCGGCACGAGGTTCTGGCACGTCTGAGAGTTGGTTCCGGCATGCCCGACAGGTGATTCCGGAGTGTCCGCCACGTGGTTCTGGCGTACCCGGCAGGTGATTTTGGCGTGTCTGGCAGGTGTTTCTTGCAAGTCGAGCATGTGGCTCAGGCATGATCAGCAGGTGCTTCCGGCCTGTCCGGCACGTGGTTCTGGTGTGTCTGAGAGCTGGTTCTGGCATGTCCGGCAGATTATTCCGGAGTGTCCACCAAGTGGTTGTGGCATACCCGGCAGGTGATTTTAGCGTGTCAGGTAGGTGGTTCCGGCGAGTCGAGTTGGTGGTTCCGGCGTGCTCGGCAGGTGGTTCAGGCGGGTCTGGCAGGTGGTTTCGGTCTGTTCGGGGAGTGGTTCCGGCATCTCAGGCACATGGTTCTGGCACGTCTGATAGGTGGTTCCGGCCGGCCCGACAGGTGTTTCCATGGTGTCCGCCAAGTGGTTCTGGCATAGCAGGCAGGTGACGTTGGCGTGACCGGCAGGTGGTTCCAGCCAGCCCGGCAGGTGATTCCGAAGTTTTCACCAAATGGTTGTGGCGTAGCCGGAATCTGATTTTTGCATGTCCAGCAGGTGGTTTTGGCGAGTCGAGCAGGTGGTTCTGGCGTGCTCGGCAGGTGCTTCCGGTGTCATTGGCATGTGGTTCCGGCATGTCTGAGAGGTGGTTCCGCCATGCCCGGCAGGTGATTCCGGAGTGTTCGCCAAGTGGTTCTGGCGTAGCCGGCTGGTGATTTTGCATGGCCGGCAATGGTTCCGGCGAGTCGAGCCGGTGGTTCCGGCATGTCTGGCAGGTGGTTCCGGCATGCCCGGCAGGTGATTCCGCAGTCTCCGGCATTTGGTCCTGGCACCTCTGAGAGGTGGAACAGGCATGCCCGACAGGTGATTCCGGAGTGTTCGCCAAGTGGTTCTGGCGTTGCCGGCAGGTCATTTTGCATGTCTAGCTGTGGTTCCGGCGAGTCGAGCCGGGGGTTCCGGCGTAGCCGGCAGTTGCTCTTGGCGTGTCCACTAGGTGGTTCTGGGGAGTGGAGCAGCTGGTTCCGGCATACTCGGCAGGTGGTACCGGCGTGTCCAGAACATGGTTCTGGCAAGTCTGAGAGGTGGTTCCGGCACGCCCGACAGGTGATTCCGGAGCGTCCGCCAAGTGTTTCTGGCGTACCCGGCAGGTGATTTTGGCATGTCCGACAGGTGTTTCTTGCGAGTCGAGCAGGTGGCTCAGGCATGCTCAGCTGGTGCTTCCGGCGTCTCTGGCACGTGGTTCTGGTGTGTCTGAGAGCTGGTTCTGGCATGTCCGGCAGATGATTCCGGAGTGTCCACCAAGTGGTTCTGGTATACCTGGCAGGTGATTTTGCCATGTCAGGAAGGTGGTTCCGGCAAGTTGAGCAGGTGGATCAGGCGTGGTCGCCAGGGGGTTCATGCGGGTCTGGCAGGTGGTTTCGGTCTGTTCGGGGAGTGGTTCCGGCATCTCAGGCACATGGTTCTGGCACGTATGATAGGTGGTTCCGGCCGGCCCGACAGGTGTTTCCATGGTGTCCGCCAAGTGGTTCTGGCATAGCTGGCAGGTGATGTTGGCGTAACCGGCAGGTGGTTCCAGACAGCCCGGCAGGTGATTCCGAAGTGTTCACCAAATGCTTGTGGAGTAGCCGGAAGTTGATTTTGGCATGTCCAGCAGGTGGTTTTGGCGAGTCGAGCAGGTGGTTCTGGCGTGCTCGGCAGGTGCTTCCGGTGTCATCGGCATGTGGTTCCGGCATGTCTGAGAGGTGGTTCCGCCATGCCCGGCAGGTGATTCCGGAGTGTTCCCCAAGTGGTTCTGGCATAGCCGGCAGGTGATTTTGCATGTCCGGCAATGGTTCCGGCGAGTCGAGCCGCTGGTTCCGGCATGTCCGGCAGGTGGTTCCGGCATGCCCGGCAGGTGATTCCGGAGTGTCCGGCATGTGGTTCTGGCACCTCTGAGAGGTGGTTCCGGCATGCCCGGCAGGTGGTTCCGGCGTGTCTGCCTAGTGGTTCTGGCGTAGTCGGCAGGTGATTGTGGCGTGTCCAGCAGGTGGTTCCGAGGAGTGGATCAGGTGGTTCCGGCATACTCGGCAGGTGGTACCGGCGTGTCCGGAACATGGTTCTGGCATGTCTGAGAGGTGGTTCCAGCATGTCCGACAGGTGATTCCGGAGTGTTCGCCAAGTGGTTCTGGCGTAGCCGGCAGGTCATTTTGCATGTCCGGGGGTGGTTCCGGCGAGTCGAGCCGGTGGTTCTGGCGTGTCCAGCAGGTGGTTCTGGCGTGACCGGCACGAGGTTCTGGCACGTCTGAGAGTTGGTTCCGGCATGCCCGACAGGTGATTCCGGAGTGTCCGCCACGTGGTTCTGGCGTACCCGGCAGGTGATTTTGGCGTGTCTGGCAGGTGTTTCTTGCAAGTCGAGCATTTGGCTCAGGCATGCTCAGCAGGTGCTTCCGGCGTGTCTGGCACATGGTTCTGGTGTGTCTGAGAGCTGGTTCTGGCATGTCCAGCAGATGATTCCGGAGTGTCCACCAAGTGGTTGTGGCATACCTGGCAGGTGATTTTAGCGTGTCAGGTAGGTGGTTCCAGCGAGTCGAGTAGGTGGTTCCGGCGTGCTCGGCAGGTGGTTCAGGCGGGTCTGGCAGGTGGTTTCGGTCTGTTCGGGGTGTGGTTCCGGCGTCTCAGGCACATGGTTCTGGCACGTCTGATAGGTGGTTCCGGCCGGCCCGACAGGTGTTTCCATGGTGTCCGCCAAGTGGTTCTGGCATAGCTGGCAGGTGATGTTTGTGTGACCGGCACATGGTTCCAGAAAGCCCGGCAGGTGATTCCGAAGAGTTCACCAAATGGTTGTGGCCTAGCCGGCAGGTGATTTCGGCGTGTCCTGCAGGTGGTTTTGGCGAGTCAAGCAGGTCGTTCTGGCGTGCTCGGCAGGTGCTTGCGGTTTCATTGGCATGTGGTTCCGGCATGTCTGAGAGGTGGTTCCGCCATGCCCGGCAGGTGATTCCGGAGTGTTCGCCAAGTGGTTCTGGCGTAGCCGGCAGGTGATTTTGCATGTCCGGCAATGGTTCCGGCGAGTCGAGCCGGTGGTTCTGGCATGTCCGGCTGGTGATTCCGGCATGTCCAGCAGGTGGTTCTGAGAAGTGGATCAGGTGGTTCCGGCAGGCACGGCAGGTGATTCCGGAGTGTCCGGCATGTGATTCTGTCACCTCTGAGAGGTTGTTCTGGCATGCCCGGCAGGTGATACCACAGTGTCCGGCATTTGGTTCTGGCACCTCTGACAGGTGGTTCCGGGATGCCTGGCATGTGATTCCGGAGTGTCTGCCGAGTGGTTCTGGCGTGTCCAGCAGGTGTTTCCGGTCTTTCCGGCAGGTGGTTCTGGCGTGTCCGGCACGAGGTTCTGGCACGTCTGAGAGTTGGTTCCGGCATGCCCGACAGGTGATTCCGGAGTGTCCGCCACGTGGTTCTGGCGTACCCGGCAGGTGATTTTGGCGTGTCTGGCAGGTGTTTCTTGCAAGACGAGCATGTGGCTCAGGCATGATCAGCAGGTGCTTCCGGCCTGTCCGGCACGTGGTTCTGGTGTGTCTGAGAGCTGGTTCTGGCATGTCCGGCAGATTATTCCGGAGTGTCCACCAAGTGGTTGTGGCATACCCGGCAGGTGATTTTAGCGTGTCAGGTAGGTGGTTCCGGCGAGTCGAGTTGGTGGTTCCGGCGTGCTCGGCAGGTGGTTCAGGCGGGTCT
Source organism: Equus caballus (assembly GCF_041296265.1). NCBI lineage: Eukaryota > Metazoa > Chordata > Mammalia > Perissodactyla > Equidae > Equus > Equus caballus. The sequence continues at coordinate 5,459,608 of NW_027222395.1, forward strand.
GGCAGGTGGTTTCGGTCTGTTCGGTGTGTGGTTCCGGCATCTCAGGCACATGGTTCTGGCACGTCTGATAGGTGGTTCCGGCCGGCCCGACAGGTGTTTCCATGGTGTCCGCCAAGTGGTTCTGGAATAGCAGGCAGGTGACGTTGGCGTGACCGGCAGGTGGTTCCAGCCAGCCCGGCAGGTGATTCCGAAGTTTTCACCAAATGGTTGTGGCGTAGCCGGAATCTGATTTTTGCATGTCCAGCAGGTGGTTTTGGCGAGTCGAGCAGGTGGTTCTGGCGTGCTCGGCAGGTGCTTCCGGTGTCATTGGCATGTGGTTCCGGCATGTCTGAGAGGTGGTTCCGCCATGCCCGGCAGGTGATTCCGGAGTGTTCGCCAAGTGGTTCTGGCGTAGCCGGCAGGTGATTTTGCATGGCCGGCAATGGTTCCGGCGAGTCGAGCCGGTGGTTCCGGCATGTCCGGCAGGTGGTTCCGGCATGCCCGGCAGGTGATTCCGCAGTCTCCGTCATTTGGTCCTGGCACCTCTGAGAGGTGGTTCAGGCATGCCCGACAGGTGATTCCGGAGTGTTCGCCAAGTGGTTCTGGCGTAGCCGGCAGGTCATTTTGCATGTCCAGCGGTGGTTCCGGCGAGTCGAGCCGGTGGTTCCGGCGTAGCCGGCAGTTGCTCTTGGCGTGTCCACTAGGTGGTTCTGGGGAGTGGATCAGCTGGTTCCGGCATACTCGGCAGGTGGTACCGGCGTGTCCAGAACATGGTTCTGGCAAGTCTGAGAGGTGGTTCCGGCACGCCCGACAGTGATTCCGGAGCGTCCGCCAAGTGTTTCTGGCGTACCCGGCAGGTGATTTTGGCATGTCCGACAGGTGTTTCTTGCGAGTCGAGCAGGTGGCTCAGGCATGCTCAGCTGGTGCTTCCGGCGTCTCTGGCACGTGGTTCTGGTGTGTCTGAGAGCTGGTTCTGGCATGTCCGGCAGATGATTCCGGAGTGTCCACCAAGTGGTTCTGGTATACCTGGCAGGTGATTTTGGCGTGTCAGGAAGGTGGTTCCGGCTAGTTGAGCAGGTGGATCAGGCGTGCTCGCCAGGGGGTTCATGCGGGTCTGGCAGGTGGTTTCGGTCTGTTCGGGGAGTGGTTCCGGCATCTCAGGCACTTGGTTCTGGCACGTCTGAGAGGTGGTTCCGGCCGGCCGGAGAGGTGTTTCCAGAGTGTCCGCCAAGTGGTTCTGGCGTAGGTGAAAGGCGACGTTGGCGTGACCGGTAGGTGGTTCCAGCCAGCCCGGAGGTGATTCCAGAGTGTCTGCGGTGTGGTTCTGGCGTAGCTGGCAGGTGATTTTGGCGTGTCCAGCAGGTGGTTCCGGCGAGATCGGCAGGTGGTACCAGCGTGTCCGGAACATGGTTCTGGCACGGCTGAGAGATGGTTCCGTCATGCCCGGCAGGTGAATCCGGAGTGTCCGGCATGTGGTTCTGGCACCTCTGAGATGTGGTTCCCCCATGCCCGGCAGGTGATTCCGGAGTGTTCGGCATGTGGTTCTGGCACCTCTGAGAGGTGGTTCCAGCATGCCCGGCAGGTGTTTCCGGAGTGTCTGCCTAGTGGTTCTGGCGTAGTCGGCAGGTGATTCTGGCGTGTCCAGCAGGTGGTTCTGTGGAGTGGATCAGGTGGTTCCGGCATTCTCAGCAGGTGGTACCGGCGTGTCCGGAACATGGTTCTGGCAAGTCTGAGAGGCGGTTCCGGCATGCCCGACAGGTGATTCCGGAGTGTTCGCCAAGTGGTTCTGGCGTAGCCGGCAGGTCATTTTGCATGTCCGGCGGTGGTTCCGCGAGTCGAGCCGGTGGTTCCGGTGTGTCCGGCAGGTGGTTCTGGCGTGACCGGCACGAGGTTCTGGCACGTCTGAGAGTTGGTTCCGGCATGCCCGACAGGTTTTGGCGAGTCAAGCAGGTCGTTCTGGCGTGCTCGGCAGGTGCTTGCGGTTTCATTGGCATGTGGTTCCGGCATGTCTGAGAGGTGGTTCCGCCATGCCCGGCAGGTGATTCCGGAGTGTTCGCCAAGTGGTTCTGGCGTAGCCGGCAGGTGATTTTGCATGTCCGGCAATGGTTCCGGCGAGTCGAGCCGGTGGTTCCGGCATGTCCGGCAGGTGATTCCGGCATGTCCAGCAGGTGGTTCTGAGAAGTGGATCAGGTGGTTCCGGCAGGCACGGCAGGTGATTCCGGAGTGTCCGGCATGTGATTCTGTCACCTCTGAGAGGTTGTTCTGGCATGCCCGGCAGGTGATACCACAGTGTCCGGCATTTGGTTCTGGCACCTCTGACAGGGGGTTCCGGGATGCCTGGCATGTGATTCCGGAGTGTCTGCCGAGTGGTTCTGGCGTGTCCAGCAGGTGTTTCCGGTCTTTCCGGCAGGTGGTTCTGGCGTGTCCGGCACGAGGTTCTGGCACGTCTGAGAGTTGGTTCCGGCATGCCCGACAGGTGATTCCGGAGTGTCCGCCACGTGGTTCTGGCGTACCCGGCAGGTGATTTTGGCGTGTCTGGCAGGTGTTTCTTGCAAGTCGAGCATGTGGCTCAGGCATGATCAGCAGGTGCTTCCGGCCTGTCCGGCACGTGGTTCTGGTGTGTCTGAGAGCTGGTTCTGGCATGTCCGGCAGATTATTCCGGAGTGTCCACCAAGTGGTTGTGGCATACCCGGCAGGTGATTTTAGCGTGTCAGGTAGGTGGTTCCGGCGAGTCGAGTTGGTGGTTCCGGCGTGCTCGGCAGGTGGTTCAGGCGGGTCTGGCAGGTGGTTTCGGTCTGTTCGGTGTGTGGTTCCGGCATCTCAGGCACATGGTTCTGGCACGTCTGATAGGTGGTTCCGGCCGGCCCGACAGGTGTTTCCATGGTGTCCGCCAAGTGGTTCTGGCATAGCAGGCAGGTGACGTTGGCGTGACCGGCAGGTGGTTCCAGCCAGCCCGGCAGGTGATTCCGAAGTTTTCACCAAATGGTTGTGGCGTAGCCGGAATCTGATTTTTGCATGTCCTGCAGGTGGTTTTGGCGAGTCGAGCAGGTGGTTCTGGCGTGCTCGGCAGGTGCTTCCGGTGTCATTGGCATGTGGTTCTGGCATGTCTGAGAGGTGGTTCCGCCATGCCCGGCAGGTGATTCCGGAGTGTTCGCCAAGTGGTTCTGGCGTAGCTGGCAGGTGATTTTGCATGGCCGGCAATGGTTCCGGCGAGTCGAGCCTGTGGTTCCGGCATGTCCGGCAGGTGATTCCGCAGTCTCCGTCATTTGTTCCTGGCACCTCTGAGAGGTGGTTCAGGCATGCCCGACAGGTGATTCCGGAGTGTTCGCCAAGTTGTTCTGGCGTAGCCGGCAGGTCATTTTGCATGTCCAGCGGTGGTTCCGGCGAGTCGAGCCGGTGGTTCCGGCGTAGCCGGCAGTTGCTCTTGGCGTGTCCACTAGGTGGTTCTGGGGAGTGGATCAGCTGGTTCTGGCATACTCGGCAGGTGGTACCGGCGTGTCCAGTACATGGTTCTGGCAAGTCTGAGAGGTGGTTCCGGAACGCCCGACAGGTGATTCCGGAGCGTCCGCCAAGTGTTTCTGGCGTACCCGGCAGGTGATTTTGGCATGTCCGACTGGTGTTTCTTGCGAGTCGAGCAGGTGGCTCAGGCATGCTCAGCTGGTGCTTCCGGCGTCTCTGGCACGTGGTTCTGGTGTGTCTGAGAGCTGGTTCTGGCATGTCCGGCAGATGATTCCGGAGTGTCCACCAAGTGGTTCTGGTATACCTGGCAGGTGATTTTGGCGTGTCAGGAAAGTGGTTCCGGCTAGTTGAGCAAGTGGATCAGGCGTGCTCGCCAGGGGGTTCATGCGGGTCTGGCAGGTGGTTTCGGTCTGTTTGGGGAGTGGTTCCGGCATCTCAGGCACATGGTTCTGGCACGTCTGAGAGGTGGTTCCGGCCGGCCGGAGAGGTGTTTCCGGAGTGTCCGCCAAGTGGTTCTGGCGTAGGTGAAAGGCGACTTTGGCGTGACCGGTAGGTGGTTCCAGCCAGCCCGGAGGTGATTCCAGAGTGTCTGCGGTGTGGTTCTGGCGTAGCTGGCAGGTGATTTTGGCGTGACCAGCAGGTGGTTTTGGCGAGTCAAGCAGGTTTTCTGGCGTGCTCGGCAGGTGCTTCAGGTGTCATTAGCATGTGGTTCCGGCATGTCTGAGAGGTGGTTCCGCCATGCGCGGCAGATGATTCCGGAGTGTTCGCCAAGTGGTTCTGGCGTAGCCGGCAGGTGATTTTGCATGTCCGGCAATGGTTCCGGCGAGTCGAGCCGGTGGTTCCGGCATGTCCGGCAGGTGGTTCCGGCATGTCCGGCAGGTGGTTCCGGCATGTCCAGCACGTGGTTCCAGCATGCCCGGCAGGTGATTCCGGATTGTCCGGCATGTGGTTTTGGCACCTCTGAGAGGTGGTTCTGGCATGCCCGGCAGGTGATTCCGGAGTGTCCGGGATGTGGTTCTGGCACCTCTGAGAGGTGGTTCCGGCAAGCCCGGCAGTTGGTTACAGAGTGTCTGCCGAGTGGTTCTGGAGTAGCCGGCAGGTGATTCCAGCGTATCCAGCAGGTGGTTCTGTGGAGTGGATCAGGTGGTTCCGGCATACTCGGCAGGTGGTACCGGCGTGTCCGGAACATGGTTCTGGCGAGTCTGAGAGGTGGTACCGGCATGCCCGACAGGTGATTCCGGAGTGTTCGCCAAGTGGTTCTGGCATAGCCGGCAGGTCATTTTGCATGTCCGGCGGTGGTTCCGGCGAGTCGAGCCGGTGGTTGCGGCGTATCCAGCAGGTGTTTCCGGTCTGTCCGGCAGGTGATTCTGGCGTGACCGGCACGAGGTTCTGGCACGTCGGAGAGCTGGTTCCGGCATGCCCGACAGGTGATTCCGGAGTGTCCGCCACGTGGTTCTGGCGTACCCGGCAGGTGATTTTGGCGTGTCTGGCAGGTGTTTCTGGCAAGTCGAGCATTTGGCTCAGGCATGCTCAGCAGGTGCTTCCGGCGTGTCTGGCACGTGGTTCTGGTGTGTCTGAGAGCTGGTTCTGGCATGTCCGGCAGATGATTCCGGAGTGTCCACCAAGTGGTTGTGGCATACCCGGCAGGTGATTTTAGCGTGTCATGTAGCTGGATCCGGCGAGTCGAGTAGGTGGTTCCGGCGTGCTCGGCAGGTGGTTCAGGCGGGTCTGGCAGGTGGTTTCGGTCTGTTCGGGGTGTGGTTCCGGCATCTCAGGCACATGGTTCTGGCACGTCTGATAGGTGGTTCCGGCCGGCCCGACAGGTGTTTCCATGGTGTCCGACAAGTGGTTCTGGCATAGCTGGCAGGTGATGTTGGCGTGACCCGCAGGTGGTTCCAGCCAGCCAAGCAGGTGATTCCAAAGAGTTCACCAAATGATTGTGGCGTAGCCGGCAGGTGATTTTGGCGTGTCCAGCATGTCGTTTTGGCGAGTCGAGCAGGTGGATCTGGCGGGCTGGGCAGGTGCTTCCGGTGTCATTGGCATGTGGTTCTGGCATGTCTGAGAGGTGGTTCCGCCATGCCCGGCAGGTGATTCCGGAGTGTTCGCCAAGTGGTTCTGGCGTAGCCGGCAGGTGATTTTGCATGTCCGGCAATGGTTCCGGCGAGGCGAGCCGGTGGTTCCGGCATGTCCGGCAGGAGGTTCCGGCATGTCCAGCACGTGGTTCCAGCATGCCTGGCAGGTGATTCCGGATTGTCCGGCATGTGGTTCTGACACCTCTGAGAGGTGGTTCCGGCATGCCCGGCAGGTGATACCGGAGTGTCCGGCATTTGGTTCTGGCACCTCTGAGAGGTGGTTACGGAATGCGTGGCCTGTGATTCCGGAGTGTCTGCGGAGTGGTTCTGGCGTAGCCGGCAGTTGATTTTGGCGTGTCCACTAGGTGGTTATGGGGAGTGGATCAGCTGGTTCTGGCATACTCGGCAGGTGGTACCGGCGTGTCCAGAACTTGGTTCTGGCAAGTCTGAGAGGTGGTTCCGGCACGCCCGACAGGTGATTCCGGAGCGTCCGCCAAGTGTTTCTGGCATACCCGGCGGGTGATTTTCGCCTGTCCGACAGGTGTATCTTGCGAGTCGAGCAGGTGGCTCAGGCATGCTCAGCTGGTGCTTCCGGCGTCTCTGGCACGTGGTTCTGGTGTGTCTGAGAGCTGGTTCTGGCATCTCCGGCAGATGATTCCGGAGTGTCCACCAAGCGGTTCTTGTATACCTGGCAGGTGATTTTGGCATGTCAGGAAGGTGGTTCAGGCTAGTTGAGCAGGTGGATAAGGCGTGCTCGCCAGGGGGTTCAGGCGGGTCTGGCAGGTGGTTTTGGTCTGTTCGGGGAGTGGTTCCGGCATCTCAGGCTCATGGTTCTGGCACGTCTGAGAGGTGGTTCCGGCCGGCCCGACAGGTGTTTCCATGGTGTCCGCCAAGTGGTTCTGGCATAGCTGGCAGGTGGTGTTGGCGTGACCAGCAGGTGGTTTCAGCAAGCCCGGCAGGTGATTCCGAATAGTTCACCAAATTGTTGTGGCGTAGCAGACAGGTGATTTTGGCGTGTCCAGCAGGTGGTTTTGGCGAGTCGAGCAGGTGGTTCTGGCGTGCTCGGCATGTGCTTCCGGTGTCATTGGCATGTGGTAACGGCATGTCTGAGAGGTGGTTCCGGCATGCCCGGCAGGTGGTTCCGAAGAGTTCACCAAATGGTTGCGGCGTAGCAGGCAGTTGCTTTTGGCGTGTCAGGAAGGTGGTTCCGGCTAGTTGAGCAGGTGGATCAGGCGTGCTCGCCAGGGGGTTCATGCGGGTCTGGCAGGTGGTTTCGGTCTGTTCGGGGAGTGGTTCCGGCATCTCAGGCACATGGTTCTGGCACGTCTGAGAGGTGGTTCCGGCCGGCCGGAGAGGTGTTTCCAGAGTGTCCGCCAAGTGGTTCTGGCGTAGGTGAAAGGCGACGTTGGCGTGACCGGTAGGTGGTTCCAGCCAGCCCGATGGTGATTCCGGAGTGTCTGCCGTGTGGTTCTGGCGTAGCTGGCAGGTGATTTTGGCGTGTCCAGCAGGTGGTTCCGGCGAGATCGGCAGGTGGTACCAGCGTGTCCGGAACATGGTTCTGGCACGGCTGAGAGATGGTTCCGTCATGCCCGGCAGGTGAATCCGGAGTGTCCGGCATGTGGTTCTGGCACCTCTGAGATGTGGTTCCCCCATGACCGGCAGGTGATTCCGGAGTGTTCGGCATGTGGTTCTGGCACCTCTGAGAGTTGGTTCCAGAATGCCCGGCAGGTGGTTCCGGAGTGTCTGCCTAGTGGTTCTGGCGTAGTCGGCAGGTGATTCTGGCGTGTCCAGCAGGTGGTTCTGGGGAGTGGATCAGGTGGTGCCGGCATTCTCGGCAGGTGGTACCGGCGTGTCCGGAACATGGTTCTGGCAAGTCTGAGAGGCGGCTCCGGCATGCCCGACAGGTGATTCCGGAGTGTTCGCCAAGTGGTTCTGGCGTAGCCGGCAGGTCATTTTGCATGTCCGGCGGTGGTTCCGCGAGTCGAGCCGGTGGTTCCGGTGTGTCCGGCAGGTGGTTCTGGCGTGACCGGCACGAGGTTCTGGCACGTCTGAGAGTTGGTTCCGGCATGCCCGACAGGTGATTCCGGAGTGTCCGCCACGTGGTTCTGGCGTACCCGGCAGGTGATTTTGGCGTGTCTGGCAGGTGTTTCTTGCAAGTCGAGCATTTGGCTCAGGCATGCTCAGCAGGTGCTTCCGGCGTGTCTGGCAGGTGGTTCTGGTGTGTCTGAGAGCTGGTTCTGGCGTGTCTGGCAGATGATTCCGGAGTGTCCACCAAGTGGCTGTGGCATACCCGGCAGGTGATTTTAGCGTGTCAGGTAGGTGGTTCCAGCGAGTCGAGTAGGTGGTTCCGGCGTGCTCGGCAGGTAGTTCAGGCGGGTCTGGCAGGTGGCTTCGGTCTGTTCGGGGAGTGGTTCCGGCATCTCAGGCACATGGTTCTGGCACGTCTGATAGGTGGTTCCGGCCGGCCCGACAGGTGTTTCCATGGTGTCCGACAAGTGGTTCTGGCATAGCTGGCAGGTGATGTTGGCGTGACCGGCAGGTGGTTCCAGTCAGCCCGGCATGTGATTCCGAATGTTCACCAAATGCTTGTGGAGTAGCCGGAAGTTGATTTTGGCATGTCCAGCAGGTGGTTTTGGCGAGTCGAGCAGGTGGTTCTGGCGTGCTCGGCAGGTGCTTCCTGTGTCATCGGCATGTGGTTCCGGCATGTCTGAGAGGTGGTTCCGCCATGCCCGGCAGGTGATTCCGGAGTGTTCCCCAAGTGGTTCTGGCATAGCCGGCAGGTGATTTTGCATGTCCGGCAATGGTTCCGGCGAGTCGAGCCGCTGGTTCCGGCATGTCCGGCAGGTGGTTCCGGCATGCCCGGCAGGTGATTCCGGAGTGTCCGGCATGTGGTTCTGGGACCTCTGAGAGGTGGTTCCGGCATGCCCGGCAGGTGGTTCCGGAGTGTCTGCCGAGTGGTTCTGGCGTAGTCGGCAGGTGATTGTGGCGTGTCCAGCAGGTGGTTCTGAGGAGTGGATCAGGTGGTTCCGGCATACTCTGCAGGTTGTACCGGCGTGTCCGGAACATGGTTCTGGCAAGTCTGAGAGGTGGTTCCGGCATGCCCGACAGGTGATTCCGGAGTGTTCGCCAAGTGGTTCTGGCGTAGCCGGCAGGTCATTTTGCATGTCCGGCGGTGGTTCCGCGAGTCGAGCCAGTGGTTCCGGTGTGTCCGGCAGGTGGTTCTGGCGTGACCGGCACGAGGTTCTGGCACGTCTGAGAGTTGGTTCCGGCATGCCCGACAGGTCATGCCGGAGTTTCCGCCACGTGGTTCTGGCGTACCCGGCAGGTGATTTTGGCGTGTCTGGCAGGTGTTTCTTGCAAGTCGAGCATTTGGCTCAGGCATGCTCAGCAGGTGCTTCCGGCGTGTCTGGCAGGTGGTTCTGGTGTGTCTGAGAACTGGTTCTGGCATGTCTGGCAGATGATTCCGGAGTGTCCACCAAGTGGCTGTGGCATACCCGGCAGGTGATTTTAGCGTGTCAGGTAGGTGGTTCCAGCGAGTCGAGCAGGTGGTTCTGGCGTGCTCGGCAGGTGGTTCAGGCGGGTCTGGCAGGTGGTTTCGGTCTGTTCGGGGTGTGGTTCCGGCGTCTCAGGCACATGGTTCTGGCACGTCTGATAGGTGGTTCCGGCCGGCCCGACAGGTGTTTCCATGGTGTCCGCCAAGTGGTTCTGGCATAGCTGGCAGGTGATGTTGGCGTGACCGGAAGGTGGTTCCAGCCAGCCTGGCATGTGATTCCGAAGAGTTCACCAAATGGTTGTGGCCTAGCCGGCAGGTGATTTTGGCGTGTCCAGCAGGTGGTTTTGGCGAGTCAAGCAGGTTGTTCTGGCGTGCTCGGCGGGTGCTTCAGGTGTCATTAGCATGTGGTTCCGGCATGTCTGAGAGGTGGTTCCGCCATGCCCGGCAGGTGATTCCGGAGTGTTCGCCAAGTGGTTCTGGCGTAGCCGGCAGGTGATTTTGCATGTCCGGCAATGGTTCCGGCCAGTCGAGCCGGTGGTTCCGGCTTGTCCGGCAGGTGGTTCCGGCATGACCGGCAGGTGATACCGGAGTGTTCGCCAAGTGGTTCTGGCGTAGCCGGCAGGTGATTTTGCATGTCCGGCAATGGATCCGGCGAGTCGAGCCGGTGGTTCCGGAATGTCCGGCAGGTGGTTCCAGCATGTCCGGCAGGTGGTTCCGGCATGTCCAGCACGTGGTTCCAGCATGCCCGGCAGGTGATTCCGGAGTGTCCGGCATGTGGTTCTGGAACCTCTGAGAGGTGGTTCCGGCATGCATGGCAGGTGATACCGGAGTCTCCGGCATTTGGTTCTGGCACCTCTGAGAGGTGGTTCCGGAATGCCTGTCATGTGATTCCGGAGTGTCTGCCGAGTGGTTCTGGCGTAGCCGGCAGTTGATTTTGTCGTGTCCACTAGGTGGTTCTGGGGAGTGGATCAGCTGGTTCTGGCATACTCGGCAGGTGGTACCGGCGTGTCCAGAACTTGGTTCTGGCAAGTCTGAGAGGTGGTTCCGGCACGCCCGACAGGTGATTCCGGAGCGTCCGCCAAGTGTTTCTGGCGTACCCGGCGGGTGATTTTCGCCTGTCCGACAGGTGTATCTTGCGAGTCAAGCAGGTGGCTGAGGCATGCTCAGCTGGTGCTTCCGGCGTCTCTGGCACGTGGTTCTGGCGTGTCTGAGAGCTGGTTCTGGCATGTCCGGCAGATGATTCCGGAGTGTCCACCAAGTGGTTCTGGTATACCTGGAAGGTGATTTTGGCGTGTCGGGAAGGTGGTTCCGGCTAGTTGAGCAGGTGGATCAGGCGTGCTCGACAGGGGGTTCAGGCGGGTCTGGCAGGTGGTTTCGGTCTGTTCGGGGAGTGGTTCCGGCATCTCAGGCACATGGTTCTGGCACGTCTGAGAGGTGGTTCCGGCCGGCCGGAGAGGTGTTTCCCGAGTGTCCGCCAAGTGGTTCTGGCGTAGGTGAAAGGCGACTTTGGCGTGACCGGTAGGTGGTTCCAGCCAGCCCGGAGGTGATTCCAGAGTGTCTGCCGTGTGGTTCTGGCGTAGCTGGCAGGTGATTTTGGCGTGTCCAGCAGGTGGTTTTGGCGAGTCAAGCAGGTTTTCTGGCGTGCTCGGCGGGTGCTTCAGGTGTCATTAGCATGTGGTTCCGGCATGTCTGAGAGGTGGTTCCGCCATGCCCGGCAGGTGATTCCGGAGTGTCCGCCAAGTGGTTCTGGCGTAGCCGGCAGGTGATTTTGCATGTCCGGCAATGGTTCCGGCGAGTCGAGCCGGTGGTTCCGGCATGTCCGGCAGGTGGTTCCGGCATGACCGGCAGGTGATACCGGAGTGTTCGCCAAGTGGTTCTGGCGTATCCGGCAGGTGATTTTGCATGTCCGGCAATGGATCCGGCGAGTTGAGCCGGTGGTTCCGGAATGTCCGGCAGGTGGTTCCGGCATGTCCGGCAGGTGGTTCCGGCATGTCCAGTACGTGGTTCCAGCATGCCCGGCAGGTGATTCCGGATTGTCCGGCATGTGGTTCTGGCACCTCTGAGAGGTGGTTCCGGCATGCCCGGCAGGTGGTTCCGGCGTGTCTGCCGAGTGGTTCTGGCGTAGTCGGCAGGTGATTGTGGCGTGTCCAGCAGGTGGTTCTGAGGAGTGGATCAGGTGGTTCCGGCATACTCTGCAGGTGGTACCGGCGTGTCCGGAACATGGTTCTGGCAAGTCTGAGAGGTGGTTCCGGCATGCCCGACAGGTGATTCCGGAGTGTTCGCCAAGTGGTTCTGGCGTAGCCGGCAGGTCATTTTGCATGTCCGGCGGTGGTTCCGCGAGTCGAGCCGGTGGTTCCGGTGTGTCCGGCAGGTGGTTCTGGCGTGACCGGCACGAGGTTCTGGCACGTCTGAGAGTTGGTTCCGGCATGCCCGACAGGTGATTCCGGAGTGTCCGCCACGTGGTTCTGGCGTACCCGGCAGGTGATTTTGGCGTGTCTGGCAGGTGTTTCTTGCAAGTCGAGCATTTGGCTCAGGCATGCTCAGCAGGTGCTTCCGGCGTGTCTGGCAGGTGGTTCTGGTGTGTCTGAGAGCTGGTTCTGGCATGTCTGGCAGATGATTCCGGAGTGTCCACCAAGTGGTTGTGGCATACCCGGCAGGTGATTTTAGCGTGTCAGGTAGGTGGTTCCAGCGAGTCGAGCCGGTGGTTCCGGCATGTCCGGCAGGTGGTTCCGGCATGCCCGGCAGGTGATTCCGCAGTCTCCGGCATTTGGTCCTGGCACCTCTGAGAGGTGGTTCAGGCATGCCCGACAGGTGATTCCGGAGTGTTCGCCAAGTGGTTCTGGCGTTGCCGGCAGGTCATTTTGCATGTCTAGCAGTGGTTCCGGCGAGTCGAGCCGGTGGTTCCGGCGTAGCCGGCAGTTGCTCTTGGCGTGTCCACTAGGTGGTTCTGGGGAGTGGATGAGCTGGTTCCGGCATACTCGGCAGGTGGTACCGGCGTGTCCAGAACATGGTTCTGGCAAGTCTGAGAGGTGGTTCCGGCACGCCCGACAGGTGATTCCGGAGCGTCCGCCAAGTGTTTCTGGCGTACCCGGCAGGTGATTTTGGCATGTCCGACAGGTGTTTCTTGCGAGTCGAGCAGGTGGCTCAGGCATGCTCAGCTGGTGCTTCCGGCGTCTCTGGCACGTGGTTCTGGTGTGTCTGAGAGCTGGTTCTGGCATGTCCGGCAGATGATTCCGGAGTGTCCACCAAGTGGTTCTGGTATACCTGGCAGGTGATTTTGGCGTGTCAGGAAGGTGGTTCCGGCTAGTTGAGCAGGTGGATCAGGCGTGCTCGCCAGGGGGTTCATGCGGGTCTGGCAGGTGGTTTCGGTCTGTTCGGGGAGTGGTTCCGGCATCTCAGGCACATGGTTCTGGCACGTCTGAGAGGTGGTTCCGGCCGGCCGGAGAGGTGTTTCCAGAGTGTCCGCCAAGTGGTTCTGGCGTAGGTGAAAGGCGACGTTGGCGTGACCGGTAGGTGGTTCCAGCCAGCCCGGAGGTGATTCCAGAGTGTCTGCGGTGTGGTTCTGGCGTAGCTGGCAGGTGATTTTGGCGTGTCCAGCAGGTGGTTCCGGCGAGATCGGCAGGTGGTACCAGCGTGTCCGGAACATGGTTCTGGCACGGCTGAGAGATGGTTCCGTCATGCCCGGCAGGTGAATCCGGAGTGTCCGGCATGTGGTTCTGGCACCTCTGAGATGTGGTTCCCCCATGCCCGGCAGGTGATTCCGGAGTGTTCGGCATGTGGTTCTGGCACCTCTGAGAGGTGGTTCCAGCATGCCCGGCAGGTGTTTCCGGAGTGTCTGCCTAGTGGTTCTGGCGTAGTCGGCAGGTGATTCTGGCGTGTCCAGCAGGTGGTTCTGTGGAGTGGATCAGGTGGTTCCGGCATTCTCGGCAGGTGGTACCGGCGTGTCCGGAACATGGTTCTGGCAAGTCTGAGATGCGGTTCCGGCATGCCCGACAGGTGATTCCGGAGTGTTCGCCAAGTGGTTCTGGCGTAGCCGGCAGGTCATTTTGCATGTCCGGCGGTGGTTCCGCGAGTCGAGCCGGTGGTTCCGGTGTGTCCGGCAGGTGGTTCTGGCGTGACCGGCACGAGGTTCTGGGACGTCTGAGAGTTGGTTCCGGCGTGCCCGACAGGTGATTCCGGAGTGTCCGCCACGTGGTTCTGGCATACCCGGCAGGTGATTTTGGCGTGTCTGGCAGGTGTTTCTTGCAAGTCGAGCATTTGGCTCAGGCATGCTCAGCAGGTGCTTCCGGCGTGTCTGGCAGGTGGTTCTGGTGTGTCTGAGAGCTGGTTCTGGCATGTCTGGCAGATGATTCCGGAGTGTCCACCAAGTGGTTATGGCATACCCGGCAGGTGATTTTAGCGTGTCAGGTAGGTGGTTCCAGCGAGTCGAGTAGGTGGTTCCGGCGTGCTCGGCAGGTGGTTCAGGCGGGTCTAGCAAGTGGTTTCGGTCTGTTCGGGGAGTGGTTCCGGCATCTCAGGCACATGGTTCTGGCACGTCTGATAGGTGGTTCCGGCCGGCCCGACAGGTGTTTCCATGGTGTCCGCCAAGTGGTTCTGGCATAGCTGGCAGGTGATTTTGGCGTGACCGGCAGGTGGTTCCAGACAGCCCGGCAGGTGATTCCGAAGTGTTCACCAAATGCTTGTGGAGTAGCCGGAAGTTGATTTTGGCATGTCCAGCAGGTGGTTTTGGCGAGTCGAGCAGGTGGTTCTGGCGTGCTCGGCAGGTGATTCCGGTGTCATCGGCATGTGGTTCCGGCATGTCTGAGAGGTGGTTCCGCCATGCCCGGCAGGTGATTCCGGAGTGTTCGCCAAGTTGTTCTGGCGTAGCCGGCAGGTGATTTTGCATGTCCGGCAATGGTTCCGGCGAGTCGAGCCGCTGGTTCTGGCATGTCCGGCAGGTGGTTCCGGCATGCCCGGCAGGTGATTCCGGAGTGTCCGGCATGTGGTTCTGGCACCCCTGAGAGGTGGTTCTGGCATGCCCGGCAGGTGGTTCCGGCGTGTATGCCGAGTGTTCTGGCGTAGTCGGCAGGTGATTGTGGCGTGTCCAGCAGGTGGTTCTGAGGAGTGGATCAGGTGGTTCCGGCATACTCTGCAGGTAGTACCGGCGTGTCCGGAACATGTTTCTGGCAAGTCTGAGAGGTGGTTCCGGCATGCCCGACAGGTGATTCCGGAGTGTTCGCCAAGTGGTTCTGGCGTAGTCGGCAGGTCATTTTGCATGTCCGGCGCTGGTTCCGGCGAGTCGAGCCGGTGGTTCTGGCGTGTCCGGCAGGTGGTTCTGGCGTGACCGGCACGAGGTTCTGGCACGTCTGAGAGTTGGTTCCGGCATGCCCGACAGGTGATTCCGGAGTGTCCGCCACGTGGTTCTGGCATACCCGGCAGGTGATTTTGGCGTGTCTGGCAGGTGTTTCTTGCAAGTCGAGCATTTGGCTCAGGCATGCTCAGCAGGTGCTTCCGGCGTGTCTGGCAGGTGGTTCTGGTGTGTCTGAGAGCTGGTTCTGGCATGTCTGGCAGATGATTCCGGAGTGTCCACCAAGTGGTTGTGGCATACCCGGCAGGTGATTTTAGCGTGTCAGGTAGGTGGTTCCAGCGAGTCGAGTAGGTGGTTCCGGCATGCTCGGCAGGTGGTTCAGGCGGGTCTGGCAGGTGGTTTCGGTCTGTTCGGGGAGTGGTTCCGGCATCTCAGGCACATGGTTCTGGCACGTCTGATAGGTGGTTCCGGCCGGCCCGACAGGTGTTTCCATGGTGTCCGCCAAGTGGTTCTGGCATAGCTGGCAGGTGATGTTGGCGTGACCGGCAGGTGGTTCCAGCCAGCCTGGCATGTGATTCCGAAGAGTTCACCAAATGGTTGTGGCCTAGCCGGCAGGTGATTTTGGCGTGTCCAGCAGGTGGTTTTGGCGAGTCAAGCAGGTTGTTCTGGCGTGCTCGGCGGGTGCTTCAGGTGTCATTAGCATGTGGTTCCGGCATGTCTGAGAGGTGGTTCCGCCATGCCCGGCAGGTGATTCCGGAGTGTTCGCCAAGTGGTTCTGGCGTAGCCGGCAGGTGATTTTGCATGTCCGGCAATGGTTCCGGCGAGTCGAGCCGGTGGTTCCGGCATGTCCGGCAGGTGGTTCCGGCATGACCGGCAGGTGATACCGGAGTGTTCGCCAAGTGGTTCTGGCGTATCCGGCAGGTGATTTTGCATGTCCGGCAATGGATCCGGCGAGTCGAGCCGGTGGTTCCGGAATGTCCGGCAGGTGGTTCCGGCATGTCCGGCAGGTGGTTCCGGCATGTCCAGCACGTGGTTCCATCATGCCCGGCAGGTGATTCCGGATTGTCCGGCATGTGGTTTTGGCACCTCTGAGAGGTGGTTCCGGCATGCCCGGCAGGTGATTTCGGAGTGTCCGGCATGTGGTTCTGGCACCTCTGAGAGGTGGTTCCGGCAAGCCCGGCAGTTGGTTACGGAGTGTCTGCCGAGTGGTTCTGGCGTAGTCGGCAGGTGATTGTGGCGTGTCCAGCAGGTGGTTCTGAGGAGTGGATCAGGTGGTTCCGGCATACTCTGCAGGTGGTACCGGCGTGTCCAGAACATGGTTCTGGCAAGTCTGAGAGGTGGTTCCGGCACGCCCGACAGTGATTCCGGAGCGTCCGCCAAGTGTTTCTGGCGTACCCGGCAGGTGATTTTGGCATGTCCGACAGGTGTTTCTTGCGAGTCGGGCAGGTGGCTCAGGCATGCTCAGCTGGTGCTTCCGGCGTCTCTGGCACGTGGTTCTGGTGTGTCTGAGAGCTGGTTCTGGCATGTCCGGCAGATGATTCCGGAGTGTCCACCAAGTGGTTCTGGTATACCTGGCAGGTGATTTTGGCGTGTCAGGAAGGTGGTTCCGGCTAGTTGAGCAGGTGGATCAGGCGTGGTCGCCAGGGGGTTCATGCGGGTCTGGCAGGTGGTTTCGGTCTGTTCGGGGAGTGGTTCCGGCATCTCAGGCACATGGTTCTGGCACGTCTGAGAGGTGGTTCCGGCCGGCCGGAGAGGTGTTTCCGGAGTGTCCGCCAAGTGGTTCTGGCGTAGGTGAAAGGCGACATTGGCGTGACCGGTAGGTGGTTCCAGCCAGCCCGAAGGTGATTCCAGAGTGTCTGCGGTGTGGTTCTGGCGTAGCTGGCAGGTGATTTTGGCGTGTCCAGCAGGTGGTTCCGGCGAGATCGGCAGGTGGTACCAGCGTGTCCGGAACATGGTTCTGGCACGGCTGAGAGATGGTTCCGTCATGCCCGGCAGGTGAATCCGGAGTGTCCGGCATGTGGTTCTGGCAGCTCTGAGATGTGGTTCCCCCATGCCCGGCAGGTGATTCCGGCGTGTCCGGAACATGGTTCTGGCAAGTCTGAGAGGTGGTACCGGCATGCCCGACAGGTGATTCCGGAGTGTTCGCCAAGTGGTTCTGGCGTAGCCGGCAGGTCATTTTGCATGTCCGGCGGTGGTTCCGGCGAGTCGAGCCGGTGGTTGCGGCGTATCCAGCAGGTGTTTCCGGTCTGTCCGGCAGGTGATTCTGGCGTGACCGGCACGAGGTTCTGGCACGTCGGAGAGCTGGTTCCGGCATGCCCGACAGGTGATTCCGGAGTGTCCGCCACGTGGTTCTGGCATGTGGTTCTGGCATGTCTGAGAGGTGGTTCCGCCATGCCCGGCAGGTGATTCCGGAGTGTTCGCCAAGTGGTTCTGGCGTAGCCGGCAGGTGATTTTGCATGTCCGGCAATGGTTCCGGCGAGGCGAGCCGGTGGTTCTGGAATGTCCGGCAGGTGGTTCCGGCATGTCCGGCAGGTGGTTCCGGCATGTCCAGCACGTGGTTCCAGCATGCCTGGCAGGTGATTCCGGAGTGTCCGGCATGTGGTTCTGGTACCTCTGAGAGGTGGTTCCGGCATGCCCGGCAGGTGATACCGGAGTGTCCGGCATTTGGTTCTGGCACCTCTGAGAGGTGGTTCCGGCAAGCCCGGCAGTTGGTTACGGTCGTTCTGGCGTGCTCGGCAGGTGCTTGCGGTTTCATTGGCATGTGGTTCCGGCATGTCTGAGAGGTGGTTCCGCCATGCCCGGCAGGTGATTCCGGAGTGTTCGCCAAGTGGTTCTGGCGTAGCCGGCAGGTGATTTTGCATGTCCGGCAATGGTTCCGGCGAGTCGAGCCGGTGGTTCCGGCATGTCCGGCAGGTGATTCCGGCATGTCCAGCAGGTGGTTCTGAGAAGTGGATCAGGTGGTTCCGGCAGGCACGGCAGGTGATTCCGGAGTGTCCGGCATGTGATTCTGTCACCTCTGAGAGGTTGTTCTGGCATGCCCGGCAGGTGACACCACAGTGTCCGGCATTTGGTTCTGGCACCTCTGACAGGTGGTTCCGGGATGCCTGGCATGTGATTCCGGAGTGTCTGCCGAGTGGTTCTGGCGTGTCCAGCAGGTGTTTCCGGTCTTTCCGGCAGGTGGTTCTGGCGTGTCCGGCACGAGGTTCTGGCACGTCTGAGAGTTGGTTCCGGCATGCCCGACAGGTGATTCCGGAGTGTCCGCCACGTGGTTCTGGCGTACCCGGCAGGTGATTTTGGCGTGTCTGGCAGGTGTTTCTTGCAAGTCGAGCATGTGGCTCAGGCATGATCAGCAGGTGCTTCCGGCCTGTCCGGCACGTGGTTCTGGTGTGTCTGAGAGCTGGTTCTGGCATGTCCGGCAGATTATTCCGGAGTGTCCACCAAGTGGTTGTGGCATACCCGGCAGGTGATTTTAGCGTGTCAGGTAGGTGGTTCCGGCGAGTCGAGTTGGTGGTTCCGGCATGCTCGGCAGGTGGTTCAGGCGGGTCTGGCAGGTGGTTTCGGTCTGTTCGGTGTGTGGTTCCGGCATCTCAGGCACATGGTTCTGGCACGTCTGATAGGTGGTTCCGGCCGGCCCGACAGGTGTTTCCATGGTGTCCGCCAAGTGGTTCTGGCATAGCAGGCAGGTGACGTTGGCGTGACCGGCAGGTGGTTCCAGCCAGCCCGGCAGGTGATTCCGAAGTTTTCACCAAATGGTTGTGGCGTAGCCGGAATCTGATTTTTGCATGTCCAGCAGGTGGTTTTGGCGAGTCGAGCAGGTGGTTCTGGCGTGCTCGGCAGGTGCTTCCGGTGTCATTGAAATGTGGTTCCGGCATGTCTGAGAGGTGGTTCCGCCATGCCCGGCAGGTGATTCCGGAGTGTTCGCCAAGTGGTTCTGGCGTAGCCGGCAGGTGATTTTGCATGTCCGGCAATGGTTCCGGCGAGTCGAGCCGGTGGTTCCGGCATGTCCGGCAGGTGGTTCCGGCATGACCGGCAGGTGATACCGGAGTGTTCGCCAAGTGGTTCTGGCGTATCCGGCAGGTGATTTTGCATGTCCGGCAATGGATCCGGCGAGTCGAGCCGGTGGTTCCGGAATGTCCGGCAGGTGGTTCCAGCATGTCCGGCAGGTGGTTCCGGCATGTCCAGCACGTGGTTCCATCATGCCCGGCAGGTGATTCCGGATTGTCCGGCATGTGGTTTTGGCACCTCTGAGAGGTGGTTCCGGCATGCCCGGCAGGTGATTTCGGAGTGTCCGGCATGTGGTTCTGGCACCTCTGAGAGGTGGTTCCGGCAAGCCCGGCAGATGGTTACGGAGTGTCTGCCGAGTGGTTCTGGAGTAGCCGGCAGGTGATTCTGGGGTATCCAGCAGGTGGTTCTGTGGAGTGGATCAGGTGGTTCCGGCATACTCGGCAGGTGGTACCGGCGTGTCCGGAACATCGTTCTGGCAAGTCTGAGAGGTGGTACCGGCATGCCCGACAGGTGATTCCGGAGTGTTCGCCAAGTGGTTCTGGCGTAGCCGGCAGGTCATTTTGCATGTCCGGTGGTGGTTCCGGCGAGTCGAGCCGGTGGTTGCGGCGTATCCAGCAGGTGTTTCCGGTCTGTCCGGCAGGTGATTCTGGCGTGACCGGCACGAGGTTCTGGCACGTCGGAGAGCTGGTTCCGGCATGCCCGACAGGTGATTCCGGAGTGTCCGCCACGTGGTTCTGGCGTACCCGGCAGGTGATTTTGGCGTGTCTGGCAGGTGTTTCTGGCAAGTCGAGCATTTGGCTCAGGCATGCTCAGCAGGTGCTTCTGGCGTGTCTGGCACGTGGTTCTGGTGTGTCTGAGAGCTGGTTCTGGCATGTCCGGCAGATGATTCCGGAGTGTCCACCAAGTGGTTGTGGCATACCCGGCAGGTGATTTTAGCGTGTCATGTAGCTGGATCCGGCGAGTCGAGTAGGTGGTTCCGGCGTGCTCGGCATGTGGTTCAGGCGGGTCTGGCAGGTGGTTTCGGTCTGTT
Organism: Equus caballus; assembly: GCF_041296265.1. Lineage (NCBI taxonomy): Eukaryota > Metazoa > Chordata > Mammalia > Perissodactyla > Equidae > Equus > Equus caballus. Next base: position 5,478,933 of record NW_027222395.1, read on the forward strand.
CGGGGTGTGGTTCCGGCATCTCAGGCACATGGTTCTGGCACGTCTGATAGGTGGTTCCGGCCGGCCCGACAGGTGTTTCCATGGTGTCCGACAAGTGGTTCTGGCATAGCTGGCAGGTGATGTTGGCGTGACCCGCAGGTGGTTCCAGCCAGCCAAGCAGGTGATTCCAAAGAGTTCACCAAATGTTTGTGGCGTAGCCGGCATGTGATTTTGGCGTGTCCAGCAGGTGGTTTTGGCGAGTCGAGCAGGTGGATCTGGCGGGCTCGGCAGGTGCTTCCGGTGTCATTGGCATGTGGTTCTGGCATGTCTGAGAGGTGGTTCCGCCATGCCCGGCAGGTGATTCCGGAGTGTTCGCCAAGTGGTTCTGGCGTAGCCGGCAGGTGATTTTGCATGTCCGGCAATGGTTCCGGCGAGTCGAGCCGGTGGTTCCGGCATGTCCGGCAGGTGGTTCCGGGATGACCGGCAGGTGATACCGGAGTGTTCGCCAAGTGGTTCTGGCGTAGCCGGCAGGTGATTTTGCATGTCCGGCAATGGATCCGGCGAGTCGAGCCGGTGGTTCCGGAATGTCCGGCAGGTGGTTCCGGCATGTCCGGCAGGTGGTTCCGGCATGTCCAGAACGTGGTTCCAGCATGCCCGGCAGGTGATTCCGGAGTGTCCGGCATGTGGTTCTGGAACCTCTGAGAGGTGGTTCCGGCATGCACGGCAGGTGATACCGGAGTCTCCGGCATTTGGTTCTGGCACCTCTGAGATGTGGTTCCGGAATGCCTGTCATGTGATTCCGGAGTGTCTGCCGAGTGGTTCTGGCGTAGCCGGCAGTTGATTTTGGCGTGTCCACTAGGTGGTTCTGGGGAGTGGATCAGCTGGTTCTGGCATACTCGGCAGGTGGTACCGGCGTGTCCAGAACTTGGTTCTGGCAAGTCTGAGAGGTGGTTCCGACACGCCCGACAGGTGATTCCGGAGCGTCCGCCAAGTGTTTCTGGCGTACCCGGCGGGTGATTTTTGCCTGTCCGACAGGTGTATCTTGCGAGTCAAGCAGGTGGCTGAGGCATGCTCAGCTTGTGCTTCCGGCGTCTCTGGCACGTGGTTCTGGTGTGTCTGAGAGCTGGTTCTGGCATCTCCGGCAGATGATTCCGGAGTGTCCACCAAGTGGTTCTGGTATACCTGCAAGGTGATTTTGGCGTGTCAGGAAGGTGGTTCCGGCTAGTTGAGCAGGTGGATCAGGTGTGCTCGACAGGGGGTTCAGGCGGGTCTGGCAGGTGGTTTCGGTCTGTTCGGCGAGTGGTTCCGGCATCTCAGGCACATGGTTCTGGCACGTCTGAGGTGGTTCTGGCCGGCCCGACAGGTGTTTCCGGAGTGTCCTCCAAGTGGTTCTGGCGTAGGTGAAAGGTGATGTTGGCGTGACCGACAGGTGGTTCCAGCCAGACCGGCAGGTTATTCCGGAGTGTCTGCCGAGTGGTTCTGGCGTAGCCGGCAGGTGATTTTGGCGTGTCCAGCGGGTGGTTTTGGCGAGTCAAGCAGGTGGTTCTGTCGTGCTCGGCAGGTGCTTCCGGTGTCATTGGCATGCGGTTCCGGCATGTCTGAGAGGTGGTTCCGCCATGCCCGGCAGGTGATTCCGGAGTGTTCGCCAAGTGGTTCTGGCGTAGCCGGCAGGTGATTTTGCCTGTCCGGCACTGGTTCCGGCGAGTCGAGCCGGTGGTTCTGGCATGTCCAGCAGGTGGTTCCTGTATGCCCGGCAGTTGATTCCGGATTGTCCGGCATGTGGTTTTGGCACCTCTGAGAGGTGGTTCCGGCATGCCCGGCAGGTGATTCCGGAGTGTCCGGCATGTGGTTCTGGCACCTCTGAGAGGTGGTACCGGCAAGCCCGGCAGTTGGTTACGGAGTGTTTGCCGAGTGGTTCTGGCGTAGCCGGCAGTTGATTTTGGCGTGTCCACTATGTGGTTCTGTGGAGTGGATCAGCTGGTTCCGGCATACTCGGCAGGTGGTACCGGCGTGTCCAGAACATGGTTCTGGCAAGTCTGAGAGGTGGTTCCGGCACGCCCGACAGGTGATTCCGGAGCGTCCGCCAAGTGTTTCTGGCGTACCCGGCGGGTGATGTACGCCTGTCCGACAGGTGTATCTTGCGAGTCGAGCAGGTGGCTCAGGCATGCTCAGCTGGTGCTTCCGGCGTCTCTGGCACGTGGTTCTGGTGTGTCTGAGAGCTGGTTCTGGCATCTCCGGCAGATGATTCCGGAGTGTCCACCAAGCGGTTCTTGTATACCTGGCAGGTGATTTTGGCGTGTCAGGAAGGTGGTTCCGGCTAGTTGAGCAGGTGGATAAGGCGTGCTCGCCAGGGGGTTCAGGCGGGTCTGGCAGGTGGTTTCGGTCTGTTCGGGGAGTGGTTCCGGCATCTCAGGCTCATGGTTCTGGCACGTCTGAGAGGTGGTTCCTGCCGGACCGACAGGTGTTTCCATGGTGTCCGCCAAGTGGTTCTGGCATAGCTGGCAGGTGATGTTGGTGTGACCAGCAGGTGGTTCCAGCAAGCCCGGCAGGTGATTCCGAAGAGTTCACCAAATGGTTGTCGCGTAGCCGGCAGGTGATTTTGGCGTGTCCAGCAGGTGGTTTTGGCGAGTCGAGCAGGTGGTTCTGGCGTGCTCGGCAGGTGCTTCCGGTGTCATTGGCATGTGGTAACGGCATGTCTGAGAGGTGGTTCCGGCATGCCCGGCAGGTGGTTCCGAAGAGTTCACCAAATGGTTGCGGCGTAGCGGGCAGTTGCTTTTGGCGTGTCAGGAAGGTGGTTCCGGCTAGTTGAGCAGGTGGATCAGGCGTGCTCGCCAGGGGGTTCATGCGGGTCTGGCAGGTGGTTTCGGTCTGTTCGGGGAGTGGTTCCGGCATCTCAGGCACATGGTTCTGGCACGTCTGAGAGGTGGTTCCGGCCGGCCGGAGAGGTGTTTCCAGAGTGTCCGCCAAGTGGTTCTGGCGTAGGTGAAAGGCGACGTTGGCGTGACCGGTAGGTGGTTCCAGCCAGCCCGGCAGGTGATGCCGGAGTGTCTGCCGTGTGGTTCTGGCGTAGCTGGCAGGTGATTTTGGCGTGTCCAGCAGGTGGTTCCGGCGAGATCGGCAGGTGGTACCAGCGTGTCCGGAACATGGTTCTGGCACGGCTGAGAGATGGTTCCGTCATGCCCGGCAGGTGAATCCGGAGTGTCCGGCATGTGGTTCTGGCACCTCTGAGATGTGGTTCCCCCATGCCCGGCAGGTGATTCCGGAGTGTTCGGCATGTGGTTCTGGCACCTCTGCGAGGTGGTTCCAGCATGCCCGGCAGGTGGTTCCGGAATGTCTGCCTAGTGGTTCTGGCGTAGTCGGCAGGTGATTCTGGCGTGTCCAGCAGGTGGTTCTGGGGAGTGGATCAGGTGGTTCCGGCATTCTCGGCAGGTGGTACCGGCGTGTCCGGAACATGGTTCTGGCAAGTCTGAGAGGCGGTTCCGGCATGCCCGACAGGTGATTCCGGAGTGTCCGCCACGTGGTTCTGGCGTACCCGGCAGGTGATTTTGGCGTGTCTGGCAGGTGTTTCTTGCAAGTCGAGCATTTGGCTCAGGCATGCTCAGCAGGTGCTTCCGGCGTGTCTGGCAGGTGGTTCTGGTGTGTCTGAGAGCTGGTTCTGGCGTGTCTGGCAGATGATTCCGGAGTGTCCACCAAGTGGTTGTGGCATACCCGGCAGATGATTTTAGCGTGTCAGGTAGGTAGTTCCAGCGAGTCGAGTAGGTGGTTCCGGCGTGCTCGGCAGGTGGTTCAGGCGGGTCTGGCAGGTGGTTTCGGTCTGTTCGGGGAGTGGTTCCGGCATCTCAGGCACATGGTCCTGGCACGTCTGATAGGTGGTTCCGGCCGGCCCGACAGGTGTTTCCATGGTGTCCGCCAAGTAGTTCTGGCATAGCTGGCAGGTGATGTTGGCGTGACCGGCAGGTGGTTCCAGTCAGCCCGGCATGTGATTCCGAATGTTCACCAAATGCTTGTGGAGTAGCCGGAAGTTGATTTTGGCATGTCCAGCAGGTGGTTTTGGCGAGTCGAGCAGGTGGTTCTGGCGTGCTCGGCAGGTGCTTCCTGTGTCATCGGCATGTGGTTCCGGCATGTCTGAGAGGTGGTTCCGCCGTGCCCGGCAGGTGATTCCGGAGTGTTCCCCAAGTGGTTCTGGCATAGCCGGCAGGTGATTTTGCATGTCCGGCAATGGTTCCGGCGAGTCGAGCCGCTGGTTCCGGCATGTCCGGCAGGTGGTTCCGGCATGCCCGGCAGGTGATTCCGGAGTGTCCGGCATGTGGTTCTGGCACCTCTGAGAGGTGGTTCCGGCATGCCCGGCAGGTGGTTCCGGCGTGTCTGCCGAGTGGTTCTGGCGTAGTCGGCAGGTGATTGTGGCGTGTCCAGCAGGTGGTTCTGAGGAGTGGATCAGGTGGTTCCGGCATACTCTGCAGGTGGTACCGGCGTGTCCAGAACATGGTTCTGGCAAGTCTGAGAGGTGGTTCCGGCACGCCCGACAGTGATTCCGGAGCGTCCGCCAAGTGTTTCTGGCGTACCCGGCAGGTGATTTTGGCATGTCCGACAGGTGTTTCTTGCGAGTCGGGCAGGTGGCTCAGGCATGCTCAGCTGGTGCTTCCGGCGTCTCTGGCACGTGGTTCTGGTGTGTCTGAGAGCTGGTTCTGGCATGTCCGGCAGATGATTCCGGAGTGTCCACCAAGTGGTTCTGGTATACCTGGCAGGTGATTTTGGCGTGTCAGGAAGGTGGTTCCGGCTAGTTGAGCAGGTGGATCAGGCGTGGTCGCCAGGGGGTTCATGCGGGTCTGGCAGGTGGTTTCGGTCTGTTCGGGGAGTGGTTCCGGCATCTCAGGCACATGGTTCTGGCACGTCTGAGAGGTGGTTCCGGCCGGCCGGAGAGGTGTTTCCCGAGTGTCCGCCAAGTGGTTCTGGCGTAGGTGAAAGGCGACATTGGCGTGACCGGTAGGTGGTTCCAGCCAGCCCGAAGGTGATTCCAGAGTGTCTGCGGTGTGGTTCTGGCGTAGCTGGCAGGTGATTTTGGCGTGTCCAGCAGGTGGTTCCGGCGAGATCGGCAGGTGGTACCAGCGTGTCCGGAACATGGTTCTGGCACGGCTGAGAGATGGTTCCGTCATGCCCGGCAGGTGAATCCGGAGTGTCCGGCATGTGGTTCTGGCAGCTCTGAGATGTGGTTCCCCCATGCCCGGCAGGTGATTCCGGAGTGTTCGGCATGTGGTTCTGGCACCTCTGAGAGGTGGTTCCGGCATGCCCGGCAGGTGTTTCCGGAGTGTCTGCCTAGTGGTTCTGGCGTAGTCGGCAGGTGATTCTGGCGTGTCCAGCAGGTGGTTCTGTGGAGTGGATCAGGTGGTTCCGGCATTCTCGGCAGGTGGTACTGGCGTGTCCGGAACATGGTTCTGGCAAGTCTGAGATGCGGTTCCGGCATGCCCGACAGGTGATTCCGGAGTGTTCGCCAAGTGGTTCTGGCGTAGCCGGCAGGTCATTTTGCCTGTCCGGCGGTGGTTCCGCGAGTCGAGCCGGTGGTTCCGGTGTGTCCGGCAGGTGGTTCTGGCGTGACCGGCACGAGGTTCTGGCACGTCTGAGAGTTGGTTCCGGCGTGCCCGACAGGTGATTCCGGAGTGTCCGCCACGTGGTTCTGGCATACCCGGCAGGTGATTTTGGCGTGTCTGGCAGGTGTTTCTTGCAAGTCGAGCATTTGGCTCAGGCATGCTCAGCAGGTGCTTCCGGCGTGTCTGGCAGGTGGTTCTGGTGTGTCTGAGAGCTGGTTCTTGCATGTCTGGCAGATGATTCCGGAGTGTCCACCAAGTGGTTGTGGCATACCCGGCAGGTGATTTTAGCGTGTCAGGTAGGTGGTTCCAGCGAGTCGAGTAGGTGGTTCCGGCGTGCTCGGCAGGTGGTTCAGGCGGGTCTAGCCAGTGGTTTCGGTCTGTTCGGGGAGTGGTTCCGGCATCTCAGGCACATGGTTCTGGCACGTCTGATAGGTGGTTCCGGCCGGCCCGACAGGTGTTTCCATGGTGTCCGCCAAGTGGTTCTGGCATAGCTGGCAGGTGATTTTGGCGTGACCGGCAGGTGGTTCCAGACAGCCCGGTAGGTGATTCCGAAGTGTTCACCAAATGCTTGTGGAGTAGCCGGAAGTTGATTTTGGCATGTCCAGCAGGTGGTTTTGGCGAGTCGAGCAGGTGGTTCTGGCGTGCTCGGCAGGTGATTCCGGTGTCATCGGCATGCGGTTCCGGCATGTCTGAGAGGTGGGTCCGCCATGCCCGGCAGGTGATTCCGGAGTGTTCGCCAAGTTGTTCTGGCGTAGCCGGCAGGTGATTTTGCATGTCCGGCAATGGTTCCGGCGAGTCGAGCCGCTGGTTCCGGCATGTCCGGCAGGTGGTTCCGGCATGCCCGGCAGGTGATTCCGGAGTGTCCGGCATGTGGTTCTGGCACCTCTGAGAGGTGGTTCCGGCATGCCCGGCAGGTGGTTCCGGCGTGTCTGCCGAGTGGTTCTGGCGTAGTCGGCAGGTGATTGTGGCGTGTCCAGCAGGTGGTTCTGAGGAGTGGATCAGGTGGTTCCGGCATACTCTGCAGGTAGTACCGGCGTGTCCGGAACATGGTTCTGGCAAGTCTGAGAGGTGGTTCCGGCATGCCCGACAGGTGATTCCGGAGTGTTCGCCAAGTGGTTCTGGCGTAGCCGGCAGGTCATTTTTCATGTCCGGCGGTGGTTCCGGCGAGTCGAGCCGGTGGTTCTGGCGTGTCCAGCAGGTGGTTCTGGCGTGACCGGCACGAGGTTCTGGCACGTCTGAGAGTTGGTTCCGGCATGCCCGACAGGTGATTCCGGAGTGTCCGGCATGTGGTTTTGGCACCTCTGACAGGTGGTTCCGGCATGCCCGGCAGGTGATTCCGGAGTGACGGCATGTGGTTCTGGAACCTCTGAGAGGTGGTTCCGGCAAGCCCGGCAGTTGGTTACGGAGTGTCTGCCAAGTGGTTCTGGAGTAGCCGGCAGGTGATTCTGGCGTATCTAGCAGGTGGTCCTGTGGAGTGGATCAGGTGGTTCCGGCATACTCGGCAGGTGGTACCGGCGTGTCCGGAACATGGTTCTGGCAAGTCTGAGAGGTGGTACCGGCATGCCCGACAGGTGATTCCGGAGTGTTCGCCAAGTGGTTCTGGCGTAGCCGGCAGGTCATTTTGCATGTCCGGCGGTGGTTCCGGCGAGTCGAGCCGGTGGTTGCGGCGTATCCAGCAGGTGTTTCCGGTCTGTCCGGCAGGTGATTCTGGCGTGACCGGCACGAGGTTCTGGCACGTCGGAGAGCTGGTTCCGGCATGTCCGACAGGTGATTCCAGAGTGTCCGCCACGTGGTTCTGGCGTACCCGGCAGGTGATTTTGGCGTGTCTGGCAGGTGTTTCTTGCAAGTCGAGCATTTGGCTCAGGCATGCTCAGCAGGTGCTTCCGGCGTGTCTGGCACGTGGTTCTGGTGTGTCTGAGAGCTGGTTCTGGCATGTCCGGCAGATGATTCCGGAGTGTCCACCAAGTGGTTGTGGCATACCCGGCAGGTGATTTTAGCGTGTCATGTAGCTGGATCCGGCGAGTCGAGTAGGTGGTTCCGGCGTGCTCGGCAGGTGGTTCAGGCGGGTCTGGCAGGTGGTTTCGGTCTGTTCGGGGTGTGGTTCCGGCATCTCAGGCACATGGTTCTGGCACGTCTGATAGGTGGTTCCGGCCGGCCCGACAGGTGTTTCCATGGTGTCCGACAAGTGGTTCTGGCATAGCTGGCAGGTGATGTTGGCGTGACCCGCAGGTGGTTCCAGCCAACCAAGCAGGTGATTCCAAAGAGTTCACCAAATGTTTGTGGCGTAGCCGGCAGGTGATTTTGGCGTGTCCAGCAGGTGGTTTTGGTGAGTCGAGCAGGTGGATCTGGCGGGCTCGGCAGGTGCTTCCGGTGTCATTGGCATGTGGTTCCGGCATGTCTGAGAGGTGGTTCCGCCATGCCCGGCAGGTGATTCCGGAGTGTTCGCCAAGTGGTTCTGGCGTAGCCGGCAGGTGATTTTGCATGTCCGGCAATGGTTCCGGCGAGGCGAGCCGGTGGTTCTGGAATGTCCGGCAGGTGGTTCCGGCATGTCCGGCAGGTGGTTCCGGCATGTCCAGCACGTGGTTCCAGCATGCCTGGCAGGTGATTCCGGAGTGTCCGGCATGTGGTTCTGGCACCTCTGAGAGGTGGTTCCGGCATGCCCGGCAGGTGATACCGGAGTGTCCGGCATTTGGTTCTGGCACCTCTGAGAGGTGGTTCCAGAATGCGTGGCCTGTGATTCCGGAGTGTCTGCCGAGTGGTTCTGGCGTAGCCGGCAGTTGATTTTGGCGTGTCCACTATGTGGTTCTGTGGAGTGGATCAGCTGGTTCCGGCATACTCGGCAGGTGGTACCGGCGTGTCCAGAACATGGTTCTGGCAAGTCTGAGAGGTGGTTCCGGCACGCCCGACAGGTGATTCCGGAGCGTCCGCCAAGTGTTTCTGGCGTACCCGGCGGGTGATTTACGCCTGTCCGACAGGTGTATCTTGCGAGTCGAGCAGGTGGCTCAGGCATGCTCAGCTGGTGCTTCCGGCGTCTCTGGCACGTGGTTCTGGTGTGTCTGAGAGCTGGTTCTGGCATCTCCGGCAGATGATTCCGGAGTGTCCACCAAGCGGTTCTTGTATACCTGGCAGGTGATTTTGGCGTGTCAGGAAGGTGGTTCCGGCTAGTTGAGCAGGTGGATAAGGCGTGCTCGCCAGGGGGTTCAGGCGGGTCTGGCAGGTGGTTTTGGTCTGTTCGGGGAGTGGTTCCGGCATCTCAGGCTCATGGTTCTGGCACGTCTGAGAGGTGGTTCCGGCCGGCCCGACAGGTGTTTCCATGGTGTCCGCCAAGTGGTTCTGGCATAGCTGGCAGGTGATGTTGGCGTGACCAGCAGGTGGTTCCAGCAAGCCCGGCAGGTGATTCCGAAGTTTTCACCAAATGGTTGTGGCGTAGCCGGAATCTGATTTTTGCATGTCCAGCAGGTGGTTTTGGCGAGTCGAGCAGGTGGTTCTGGCGTGCTCGGCAGGTGCTTCCAGTGTCATTGGCATGTGGTTCCGGCATGTCTGAGAGGTGGTTCCGCCATGCCCGGCAGGTGATTCCGGAGTGTTCGCCAAGTGGTTCTGGCGTAGCCGGCAGGTGATTTTGCATGGCCGGCAATGGTTCCGGCGAGTCGAGCCGGTGGTTCCGGCATGTCCGGCAGGTGGTTCCGGCATGCCCGGCAGGTGATTCCGCAGTCTCCGTCATTTGGTCCTGGCACCTCTGAGAGGTGGTTCAGGCATGCCCGACAGGTGATTCCGGAGTGTTCGCCAAGTGGTTCTGGCGTAGCCGGCAGGTCATTTTGCATGTCCAGCGGTGGTTCCGGCGAGTCGAGCCGGTGGTTCTGGCGTAGCCGGCAGTTGCTCTTGGCGTGTCCACTAGGTGGTTCTGGGGAGTGGATCAGCTGGTTCCGGCATACTCGGCAGGTGGTACCGGCGTGTCCAGAACATGGTTCTGGCAAGTCTGAGAGGTGGTTCCGGCACGCCCGACAGTGATTCCGGAGCGTCCGCCAAGTGTTTCTGGCGTACCCGGCAGGTGATTTTGGCATGTCCGACAGGTGTTTCTTGCGAGTCGAGCAGGTGGCTCAGGCATGCTCAGCTGGTGCTTCCGGCGTCTCTGGCACGTGGTTCTGGTGTGTCTGAGAGCTGGTTCTGGCATGTCCGGCAGATGATTCCGGAGTGTCCACCAAGTGGTTCTGGTATACCTGGCAGGTGATTTTGTCGTGTCAGGAAGGTGGTTCCGGCTAGTTGAGCAGGTGGATCAGGCGTGCTCGCCAGGGGGTTCATGCGGGTCTGGCAGGTGGTTTCGGTCTTTTCGGGGAGTGGTTCCGGCATCTCAGGCACATGGTTCTGGCACGTCTGAGAGGTGGTTCCGGCCGGCCGGAGAGGTGTTTCCAGAGTGTCCGCCAAGTGGTTCTGGCGTAGGTGAAAGGCGACGTTGGCGTGACCGGTAGGTGGTTCCAGCCAGCCCGAAGGTGATTCCAGAGTGTCTGCGGTGTGGTTCTGGCGTAGCTGGCAGGTGATTTTGGGGTGTCCAGCAGGTGGTTCCGGCGAGATCGGCAGGTGGTACCAGCGTGTCCGGAACATGGTTCTGGCACGGCTGAGAGATGGTTCCGTCATGCCCGGCAGGTGAATCCGGAGTGTCCGGCATGTGGTTCTGGCACCTCTGAGTTGTGGTTCCCCCATGTCCGGCAGGTGATTCCGGAGTGTTCGGCATGTGGTTCTGGCACCTCTGAGAGGTGGTTCCAGCATGCCCGGCAGGTGTTTCCGGAGTGTCTGCCTAGTGGTTCTGGCGTAGTCGGCAGGTGATTCTGGCGTGTCCAGCAGGTGGTTCTGTGGAGTGGATCAGGTGGTTCCGGCATTCTCAGCAGGTGGTACCGGCGTGTCCGGAACATGGTTCTGGCAATTCTGAGATGCGGTTCCGGCATGCCCGACAGGTGATTCCGGAGTGTTCACCAAGTGGTTCTGGCGTAGCCGGCAGGTCATTTTGCATGTCCGGCGGTGGTTCCGCGAGTCGAGCCGGTGGTTCCGGTGTGTCCGGCAGGTGGTTCTGGCGTGACCGGCACGAGGTTCTGGCACGTCTGAGAGTTTGTTCCGGCGTGCCCGACAGGTGATTCCGGAGTGTCCGCCACGTGGTTCTGGCATACCCGGCAGGTGATTTTGGCGTGTCTGGCAGGTGTTTCTTGCAAGTCGAGCATTTGGCTCAGGCATGCTCAGCAGGTGCTTCCGGCGTGTCTGGCAAGTGGTTCTGGTGTGTCTGAGAGCTGGTTCTGGCATGTCCGGCAGATGATTCCGGAGTGTCCACCAAGTGGTTGTGGCACACCCGGCAGGTGATTTTAGCGTGTCAGGTAGGTGGTTCCGGCGAGTCGAGTTGGTGGTTCCGGCGTGCTCGGCAGGTGGTTCAGGCGGGTCTGGCAGGTGGTTTCGGTCTGTTCGGTGTCTGGTTCCGGCATCTCAGGCACATGGTTCTGGCACGCCTGATAGGTGGTTCCGGCCGGCCCGACAGGTGTTTCCATGGTGTCCGCCAAGTGGTTCTGGCATAGCTGGCAGGTGATTTTGGCGTGACCGGCAGGTGGTTCCAGACAGCCCGGTAGGTGATTCCGAAGTGTTCACCAAATGCTTGTGGAGTAGCCGGAAGTTGATTTTGGCATGTCCAGCAGGTGGTTTTGGCGAGTCGAGCAGGTGGTTCTGGCGTGCTCGGCAGGTGATTCCGGTGTCATCGGCATGCGGTTCCGGCATGTCTGAGAGGTGGGTCCGCCATGCCCGGCAGGTGATTCCGGAGTGTTCGCCAAGTTGTTCTGGCGTAGCCGGCAGGTGATTTTGCATGTCCGGCAATGGTTCCGGCGAGTCGAGCCGCTGGTTCCGGCATGTCCGGCAGGTGGTTCCGGCATGCCCGGCAGGTGATTCCGGAGTGTCCGGCATGTGGTTCTGGCACCTCTGAGAGGTGGTTCCGGCATGCCCGGCAGGTGGTTCCGGCGTGTCTGCCGAGTGGTTCTGGCGTAGTCGGCAGGTGATTGTGGCGTGTCCAGCAGGTGGTTCTGAGGAGTGGATCAGGTGGTTCCGGCATACTCTGCAGGTAGTACCGGCGTGTCCGGAACATGGTTCTGGCAAGTCTGAGAGGTGGTTCCGGCATGCCCGACAGGTGATTCCGGAGTGTTCGCCAAGTGGTTCTGGCGTAGCCGGCAGGTCATTTTTCATGTCCGGCGGTGGTTCCGGCGAGTCGAGCCGGTGGTTCTGGCGTGTCCAGCAGGTGGTTCTGGCGTGACCGGCACGAGGTTCTGGCACGTCTGAGAGTTGGTTCCGGCATGCCCGACAGGTGATTCCGGAGTGTCCGGCATGTGGTTTTGGCACCTCTGACAGGTGGTTCCGGCATGCCCGGCAGGTGATTCCGGAGTGACGGCATGTGGTTCTGGAACCTCTGAGAGGTGGTTCCGGCAAGCCCGGCAGTTGGTTACGGAGTGTCTGCCAAGTGGTTCTGGAGTAGCCGGCAGGTGATTCTGGCGTATCTAGCAGGTGGTCCTGTGGAGTGGATCAGGTGGTTCCGGCATACTCGGCAGGTGGTACCGGCGTGTCCGGAACATGGTTCTGGCAAGTCTGAGAGGTGGTACCGGCATGCCCGACAGGTGATTCCGGAGTGTTCGCCAAGTGGTTCTGGCGTAGCCGGCAGGTCATTTTGCATGTCCGGCGGTGGTTCCGGCGAGTCGAGCCGGTGGTTGCGGCGTATCCAGCAGGTGTTTCCGGTCTGTCCGGCAGGTGATTCTGGCGTGACCGGCACGAGGTTCTGGCACGTCGGAGAGCTGGTTCCGGCATGTCCGACAGGTGATTCCAGAGTGTCCGCCACGTGGTTCTGGCGTACCCGGCAGGTGATTTTGGCGTGTCTGGCAGGTGTTTCTTGCAAGTCGAGCATTTGGCTCAGGCATGCTCAGCAGGTGCTTCCGGCGTGTCTGGCACGTGGTTCTGGTGTGTCTGAGAGCTGGTTCTGGCATGTCCGGCAGATGATTCCGGAGTGTCCACCAAGTGGTTGTGGCATACCCGGCAGGTGATTTTAGCGTGTCATGTAGCTGGATCCGGCGAGTCGAGTAGGTGGTCCGGCGTGCTCGGCAGGTGGTTCAGGCGGGTCTGGCAGGTGGTTTCGGTCTGTTCGGGGTGTGGTTCCGGCATCTCAGGCACATGGTTCTGGCACGTCTGATAGGTGGTTCCGGCCGGCCCGACAGGTGTTTCCATGGTGTCCGACAAGTGGTTCTGGCATAGCTGGCAGGTGATGTTGGCGTGACCCGCAGGTGGTTCCAGCCAACCAAGCAGGTGATTCCAAAGAGTTCACCAAATGTTTGTGGCGTAGCCGGCAGGTGATTTTGGCGTGTCCAGCAGGTGGTTTTGGTGAGTCGAGCAGGTGGATCTGGCGGGCTCGGCAGGTGCTTCCGGTGTCATTGGCATGTGGTTCCGGCATGTCTGAGAGGTGGTTCCGCCATGCCCGGCAGGTGATTCCGGAGTGTTCGCCAAGTGGTTCTGGCGTAGCCGGCAGGTGATTTTGCATGTCCGGCAATGGTTCCGGCGAGGCGAGCCGGTGGTTCTGGAATGTCCGGCAGGTGGTTCCGGCATGTCCGGCAGGTGGTTCCGGCATGTCCAGCACGTGGTTCCAGCATGCCTGGCAGGTGATTCCGGAGTGTCCGGCATGTGGTTCTGGCACCTCTGAGAGGTGGTTCCGGCATGCCCGGCAGGTGATACCGGAGTGTCCGGCATTTGGTTCTGGCACCTCTGAGAGGTGGTTCCAGAATGCGTGGCCTGTGATTCCGGAGTGTCTGCCGAGTGGTTCTGGCGTAGCCGGCAGTTGATTTTGGCGTGTCCACTATGTGGTTCTGTGGAGTGGATCAGCTGGTTCCGGCATACTCGGCAGGTGGTACCGGCGTGTCCAGAACATGGTTCTGGCAAGTCTGAGAGGTGGTTCCGGCACGCCCGACAGGTGATTCCGGAGCGTCCGCCAAGTGTTTCTGGCGTACCCGGCGGGTGATTTACGCCTGTCCGACAGGTGTATCTTGCGAGTCGAGCAGGTGGCTCAGGCATGCTCAGCTGGTGCTTCCGGCGTCTCTGGCACGTGGTTCTGGTGTGTCTGAGAGCTGGTTCTGGCATCTCCGGCAGATGATTCCGGAGTGTCCACCAAGCGGTTCTTGTATACCTGGCAGGTGATTTTGGCGTGTCAGGAAGGTGGTTCCGGCTAGTTGAGCAGGTGGATAAGGCGTGCTCGCCAGGGGGTTCAGGCGGGTCTGGCAGGTGGTTTTGGTCTGTTCGGGGAGTGGTTCCGGCATCTCAGGCTCATGGTTCTGGCACGTCTGAGAGGTGGTTCCGGCCGGCCCGACAGGTGTTTCCATGGTGTCCGCCAAGTGGTTCTGGCATAGCTGGCAGGTGATGTTGGCGTGACCAGCAGGTGGTTCCAGCAAGCCCGGCAGGTGATTCCGAAGTTTTCACCAAATGGTTGTGGCGTAGCCGGAATCTGATTTTTGCATGTCCAGCAGGTGGTTTTGGCGAGTCGAGCAGGTGGTTCTGGCGTGCTCGGCAGGTGCTTCCAGTGTCATTGGCATGTGGTTCCGGCATGTCTGAGAGGTGGTTCCGCCATGCCCGGCAGGTGATTCCGGAGTGTTCGCCAAGTGGTTCTGGCGTAGCCGGCAGGTGATTTTGCATGGCCGGCAATGGTTCCGGCGAGTCGAGCCGGTGGTTCCGGCATGTCCGGCAGGTGGTTCCGGCATGCCCGGCAGGTGATTCCGCAGTCTCCGTCATTTGGTCCTGGCACCTCTGAGAGGTGGTTCAGGCATGCCCGACAGGTGATTCCGGAGTGTTCGCCAAGTGGTTCTGGCGTAGCCGGCAGGTCATTTTGCATGTCCAGCGGTGGTTCCGGCGAGTCGAGCCGGTGGTTCTGGCGTAGCCGGCAGTTGCTCTTGGCGTGTCCACTAGGTGGTTCTGGGGAGTGGATCAGCTGGTTCCGGCATACTCGGCAGGTGGTACCGGCGTGTCCAGAACATGGTTCTGGCAAGTCTGAGAGGTGGTTCCGGCACGCCCGACAGTGATTCCGGAGCGTCCGCCAAGTGTTTCTGGCGTACCCGGCAGGTGATTTTGGCATGTCCGACAGGTGTTTCTTGCGAGTCGAGCAGGTGGCTCAGGCATGCTCAGCTGGTGCTTCCGGCGTCTCTGGCACGTGGTTCTGGTGTGTCTGAGAGCTGGTTCTGGCATGTCCGGCAGATGATTCCGGAGTGTCCACCAAGTGGTTCTGGTATACCTGGCAGGTGATTTTGTCGTGTCAGGAAGGTGGTTCCGGCTAGTTGAGCAGGTGGATCAGGCGTGCTCGCCAGGGGGTTCATGCGGGTCTGGCAGGTGGTTTCGGTCTTTTCGGGGAGTGGTTCCGGCATCTCAGGCACATGGTTCTGGCACGTCTGAGAGGTGGTTCCGGCCGGCCGGAGAGGTGTTTCCAGAGTGTCCGCCAAGTGGTTCTGGCGTAGGTGAAAGGCGACGTTGGCGTGACCGGTAGGTGGTTCCAGCCAGCCCGAAGGTGATTCCAGAGTGTCTGCGGTGTGGTTCTGGCGTAGCTGGCAGGTGATTTTGGGGTGTCCAGCAGGTGGTTCCGGCGAGATCGGCAGGTGGTACCAGCGTGTCCGGAACATGGTTCTGGCACGGCTGAGAGATGGTTCCGTCATGCCCGGCAGGTGAATCCGGAGTGTCCGGCATGTGGTTCTGGCACCTCTGAGTTGTGGTTCCCCCATGTCCGGCAGGTGATTCCGGAGTGTTCGGCATGTGGTTCTGGCACCTCTGAGAGGTGGTTCCAGCATGCCCGGCAGGTGTTTCCGGAGTGTCTGCCTAGTGGTTCTGGCGTAGTCGGCAGGTGATTCTGGCGTGTCCAGCAGGTGGTTCTGTGGAGTGGATCAGGTGGTTCCGGCATTCTCAGCAGGTGGTACCGGCGTGTCCGGAACATGGTTCTGGCAATTCTGAGATGCGGTTCCGGCATGCCCGACAGGTGATTCCGGAGTGTTCACCAAGTGGTTCTGGCGTAGCCGGCAGGTCATTTTGCATGTCCGGCGGTGGTTCCGCGAGTCGAGCCGGTGGTTCCGGTGTGTCCGGCAGGTGGTTCTGGCGTGACCGGCACGAGGTTCTGGCACGTCTGAGAGTTTGTTCCGGCGTGCCCGACAGGTGATTCCGGAGTGTCCGCCACGTGGTTCTGGCATACCCGGCAGGTGATTTTGGCGTGTCTGGCAGGTGTTTCTTGCAAGTCGAGCATTTGGCTCAGGCATGCTCAGCAGGTGCTTCCGGCGTGTCTGGCAAGTGGTTCTGGTGTGTCTGAGAGCTGGTTCTGGCATGTCCGGCAGATGATTCCGGAGTGTCCACCAAGTGGTTGTGGCACACCCGGCAGGTGATTTTAGCGTGTCAGGTAGGTGGTTCCGGCGAGTCGAGTTGGTGGTTCCGGCGTGCTCGGCAGGTGGTTCAGGCGGGTCTGGCAGGTGGTTTCGGTCTGTTCGGTGTCTGGTTCCGGCATCTCAGGCACATGGTTCTGGCACGCCTGATAGGTGGTTCCGGCCGGCCCGACAGGTGTTTCCATGGTGTCCGCCAAGTGGTTCTGGCATAGCTGGCAGGTGATGTTGGCGTGACCGGCAGGTGGTTCCAGACAGCCCGGCAGGTGATTCCGAAGTGTTCACGAAATGCTTGTGGAGTACCCGGAAGTTGATTTTGGCATGTCCAGCAGGTGGTTTTGGCGAGTCGAGCAGGTGGTTCTGGCGTGCTCGGCAGGTGCTTCCGGTGTCATCGGCATGTGGTTCCGGCATGTCTGAGAGGTGGTTCCGCCATGCCCGGCAGGTGATTCCGGAGTGTTCCCCAAGTGGTTCTGGCATAGCCGGCAGGTGATTTTGCATGTCCGGCAATGGTTCCGGCGAGTCGAGCCGCTGGTTCCGGCATGTCCGGCAGGTGGTTCTGGCATGCCCGGCAGGTGATTCCGGAGTGTCCGGCATGTGGTTCTGGCACCTCTGAGATGTGGTTCCGGCATGCCCGGCAGGTGGTTCCGGCGTGTCTGCCGAGTGGTTCTGGCGTAGTCGGCAGGTGATTGTGGCGTGTCCAGCAGGTGGTTCTGAGGAGTGGATCAGGTGGTTCCGGCATACTCTGCAGGTGGTACCGGCGTGTCCGGAACATGGTTCTGGCAAGTCTGAGAGGTGGTTCCGGCATGCCCGACAGGTGATTCCGGAGTGTTCGCCAAGTGGTTCTGGCGTAGCCGGCAGGTCATTTTGCATGTCCGGCGGTGGTTCCGCGAGTCGAGCCGGTGGTTCCGGTGTGTCCGGCAGGTGGTTCTGGCGTGACCGGCACGAGGTTCTGGCACGTCTGAGAGTTGGTTCCGGCATGCCCGACAGGTGATTCCGGAGTGTCCGCCACGTGGTTCTGGCGTACCGGGCAGGTGATTTTGGCGTGTCTGGCAGGTGTTTCTTGCAAGTCGAGCATGTGGCTCAGGCATGATCAGCAGGTGCTTCCGGCCTGTCCGGCACGTGGTTCTGGTGTGTCTGAGAGCTGGTTCTGGCATGTCCGGCAGATTATTCCGGAGTGTCCACCAAGTGGTTGTGGCATACCCGGCAGGTGATTTTAGCGTGTCAGGTAGGTGGTTCCGGCGAGTCGAGTTGGTGGTTCCGGCGTGCTCGGCAGGTGGTTCAGGCGGGTCTGGCAGGTGGTTTCGGTCTGTTCGGGGAGTGGTTCCGGCATCTCAGGCACATGGTTCTGGCACGTCTGATAGGTGGTTCCGGCCGGCCCGACAGGTGTTTCCATGGTGTCCGCCAAGTGGTTCTGGCATAGCAGGCAGGTGACGTTGGCGTGACCGGCAGGTGGTTCCAGCCAGCCCGGCAGGTGATTCCGAAGTTTTCACCAAATGGTTGTGGCGTAGCCGGAATCTGATTTTTGCATGTCCAGCAGGTGGTTTTGGCGAGTCGAGCAGGTGGTTCTGGCGTGCTCGGCAGGTGCTTCCGGTGTCATTGGCATGTGGTTCCGGCATGTCTGAGAGGTGGTTCCGCCATGCCCGGCAGGTGATTCCGGAGTGTTCGCCAAGTGGTTCTGGCGTAGCCGGCAGGTGATTTTGCATGTCCGGCAATGGTTCCGGCGAGTCGAGCCGGTGGTTCCGGCATGTCCGGGAGGTGGTTCCGGCATGCCGGCAGGTGATTCCGCAGTCTCCGTCATTTGGTCCTGGCACCTCTGAGAGGTGGTTCCGGCATGCCCGACAGGTGATTCCGGAGTGTTCGCCAAGTGGTTCTGGCGTAGCCGGCAGGTCATTTTGCATGTCCAGCGGTGGTTCCGGCGACTCGAGCCGGTGGTTCCGGCGTAGCCGGCAGTTGCTCTTGGCGTGTCCACTAGGTGGTTCTGGGGAGTGGATCAGCTGGTTCCGGCATACTCGGCAGGTGGTACCGGCGTGTCCAGAACATGGTTCTGGCAAGTCTGAGAGGTGGTTCCGGCACGCGCGACAGGTGATTCCGGAGCGTCCGCCAAGTGTTTCTGGCGAACCCGGCAGGTGATTTTGGCATGTCCGACAGGTGTTTCTTGCGAGTTGAGCAGGTGGCTCAGGCATGATCAGCTGGTGCTTCCGGCGTCTCTGGCACGTGGTTCTGGTGTGTCTGAGAGCTGTTTCTGGCATGTCCGGCAGATGATACCGGAGTGTCCACCAAGTGGTTCTGGTATACGTGGCAGGTGATTTTGGCGTGTCAGGAAGGTGGTTCCGGCTAGTTGAGCAGGTGGATCAGGCGTGCTCGGCAGGTGGTTCAGGCGGGTCTGGCAGGTGGTTTCGGTCTGTTCGGGGAGTGGTTCCGGCATCTCAGGCACATGGTTCTGGCACGTCTTAGAGGTGGTTCCGGCCGGCCGGAGAGGTGTTTCCGGAGTGTCCGCCAAGTGGTTCTGGCGTAGGTGAAAGGCGACATTGGCGTGACCGGTAGGTGGTTCCAGCCAGCCCGAAGGTGATTCCAGAGTGTCTGCGGTGTGGTTCTGGCGTAGCTGGCAGGTGATTTTGGCGTGTCCAGCAGGTGGTTCCGGCGAGATCGGCAGGTGGTACCAGCGTGTCCGGAACATGGTTCTGGCACGGCTGAGAGATGGTTCCGTCATGCCCGGCAGGTGAATCCGGAGTGTCCGGCATGTGGTTCTGGCACCTCTGAGATGTGGTTCCCCCATGCCCGGCAGGTGATTCCGGAGTGTTCGGCATGTGGTTCTGGCACCTCTGAGAGGTGGTTCCGGCATGCCCGGCAGGTGTTTCCGGAGTGTCTGCCTAGTGGTTCTGGCGTAGTCGGCAGGTGATTCTGGCGTGTCCGGCAGGTGGTTCTGGCGTGACCGGCACGAGGTTCTGGCACGTCTGAGAGTTGGTTCCGGCATGCCCGACAGGTGATTCCGGAGTGTCCGGCATGTGGTTCTGGCACCTCTGAGAGGTGGTTCCGGCAAGCCCGGCAGTTGGTTACGGAGTGTCTGCCGAGTGGTTCTGGAGTAGCCGGCAGGTGATTCTGGCGTATCTAGCAGGTGGTCCTGTGGAGTGGATCAGGTGGTTCCGGCATACTCGGCAGGTGGTACCGGCGTGTCCGGAACATGGTTCTGGCAAGTCTGAGAGGTGGTACCGGCATGCCCGACAGGTGATTCCGGAGTGTTCGCCAAGTGGTTCTGGCGTAGCCGGCAGGTCATTTTGCATGTCCGGCGGTGGTTCCGGCGAGTCGAGCCGGTGGTTGCGGCGTATCCAGCAGGTGTTTCCGGTCTGTCCGGCAGGTGATTCTGGCGTGACCGGCACGAGGTTCTGGCACGTCGGAGAGCTGGTTCCGGCATGTCCGACAGGTGATTCCAGAGTGTCCGCCACGTGGTTCTGGCGTACCCGGCAGGTGATTTTGGCGTGTCTGGCAGGTGTTTCTTGCAAGTCGAGCATTTGGCTCAGGCATGCTCAGCAGGTGCTTCCGGCGTGTCTGGCACGTGGTTCTGGTGTGTCTGAGAGCTGGTTCTGGCATGTCCGGCAGATGATTCCGGAGTGTCCACCAAGTGGTTGTGGCATACCCGGCAGGTGATTTTAGCGTGTCATGTAGCTGGATCCGGCGAGTCGAGTAGGTGGTTCCGGCGTGCTCGGCAGGTGGTTCAGGCGGGTCTGGCAGGTGGTTTCGGTCTGTTCGGGGTGTGGTTCCGGCATCTCAGGCACATGGTTCTGGCACGTCTGATAGGTGGTTCCGGCCGGCCCGACAGGTGTTTCCATGGTGTCCGACAAGTGGTTCTAGCATAGCTGGCAGGTGATGTTGGCGTGACCCGCAGGTGGTTCCAGCCAGCCAAGCAGGTGATTCCAAAGAGTTCACCAAATGTTTGTGGCGTAGCCGGCAGGTGATTTTGGCGTGTCCAGCAGGTGGTTTTGGTGAGTCGAGCAGGTGGATCTGGCGGGCTAGGCAGGTGCTTCCGGTGTCATTGGCATGTGGTTCTGGCATGTCTGAGAGGTGGTTCCGCCATGCCCGGCAGGTGATTCCGGAGTGTTCGCCAAGTGGTTCTGGCGTAGCCGGCAGGTGATTTTGCATGTCCGGCAATGGTTCCGGCGAGGCGAGCCGGTGGTTCTGGAATGTCCGGCAGGTGGTTCCGGCATGTCCGGCAGGTGGTTCCGGCATGTCCAGCACGTGGTTCCAGCATGCCTGGCAGGTGATTCCGGAGTGTCTGCCGAGTGGTTCTGGCGTAGCCGGCAGTTGATTTTGGCGTGTCCACTATGTGGTTCTGTGGAGTGGATCAGCTGGTTCCGGCATACTCGGCAGGTGGTACCGGCGTTTCCAGAACATGGTTCTGGCAAGTCTGAGAGGTGGTTCCGGCACGCCCGACAGGTGATTCCGGAGCGTCCGCCAAGTGTTTCTGGCGTACCCGGCGGGTGATTTACGCCTGTCCGACAGGTGTATCTTGCGAGTCGAGCAGGTGGCTCAGGCATGCTCAGCTGGTGCTTCCGGCGTCTCTGGCACGTGGTTCTGGTGTGTCTGAGAGCTGGTTCTGGCATGTCCGGCAGATGATTCCCGAGTGTCCACCAAGCGGTTCTTGTATACCTGGCAGGTGATTTTGGCGTGTCAGGAAGGTGGTTCCGGCTAGTTGAGCAGGTGGATAAGGCGTGCTCGCCAGGGGGTTCAGGCGGGTCTGGCAGGTGGTTTTGGTCTGTTCGGGGAGTGGTTCCGGCATCTCATGCTCATGGTTCTGGCACGTCTGAGAGGTGGTTCCGGCCGGCCCGACAGGTGTTTCCATGGTGTCCGCCAAGTGGTTCTGGCATAGCTGGCAGGTGATGTTGGCGTGACCAGCAGGTGGTTCCAGCAAGCCCGGCAGGTGATTCCGAAGAGTTCACCAAATGGTTGTGGCGTAGCCGGAATCTGATTTTTGCATGTCCAGCAGGTGGTTTTGGCGAGTCGAGCAGGTGGTTCTGGCGTGCTCGGCAGGTGCTTCCAGTGTCATTGGCATGTGGTTCCGGCATGTCTGAGAGGTGGTTCCGCCATGCCCGGCAGGTGATTCCGGAGTGTTCGCCAAGTGGTTCTGGCGTAGCCGGCAGGTGATTTTGCATGGCCGGCAATGGTTCCGGCGAGTCGAGCCGGTGGTTCCGGCATGTCCGGCAGGTGGTTCCGGCATGCCCGGCAGGTGATTCCGCAGTCTCCGTCATTTGGTCCTGGCACCTCTGAGAGGTGGTTCAGGCATGCCCGACAGGTGATTCCGGAGTGTTCGCCAAGTGGTTCTGGCGTAGCCGGCAGGTCATTTTGCATGTCCAGCGGTGGTTCCGGCGAGTCGAGCCGGTGGTTCTGGCGTAGCCGGCAGTTGCTCTTGGCGTGTCCACTAGGTGGTTCTGGGGAGTGGATCAGCTGGTTCCGGCATACTCGGCAGGTGGTACCGGCGTGTCCAGAACATGGTTCTGGCAAGTCTGAGAGGTGGTTCCGGCACGCCCGACAGTGATTCCGGAGCGTCCGCCAAGTGTTTCTGGCGTACCCGGCAGGTGATTTTGGCATGTCCGACAGGTGTTTCTTGCGAGTCGAGCAGGTGGCTCAGGCATGCTCAGCTGGTGCTTCCGGCGTCTCTGGCACGTGGTTCTGGTGTGTCTGAGAGCTGGTTCTGGCATGTCCGGCAGATGATTCCGGAGTGTCCACCAAGTGGTTCTGGTATACCTGGCAGGTGATTTTGGCGTGTCAGGAAGGTGGTTCCGGCTAGTTGAGCAGGTGGATCAGGCGTGCTCGCCAGGGGGTTCATGCGGGTCTGGCAGGTGGTTTCGGTCTTTTCGGGGAGTGGTTCCGGCATCTCAGGCACATGGTTCTGGCACGTCTGAGAGGTGGTTCCGGCCGGCCGGAGAGGTGTTTCCAGAGTGTCCGCCAAGTGGTTCTGGCGTAGGTGAAAGGCGACGTTGGCGTGACCGGTAGGTGGTTCCAGCCAGCCCGAAGGTGATTCCAGAGTGTCTGCGGTGTGGTTCTGGCGTAGCTGGCAGGTGATTTTGGGGTGTCCAGCAGGTGGTTCCGGCGAGATCGGCAGGTGGTACCAGCGTGTCCGGAACATGGTTCTGGCACGGCTGAGAGATGGTTCCGTCATGCCCGGCAGGTGAATCCGGAGTGTCCGGCATGTGGTTCTGGCACCTCTGAGTTGTGGTTCCCCCATGTCCGGCAGGTGATTCCGGAGTGTTCGGCATGTGGTTCTGGCACCTCTGAGAGGTGGTTCCAGCATGCCCGGCAGGTGTTTCCGGAGTGTCTGCCTAGTGGTTCTGGCGTAGTCGGCAGGTGATTCTGGCATGTCCAGCAGGTGGTTCTGTGGAGTGGATCAGGTGGTTCCGGCATTCTCAGCAGGTGGTACCGGCGTGTCCGGAACATGGTTCTGGCAAGTCTGAGATGCGGTTCCGGCATGCCCGACAGGTGATTCCGGAGTGTTCACCAAGTGGTTCTGGTGTAGCCGGCAGGTCATTTTGCATGTCCGGCGGTGGTTCCGCGAGTCGAGCCGGTGGTTCCGGTGTGTCCGGCAGGTGGTTCTGGCGTGACCGGCACGAGGTTCTGGCACGTCTGAGAGTTTGTTCCGGCGTGCCCGACAGGTGATTCCGGAGTGTCCGCCACGTGGTTCTGGCATACCCGTCAGGTGATTTTGGCGTGTCTGGCAGGTGTTTCTTGCAAGTCGAGCATTTGGCTCAGGCATGCTCAGCAGGTGCTTCCGGCGTGTCTGGCAAGTGGTTCTGGTGTGTCTGAGAGCTGGTTCTGGCATGTCCGGCAGATGATTCCGGAGTGTCCACCAAGTGGTTGTGGCACACCCGGCAGGTGATTTTAGCGTGTCAGGTAGGTGGTTCCGGCGAGTCGAGTTGGTGGTTCCGGCGTGCTCGGCAGGTGGTTCAGGCGGGTCTGGCAGGTGGTTTCGGTCTCTTCGGTGTCTGGTTCCGGAATCTCAGGCACATGGTTCTGGCACGCCTGATAGGTGGTTCCGGCCGGCCCGACAGGTGTTTCCATGGTGTCCGCCAAGTGGTTCTGGCATAGCTGGCAGGTGATGTTGGCGTGACCGGCAGGTGGTTCCAGACAGCCCGGCAGGTGATTCCGAAGTGTTCACGAAATGCTTGTGGAGTACCCGGAAGTTGATTTTGGCATGTCCAGCAGGTGGTTTTGGCGAGTCGAGCAGGTGGTTCTGGCATGCTCGGCAGGTGCTTCCGGTGTCATCGGCATGTGGTTCCGGCATGTCTGAGAGGTGGTTCCGCCATGCCCGGCAGGTGATTCCGGAGTGTTAGCCAAGTGGTTCTGGCGTAGCCGGCAGATGATTTTGCATGTCCGGCAATGGTTCCGGCGAGTCGAGCCGGTGGTTCCGGCATGTCCGGCAGGTGATTCCGGCATGTCCAGCAGTTGGTTCTGAGAAGTGGATCAGGTGGTTCCGTCAGGCACGGCAGGTGATTCCGGAGTGTCCGGCATGTGATTCTGTCACCTCTGAGAGTTTGTTCTGGCATGCCCGGCAGGTGATACCACAGTGTCCGGCATTTGGTTCTGGCACCTCTGACAGGTGGTTCCGGGATGCCTGGCATGTGATTCCGGAGTGTCTGCCGAGTGGTTCTGGCGTGTCCAGCAGGTGTTTCCGGTCTTTCCGGCAGGTGGTTCTGGCGTGTCCGGCACGAGGTTCTGGCACGTCTGAGAGTTGGTTCCGGCATGCCCGACAGGTGATTCCGGAGTGTCCGCCACGTGGTTCTGGCGTACCGGGCAGGTGATTTTGGCGTGTCTGGCAGGTGTTTCTTGCAAGTCGAGCATGTGGCTCAGGCATGATCAGCAGGTGCTTCCGGCCTGTCCGGCACGTGGTTCTGGTGTGTCTGAGAGCTGGTTCTGGCATGTCCGGCAGATTATTCCGGAGTGTCCACCAAGTGGTTGTGGCATACCCGGCAGGTGATTTTAGCGTGTCAGGTAGGTGGTTCCGGCGAGTCGAGTTGGTGTTTCCGGCGTGCTCGGCAGGTGATTCCGGAGTGTCCGGCATGTGGTTCTGGCACCTCTGAGATGTGGTTCCCCCATGCCCGGCAGGTGATTCCGGAGTGTTCGGCATGTGGTTCTGGCACCTCTGAGAGTTGGTTCCAGAATGCCCGGCAGGTGGTTCCGGAGTGTCTGCCTAGTGGTTCTGGCGTAGTCGGCAGGTGATTCTGGCGTGTCCAGCAGGTGGTTCTGGGGAGTGGATCAGTTGGTTCCGGCATACTCTGCAGGTGGTACCGGCGTGTCCGGAACATGTTTCTGGCAAGTCTGAGAGGTGGTTCCGGCATGCCCGACAGGTGATTCCGGAGTGTTCGCCAAGTGGTTCTGGCGTAGCCGGCAGGTCATTTTGCATGTCCGGCGGTGGTTCCGCGAGTCGATCCGGTGGTTCCGGTGTGTCCGGCAGGTGGTTCTGGCGTGACCGGCACGAGGTTCTGGCACGTCTGAGAGTTGGTTCCGGCATGCCCGACAGGTGATTCCGGAGTGTCCGCCACGTGGTTCTGGCGTACCCGGCAGGTGATTTTGGCGTGTCTGGCAGGTGTTTCTTGCAAGTCGAGCATTTGGCTCAGGCATGCTCAGCAGGTGCTTCCGGCGTGTCTGGCAGGTGGTTCTGGTGTGTCTGAGAGCTGGTTCTGGCATGTCTGGCAGATGATTCCGGAGTGTCCACCAAGTGGCTGTGCCATACCCGGCAGGTGATTTTAGCGTGTCAGGTAGGTGGTTCCAGCGAGTCGAGTAGGTGGTTCCGGCGTGCTCGGCAGGTGGTTCAGGCGGGTCTGGCAGGTGGTTTCGGTCTGTTCGGGGAGTGGTTCCGGCATCTCAGGCACATGGTTCTGGCACGTCTGATAGGTGGTTCCGGCCGGCCCGACAGGTGTTTCCATGGTGTCCGCCAAGTGGTTCTGGCATAGCTGGCAGGTGATGTTGGCGTGACCGGCAGGTGGTTCCAGCCAGCCTGGCATGTGATTCCGAAGAGTTCACCAAATGGTTGTGGCCTAGCCGGCAGGTGATTTTGGCGTGTCCAGCAGGTGGTTTTGGCGAGTCAAGCAGGTTGTTCTGGCGTGCTCGGCGGGTGCTTCAGGTGTCATTAGCATGTGGTTCCGGCATGTCTGAGAGGTGGTTCCGCCATGCCCGGCAGGTGATTCCGGAGTGTTCGCCAAGTGGTTCTGGCGTAGCCGGCAGGTGATTTTGCATGTCCGGCAATGGTTCCGGCGAGTCGAGCCGGTGGTTCCGGCATGTCCGGCAGGTGGTTCCGGCATGACCGGCAGGTGATACCGGAGTGTTCGCAAAGTGGTTCTGGCGTAGCCGGCAGGTGATTTTGCATGTCCGGCAATGGATCCGGCGAGTCGAGCCGGTGGTTCCGGAATGTCCGGCAGGTGGTTCCGGCTTGTCCGGCAGGTGGTTCCGGCATGTCCAGCACGTGGTTCCAGCATGCCCGGCAGGTGATTCCGGAGTGTCCGGCATGTGGTTCTGGAACCTCTGAGAGGTGGTTCCGGCATGCACGGCAGGTGATACCGGAGTCTCCGGCATTTGGTTCTGGCACCTCTGAGAGGTGGTTCCGGAATGCCTGTCATGTGATTCCGGAGTGTCTGCCGAGTGGTTCTGGCGTAGCCGGCAGTTGATTTTGGCGTGTCCACTAGGTGGTTCTGGGGAGTGGATCAGCTGGTTCCGGCATACTCGGCAGGTGGTACCGGCGTGTCCAGAACATGGTTCTGGCAAGTCTGAGAGGTGGTTCCGGCACGCCTGACAGGTGATTCCGGAGCGTCCGCCAAGTGTTTCTGGCGTACCCGGCGGGTGATTTTCGCCTGTCCGACAGGTGTATCTTGCGAGTCAAGCAGGTGGCTGAGGCATGCTCAGCTGGTGCTTCCGGCGTCTCTGGCACGTGCTTCTGGTGTGTCTGAGAGCTGGTTCTGGCATGTCCGGCAGATGATTCCGGAGTGTCCACCAAGTGGTTCTGGTATACCTGGCAGGTGATTTTGGCGTGTCAGGAAGGTGGTTCCGGCTAGTTGAGCAGGTGGATCAGGCGTGCTCGACAGGGGGTTCAGGCGGGTCTGGCAGGTGGTTTCGGTCTGTTCGGGGAGTGGTTCCGGCATCTCAGGCACATGGTTCTGGCACGTCTGAGAGGTGGTTCTGGCCGGCCCGACAGGTGTTTCCGGAGTGTCCGCCAAGTGGTTCTGGCGAAGCCGGCAGGTGATTTCGCATGTCCGGCAATGGTTCCGGCGAGTCGAGCCGGTGGTTCCGGCATGTCCGGCAGGGGGTTGCGGCATGCCCGGCAGGTGATACCGGAGTCCGGCCTTTGGTTCTGGCACCTCTGAGAGGTGGTTCCGGCATGCCCGGCAGGTGGTTCCGGAGGTCTGCCGAGTGGTTCTGGAGCCAGCCCGTCAGGTGATTCCGAAGAGTTCACCAAATGGTTGCGGCGTAGCAGGCAGTTGCTTTTGGCGTGTCAGGAAGGTGGTTCCGGCTAGTTGAGCAGGGGGATCAGTCGTGCTCGCCAGCGGGTTCATGCGGGTCTGGCAGGTGGTTTCGGTCTGTTCGGGGAGTGGTTCCGGCATCTCAGGCACATGGTTCTGGCACGTCTGAGAGGTGGCTCCGGCCGGCCCGAGAGGTGTTTCCGGAGTGTCCGCCAAGTGGTTCTGGCGTAGGTGAAAGGCGACGTTGGCGTGACCGGTAGGTGGTTCCAGCCAGCCCGGCAGGTGATGCCGGAGTGTCTGCCGTGTGGTTCTGGCGTAGCTGGCAGGTGATTTTGGCGTGTCCAGCAGGTGGTTCCGGCGAGATCGGCAGGTGGTACCAGCGTGTCCGGAACATGGTTCTGGCACGGCTGAGAGATGGTTCCGTCATGCCCAGCAGGTGAATCCGGAGTGTCCGGCATGTGGTTCTGGCACCTCTGAGATGTGGTTCCCCCATGCCCGGCAGGTGATTCCGGAGTTTTCGGCATGTGGTTCTGGCACCTCTGAGAGGTGGTTCTGGCCTGCCTGGCAGGTGGTTCCGGAGTGCCTGCCTAGTGGTTCTGGCGTAGTCGGCAGGTGATTCTGGCGTGTCCAGCAGGTGGTTCTGGGGAGTGGATCAGGTGGTTCCGGCATTCTCGGCATGTGGTACCGGCGTGTCCGGAACATGGTTCTGGCAAGTCTGAGAGGCGGTTCCGGCATGCCCGACAGGTGATTCCGGAGTGTTCACCAAGTGGTTCTGGCGTAGCCGGCAGGTCATTTTGCATGTCCGGCGGTGGTTCCGCGAATCGAGCCGGTGGTTCCGGTGTGTCCGGCAGGTGGTTCTGGCGTGACCGGCACGAGGTTCTGGCACGTCTGAGAGTTGGTTCCGGCATGCCCGACAGGTTTTGGCGAGTCAAGCAGGTCGTTCTGGCGTGCTCGGCAGGTGCTTGCGGTTTCATTGGCATGTGGTTCCGGCATGTCTGAGAGGTGGTTCCGCCATGCCCGGCAGGTGATTCCGGAGTGTTCGCCAAGTGGTTCTAGCGTAGCCGGCAGGTGATTTTGCATGTCCGGCAATGGTTCCGGCGAGTCGAGCCGGTGGTTCCGGCATGTCCGGCAGGTGATTCCGGCATGTCCAGCAGGTGGTTCTGAGAAGTGGATCAGGTGGTTCCGGCAGGCACGGCAGGTGATTCCGGAGTGTCCGGCATGTGATTCTGTCACCTCTGAGAGGTTGTTCTGGCATGCCCGGCAGGTGATACCACAGTGTCCGCCATTTGGTTCTGGCACCTCTGACAGGTGGTTCCGGGATGCCTGGCATGTGATTCCGGAGTGTCTGCCGAGTGGTTCTGGCGTGTCCAGCAGGTGTTTCCGGTCTTTCCGGCAGGTGGTTCTGGCGTGTCCGGCACGAGGTTCTGGCACGTCTGAGAGTTGGTTCTGGCATGCCCGACAGGTGATTCCGGAGTGTCCGCCACGTGGTTCTGGCGTACCCGGCAGGTGATTTTGGCGTGTCTGGCAGGTTTTTCTTGCAAGTCGAGCATGTGGCTCAGGCATGATCAGCAGGTGCTTCCGGCGTGTCTGGCACGTGGTTCTGGTGTGTCTGAGAGCTGGTTCTGGCATGTCCGGCAGATGATTCCGGAGTGTCCACCAAGTGGTTGTGTCACACCCGGCAGGTGATTTTAGCGTGTCAGGTAGGTGGTTCCGGCGAGTCGAGTTGGTGGTTCCGGCGTGCTCGGCAGGTGGTTCAGGCGGGTCTGGCAGGTGGTTTCGGTCTGTTCGGTGTCTGGTCCCGGCATCTCAGGCACATGGTTCTGGCACGCTTGATAGGTGGTTCCGGCCGGCCCAACAGGTGTTTCCATGGTGTCCGCCAAGTGGTTCTGGCATAGCTGGCAGGTGATGTTGGCGTGACCGGCAGGTGGTTCCAGTCAGCCCGGCAGGTGATTCCGAAGTGTTCACCAAATGCTTGTGGAGTAGCCGGAAGTTGATTTTGGCATGTCCAGCAGGTGGTTTTGGCGAGTCGAGCAGGTGGTTCTGGCGTGCTCGGCAGGTGCTTCCGGTGTCATCGGCATGTGGTTCCGGCATGTCTGAGAGGTGGTTCCGCCATGCCCGGCAGGTGATTCCGGAGTGTTCCCCAAGTGGTTCTGGCATAGCCGGCAGGTGATTTTGCATGTCCGGCAATGGTTCCGGCGAGTCGAGCCGCTGGTTCCGGCATGTCCGGCAGGTGGTTCCGGCATGCCCGGCAGGTGATTCCGGAGTGTCCGGCATGTGGTTCTGGCACCTCTGAGAGGTGGTTCCGGCATGCCCGGCAGGTGGTTCCGGCGTGTCTGCCGAGTGGTTCTGGCGTAGTCGGCAGGTGATTGTGGCGTGTCCAGCAGGTGGTTCTGAGAAGTGGATCAGGTGGTTCCGGCAGGCACGGCAGGTGATTCCGGAGTGTCCGGCATGTGATTCTGTCACCTCTGAGAGTTTGTTCTGGCATGCCCGGCAGGTGATACCACAGTGACCGCATTTGGTTCTGGCACCTCTGAGAGGTGGTTCAGGCATGCCCGACAGGTGATTCCGGAGTGTTCGCCAAGTGGTTCTGGCGTAGCCGGCAGGTCATTTTGCATGTCCAGCGGTGGTTCCGGCGAGTCGAGCTGGTGGTTCCGGCGTAGCCGGCAGTTGCTCTTGGCGTGTCCACTAGGTGGTTCTGGGGAGTGGATCAGCTGGTTCCGGCATACTCGGCAGGTGGTACCGGCGTGTCCAGAACATGGTTCTGGCAAGTCTGAGAGGTGGTTCCGGCACGCCCGACAGGTGATTCCGGAGCGTCCGCCAAGTGTTTCTGGCGTACCCGGCAGGTGATTTTGGCACGTCCGACAGGTGTTTCTTGCGAGTCGAGCAGGTGGCTCAGGCATGCTCAGCTGGTGCTTCCGGCGTCTCTGGCACGTGGTTCTGGTGTGTCTGAGAGCTGGTTCTGGCATGTCCGGCAGATGATTCCGGAGTGTCCACCTAGTGGTTCGGGCATACCTGGCAGGTGATTTTGGCGTGTCAGGAAGGTGGTTCCGGCTAGTTGAGCAGGTGGATCAGGCGTGCTCGCCAGGGGGTTCATGCGGGTCTGGCAGGTGGTTTCGGTTTGTTCGGGGAGTGGTTCCGGCATCTCAGGCACATGGTTCTGGCACGTCTGAGAGGTGGTTCCGGCCGGCCGGAGAGGTGTTTCCGGAGTGTCCGCCAAGTGGTTCTGGCGTAGGTGAAAGGCGACGTTGGCGTGACCGGTAGGTGGTTCCAGCCAGCCCGGCAGGTGATTCCAGAGTGTGTGCCGTGTGGTTCTGGCGTAGCTGGCAGGTGATTTTGGCGTGTCCAGCAGGTGGTTCCGGCGAGATCGGCAGGTGGTACCAGCGTGTCCGGAACATGGTTCTGGCACGGCTGAGAGATGGTTCCGTCATGCCCGGCAGGTGAATCCGGAGTGTCCGGCATGTGGTTCTGGCACCTCTGAGATGTGGTTCCCCCATGCCCGGCAGGTGATTCCGGAGTGTTCGGCATGTGGTTCTGGCACCTCTGAGATGTGGTTCCGGCATGCCCGGCAGGTGGTTCCGGAGTGTCTGCCTAGTGGTTCTGGCGTAGTCAGCAGGTGATTCTGGCGTGTCCAGCAGGTGGTTCTGGGGAGTGGATCAGGTGGTTCCGGCATTCTCGGCGGGTGGTACCGGCGTGTCCGGAACATGGTTCTGGCAAGTCTGAGAGGCGGTTCCAGCATGCCCGACAGGTGATTCCGGAGTGTTCGCCAAGTGGTTCTGGCGTAGCCGGCAGGTCATTTTGCATGTCCGGCGGTGGTTCCGCGAGTCGAGCTGGTGGTTCCGGTGTGTCCGGCAGGTGGTTCTGGCGTGACCGGCACGAGGTTCTGGCACGTCTGAGAGTTGGTTCCGGCATGCCCAACAGGTGATTCCGGAGTGTCCGCCACGTGGTTCTGGCGTACCCGGCAGGTGATTTTGGCGTGTCTGGCAGGTGTTTCTTGCAAGTCGAGCATTTGGCTCAGGCATGCTCAGCAGGTGCTTCCGGCGTGTCTGGCAGGTGGTTCTGGTGTGTCTGAGAGCTGGTTCTGGCATGTCTGGCAGATGATTCCGAAGTGTCCACCAAGTGGTTGTGGCATACCCGGCAGGTGATTTTAGCGTGTCAGCTAGGTGGTTCCAGCAAGTCGAGTAGGTGGTTCCGGCGTGCTCGGCAGGTGGTTCAGGCGGGTCTGGCAGGTGGTTTCGGTCTGTTCGGGGAGTGGTTCCGGCATCTCAGGCACATGGTTCTGGCACGTCTGATAGGTGGTTCCGGCCGGCCCGACAGGTGTTTCCATGGTGTCCGCCAAGTGGTTCTGGCATAGCTGGCAGGTGATGTTGGCGTGACCGGCAGGTGGTTCCAGTCAGCCCGGCAGGTGATTCCGAAGTGTTCACCAAATGCTTGTGGAGTAGCCGGAAGTTGATTTTGGCATGTCCAGCAGGTGGTTTTGGCGAGTCGAGCAGGTGGTTCTGGCGTGCTCGGCAGGTGCTTCTGGTGTCATCGGCATGTGGTTCCGGCATGTCTGAGAGGTGGTTCCGCCATGCCCGGCAGGTGATTCCGGAGTGTTCCCCAAGTGGTTCTGGCATAGCCGGCAGGTGATTTTGCATGTCCGGCAATGGTTCCGGCGAGTCGAGCCGCTGGTTCCGGCATGTCCGGCAGGTGGTTCCGGCATGCCCGGCAGGTGATTCCGGAGTGTCCGGCATGTGGTTCTGGCACCTCTGAGAGGTGGTTCCGGCATGCCTGGCAGGTGGTTCCGGCGTGTCTGCCGAGTGGTTCTGGCGTAGTCGGCCCGTGATTGTGGCGTGTCCAGCAGGTGGTTCTGAGGAGTGCATCAGGTGGTTCCGGCATACTCTGCAGGTGGTACCGGCGTGTCCGGAACATGGTTCTGGCAAGTCTGAGAGGTGGTTCCGGCATGCCCGACAGGTGATTCCGGAGTGTTCGCCAAGTGGTTCTGGCGTAGCCGGCAGGTCATTTTGCATGTCCGGCGGTGGTTCCGGCGAGTCGAGCCGGTGGTTCTGGCGTGTCCGGCAGGTGGTTCTGGCGTGACCGGCACGAGGTTCTGGCACGTCTGAGAGTTGGTTCCGGCATGCCCGACAGGTGATTCCGGAGTGTCCGCCACGTGGTTCTGGCGTCCCCGGCAGGTGATTTTGGCGTGTCTGGCAGGTGTTTCTTGCAAGTCGAGCATTTGGCTCAGGCATGCTCAGGAGGTGCTTCCGGCGTGTCTGGCACATGGTTCTGGTGTGTCTGAGAGCTGGTTCTGGCATGTCTGGCAGATGATTCCAGAGTGTCCAGCAAGTGGTTGTGGCATACCTGGCAGGTGATTTTAGCGTGTCAGGTATGTGGTTCCAGCGAGTCGAGTAGGTGGTTCCGGAGTGCTCGGCAGGTGGTTCAGGCGGGTCTGGCAGGTGGTTTCGGTCTGTTCGGGGTGTGGTTCCGGCGTCTCAGGCACATGGTTCTGGCACGTCTGATAGGTGGTTCCGGCCGGCCCGACAGGTGTTTCCATGGTGTCCGCCAAGTGGTTCTGGCATAGCTGGCAGGTGATGTTTGTGTGACCGGCACGTGGTTCCAGAAAGCCCGGCAGGTGATTCCGAAGAGTTCACCAAATGGTTGTGGCCTAGCCGGCAGGTGATTTCGGCGTGTCCTGCAGGTGGTTTTGGCGAGTCAAGCAGGTCGTTCTGGCGTGCTCGGCAGGTGCTTCCGGTGTCATTGGCATGTGGTTCCGGCATGTCTGAGAGGTGGTTCCGCCATGCCCGGCAGGTGATTCTGGAGTGTTCGCCAAGTGGTTCTGGCGTAGCCGGCAGGTGATTTTGCATGTCCGGCAATGGTTCCGGCGAGTCGAGCCGGTGGTTCCGGCATGTCCGGCAGGTGATTCCGGCATGTCCAGCAGGTGGTTCTGAGAAGTGGATCAGGTGGTTCCGGCAGGCACGGCAGGTGATTCCGGAGTGTCCGGCATGTGATTCTGTCACCTCTGAGAGTTTGTTCTGGCATGCCCGGCAGGTGATACCACAGTGTCCGGCATTTGGTTCTGGCACCTCTGACAGGTGGTTCCGGGATGCCTGGCATGTGATTCCGGAGTGTCTGCCGAGTGGTTCTGGCGTGTCCAGCAGGTGTTTCCGGTCTTTCCGGCAGGTGGTTCTGGCGTGTCCGGCACGAGGTTCTGGCACGTCTGAGAGTTGGTTCTGGCATGCCCGACAGGTGATTCCGGAGTGTCCGCCACGTGGTTCTGGCGTACCCGGCAGGTGATTTTGGCGTGTCTGGCAGGTTTTTCTTGCAAGTCGAGCATGTGGCTCAGGCATGCTCAGCACGTGCTTCCGGCGTGTCTGGCACGTGGTTCTGGTGTGTCTGAGAGCTGGTTCTGGCATGTCCGGCAGATGATTCCGGAGTGTCCACCAAGTGGTTGTGGCACACCCGGCAGGTGATTTTAGCGTGTCAGGTAGGTGGTTCTGGCGAGTCGAGTTGGTGGTTCCGGCGTGCTCGGCAGGTGGTTCAGGCGGGTCTGGCAGGTGGTTTCGGTCTGTTCGGTGTGTGGTTCCGGCATCTCAGGCACATGGTTCTGGCACGTCAGATAGGTGGTTCCGGCCGGCACGACAGGTGTTTCCATGGTGTCCGCCAAGTGGTTCTGGCATAGCAGGCAGGTGACTTTGGCGTGACCGGCAGGTGGTTCCAGCCAGCCCGGCAGGTGATTCCGAAGTTTTCACCAAATGGTTGTGGCGTAGCCGGAATCTGATTTTTGCATGTCCATCAGGTGGTTCCGGCGAGTCGAGTTGGTGGTTCTGGCGTGCTCGGCAGGTGCTTCCGGTGTCATTGGCATGTGGTTCTGGCATGTCTGAGAGGTGGTTCCGCCATGCCCGGCAGGTGATTCCGGAGTGTTCGCCAAGTGGTTCTGGCGTAGCCGGCAGGTGATTTTGCATGTCCGGCAATGGTTCCGGCGAGTCGAGCCGGTGGTTCCGGCATGTCCGGCAGGTGGTTCCGGCATGCCCGGCAGGTGATTCCGCAGTCTCCGTCATTTGGTCCTGGCACCTCTGAGAGGTGGTTCAGGCATGCCCGACAGGTGATTCCGGAGTGTTCGCCAAGTGGTTCTGGCGTAGCCGGCAGGTCATTTTGCATGTCCAGCGGTGGTTCCGGCGAGTCGAGCCGGTGGTTCCGGCGTAGCCGGCAGTTGCTCTTGGCGTGTCCACTAGGTGGTTCTGGGGAGTGGATCAGCTGGTTCCGGCATACTCGGCAGGTGGTACCGGCGTGTCCAGAACATGGTTCTGGCAAGTCTGAGAGGTGGTTCCGGCACGCCCGACAGGTGATTCCGGAGCGTCCGCCAAGTGTTTCTGGCGTACCCGGCAGGTGATTTTGGCACGTCCGACAGGTGTTTCTTGCGAGTCGAGCAGGTGGCTCAGGCATGCTCAGCTGGTGCTTCCGGCGTCTCTGGCACGTGGTTCTGGTGTGTCTGAGAGCTGGTTCTGGCATGTCCGGCAGATGATTCCGGAGTGTCCACCTAGTGGTTCGGGCATACCTGGCAGGTGATTTTGGCGTGTCAGGAAGGTGGTTCCGGCTAGTTGAGCAGGTGGATCAGGCGTGCTCGCCAGGGGGTTCATGCGGGTCTGGCAGGTGGTTTCGGTCTGTTCGGGGAGTGGTTCCGGCATCTCAGGCACATGGTTCTGGCACGTCTGAGAGGTGGTTCCGGCCGGCCGGAGAGGTGTTTCCAGAGTGTCCGCCAAGTGGTTCTGGCGTAGGTGAAAGGCGACGTTGGCGTGACCGGTAGGTGGTTCCAGCCAGCCCGGCAGGTGATTCCAGAGTGTGTGCCGTGTGGTTCTGGCGTAGCTGGCAGGTGATTTTGGCGTGTCCAGCAGGTGGTTCCGGCGAGATCGGCAGGTGGTACCAGCGTGTCCGGAACATGGTTCTGGCACGGCTGAGAAATGGTTCCGTCATGCCCGGCAGGTGAATCCGGAGTGTCCGGCATGTGGTTCTGGCACCTCTGAGATGTGGTTCCCCCATGCCCGGCAGGTGATTCCGGAGTGTTCGGCATGTGGTTCTGGCACCTCTGAGATGTGGTTCCGGCATGCCCGGCAGGTGGTTCCGGAGTGTCTGCCTAGTGGTTCTGGCGTAGTCAGCAGGTGATTCTGGCGTGTCCAGCAGGTGGTTCTGGGGAGTGGATCAGGTGGTTCCGGCATTCTCGGCGGGTGGTACCGGCGTGTCCGGAACATGGTTCTGGCAAGTCTGAGAGGCGGTTCCAGCATGCCCGACAGGTGATTCCGGAGTGTTCGCCAAGTGGTTCTGGCGTAGCCGGCAGGTCATTTTGCATGTCCGGCGGTGGTTCCGCGAGTCGAGCTGGTGGTTCCGGTGTGTCCGGCAGGTGGTTCTGGCGTGACCGGCACGAGGTTCTGGCACGTCTGAGAGTTGGTTCCGGCATGCACGAAAGGTGATTCCGGAGTGTCCGCCACGTGGTTCTGGTGTAGCCGGCAGGTGATTTTGGTGTGTCTGGCAGGTGTTTCTTGCAAGTCGAGCATTTGGCTCAGGCATGCTCAGCAGGTGCTTCCGGCGTGTCTTGCACGTGGTTCTGGTGTGTCTGAGATCTGGTTCTGGCATGTCTGGCAGATGATTCCGGATTGTCCACCAAGTGGTTGTGGCATACCCGGCCGGTGATTTTAGCGTGTCAGGTAGGTGGCTCCAGCGAGTCGAGAAGGTGGTTCCAGTGTGCTCGGCAGGTGGTTCAGGCGGGTCTGGCAGGTGGTTTCGGTCTGTTCGGGGTGTGGTTCCAGCATCTCAGGCACATGGTTCTGGCACGTCAGATAGGTGGTTCCGGCCTGCCCGACAGGTGTTTCCATGGTGTCCGCCAAGTGGTTCTGGCATAGCTGGCAGGTGATGTTGGCGTGACCGGCAGGTGGTTCCAGCCAGCCCGGCAGGTGATTCCGAAGTGTTCACCAAATGGTTGTGGCGTAGCCGGAAGGTGATTTTGGCGTGTCCAGAAGGTGGTTTTGGCGAGTCGAGCAGGTGATTCTGGAGTGCTCGGCAGGTGCTTCCGGTGTCATTGGCATGTGGTTCCGGCATGTGTGAGAGGTGGTTCCGCCATGCCCGGCAGGTGATTCCGGAGTGTTCCCCAAGTGGTTCTGGCATAGCCGGCAGGTGATTTTGCATGTCCGGCAATGGTTCCGGCGAGTCGAGCCGGTGGTTCCGGCAAGTCCGGCAGGTGATTCCGGCATGTCCAGCAGGTTGTTCCGGCATGCCCGGCAGGTGATACCGGAGTGTCCGGCATTTGGTTCTGGCTCCTCTGAGAGTTGGTTCCGGATGC
Organism: Equus caballus; assembly: GCF_041296265.1. NCBI lineage: Eukaryota > Metazoa > Chordata > Mammalia > Perissodactyla > Equidae > Equus > Equus caballus. Next base: position 5,514,649 of record NW_027222395.1, read on the forward strand.
CTGGCATGTGATTCCGGAGTGTCTGCCGATTGGTTCTGGCGTAACCGGCAGTTGATTTTGGCGTGTCCAGGAGGTGGTTCTCGGGAGTGGATCAGGCGGTTCCGGCATACTCGGCAGGTGGTACCGGCGTGTCACGAACATGGTTCTGGCAAGTCTGAGAGGTGGTTCTGGGATGCCCGACAGGTGATTCTGGAGTGTTCGCCAAGTGCTTCTGGCGTAGACGACATGTCATTTTGCATGTCCGGCGGTGGTTCCGGCGAGTCGAGCCGGTGGTGCCGGCGTGTCCAGCAGGTGTTTCTGGTCTGTCCGGCAAGTGGTTCTGGCGTGTCCGGCACGAGGTTCTGGCACGTCTGAGAGTTGCTTCCAGCAAACCCGGCAGGTGATTCCGAAGAGTTCACCAAATGGTTGTGGCGTAGCCGGCAGGTGATTTTGGCGTGTCCAGCAGGTGGTTTTGGCGAGTCGAGCAGGTGGTTCTGGCATGCACGGCCGGTGCTTCCGGTGTCATTGACATGTGGTTCCGGCATGTCTGAGAGGTGGTTCCGGCATGCCCGGCAGGTGGTTCCGGAGAGTCTGCCGAGTGGTTCTGGAGCCAGCCCAGCAGGTGATTCTGAAGAGTTCACCAAATGGTTGTGGCGTAGCCGGCAGGTGATTTTGGCGTGTCAGGAAGGTGGTTCCAGCTAGTTGAGCAGGTGGATCAGGCGTGCTCGCCAGTGGGTTCAGGCGGGTCTGGCAGGTGGTTTCGGTCTGTTCGGGGAGTGGTTCCGGCATCTCAGGCACATGGTTCTGGCACGTCTGAGAGGTGTTTCCGGCCGGCCGGAGAGGTGTTTCCGGAGTGTCCGCCATGTCGTTCTGGCGTAGCTGAAAGGTGATGTTGGCGTGACCGGCAGGTGGTTCCAGCCAGCCCGGCAGGTGATTCCGGAGTGTCTGCCTTGAGGTTCTGGCGTAGCTGGCAGGTGATTTTGGCGTGTCCAGCAGGTGGTTCTGGCGAGCTCGGCAGGTGGTACCAGCCTGTCCGGAACATGGTTCTGGCACGTCTGAGAGATGGTTCCGGCATGCCTGGCAGGTGATTCCGGAGTGTCCGGCATGTGGTTCTGGCACCTCTGAGAGGTGGTTCCGGCATGCCCGGCAGGTGGTTCCGGAGTGTCTGCCGAGTGGTTCTGGCGTAGTCGGCAGGTGATTCTGGCGTGTCCTGCAGGTGGTTCTGGGGAGAGGATCAGGTGGTTCCGGCATATTCGGCAGGTGGTACCAGCGTGTCCGGAACATGGTTCTGGCAAGTCTGAGAGGCGGTTCCGGCACGCCCGACAGGTGATTCCGGAGTGTTCGCCAAGTGGTTCTGGCGTAGCCGGCAAATCATTTTGCATGTCCGGCGGTGGTTCCGGCGAGTCGATCCGGTGGTTCCGTCATGCCCGGCAGGTGCTTCCGGCGTGTCCGGCACGTGGTTCTGGTGTGTCACAGGGCTGGTTCTGGCATTTCCGGCAGATGATTCCGGAGTGTCCAGCATGTGGTTCTGGCACCTCTGAGAGGTGGTTCCGGCATGCCCGGCAGGTGATACCGGAGTGTCCGGAATGTGGTTCTGGCACCTCTGAGAGGTGGTTCCGGCATGCCCGACAGGTGATGCCGGAGTGTTCGCCAAGTGGTTCTGGCGTAGCCGGCAGGTCATTTTGCATGTCCCGCGGTGGTTCCGGCGAGTCGAGCCGGTGGTTCCGGCGTGTCCAGCAGGTGTTTCCGGGGTGTCCAGCAGGTGGTTCTGGCGTGTCCGGCACGAGGTTCTGGCACGTCTGAGAGTTGGTTCCGGCATGCCCGAAAGGTGATTCCGGAGTGTCCGCCACGTGGTCCTGGCGTACCCGGCAGGTGATTTTGGCGTGTCTGGCAGGTGTTTCTGGCATGTCGAGCATTTGGCTCAGGCATGATCAGTAGGTGCATCCGGCGTGTCTGGCACGTGGTTCTGGTGTGTCTGAGAGCTGGTTCTGGCATGTCCGGCAGATGATTCCGGAGTGTCCACCAAGTGGTTGTGGCATACCCGGCAGGTGATTTTTGCGTGTCAGGTAGGTGGTTCCGGCGAGTCGAGTAGGTGGTTCCGCCGTGCTCGTCAGGTGGTTCAGGCGGGTCTGGCAGGAGGTTTCGGTCTTTTCAGTGTGTGGTTCCGGCATCTCAGGCACATGGTTCTGGCACGTCTGAGAGGTGGTTCCGGCCGGACCGACAGGTGTTTCCATGGTGTCCGCCAAGTGGTTGTGGCATAGCTGGCAGGTGATGTTGGCGTGACCGGCAGGTGGTTCCAGCCAGCCCGGCAGGTGATTCCGGAGTGTCTGCCGAGTTGTTCTGGCGTAGCCGGCAGGTGATTTTGGCGTGTCCAGCAGGCGGTTTTGGCGAGTCGAGCAGGTGGTTCTGGCGTGCTCGGCAGGTGCTTCCGGTGTCATTGGCATGTGGTTCCGGCATGTCTAAGAGGTGGTTCCGCCATGCCCGGCAGGTGATTCTGGAGTGTTCGCCAAGTGGCTCTGGCGTAGCCGGTAGGTGATTTAGCATGTCCGGCAATGGTTCCGGCGAGTCGAGCCCGTGGTTCCGGCATGTCCAGCAGGTGTTTCCGGCATGCCCAGCAGGTGGTTCCGTAGTGTCTGCCGAGTGGTTCTGGCGTAGCCGGCAGGTGATTCTGGGTTGTCCAGCAGATGGTTCTGGGGAGTGGATCAGCTGGTTCTGGCATACTCGGCAGGTGGTACCGGTGTGTCCGGAACATGGTTCTGGCAAGTCTGAGAGGTGGTTCCGGCATGCCCCGCAGGTGATTCCGGAGTGTCCAGCATGTGGTTCTGGCACCTCTGAGAGGTGGTTCCGGCATGCCCGTCAGGTGATTCCGGAGCGTCCGCCAAGTGTTTCTGGCGTACCCGGCAGGTGATTTGGCATGTCCGACAGGTGTTTCTTGTACGTCGAGCAGGTGGCTCAGGCATGCTCAGCTGGTGCTTCCGGCGTCTCTGGCACGTGGTTCTGGTGTGTCTGAGAGCTGGTTCTGGCATGTCCGGCAGATGATTCCGGAGTGTCCACCAAGTGGTTCTGTTATATCTGGCAGGTGATTTTTGCGTGTCAGGAAGTTGGTTCCAGCTAGTTGAGCAGGTGGATCAGGCGTGCTCGCCAGGGGTTTCAGGCGGGTCTGGCAGGTGGTTTCGGTCTGTTCGGGGAGTGGTTCCGGCATCTCAGGCACATGGTTCTGCCACGTCTGATAGGTGGTTCCGGCCGGCCCGACAGGTGTTTCCGGAGTGTCCGCCAAGTGGTTCTGGCGTAGGTGAAAGGTGATGTTGGCGTGACCGGCATGAGGTTCCAGACAGCCCGGCAGGTGATTCCGGAGTGTCTGCCGAGTGGTTCTGGCGTAGCCGGCAGGTGATTTTGGTGTGTCCAGCGGGTGGTTTTGGCGAGTCGAGCAGGTGGTTCTGGCGTGCTCGGCAGGTGCTTCCGTTGTCATTGGCATGTGGTTCCGGCATGTCTGAGAGGTGGTTCCGCCATGCCCGGCAGGTGATTCCGGAGTGTTCGCCAAGTGGTTCTGGCGTAGCTGGCAGGTGATTTTGGCGTGTCCAGCAGGTGGTTCCGGCGAGCTCGGCAGGTGGTACCAGCGTGTCCGGAACTTGGTTCTGTCACGTCTGAGAGATGGTTCCGGCATGCCCGGCAGGTGATTCCGGAGTGTCCGGCATGTGGTTATGGCACCTCTGATAGGTGGTTCCGGCATGCCCGGCAGGTGATTCCGGAGTGTCCGGCATGCGGTTCTGGCAAATCTGAGAGGCTGTTCCGGCATGCCCGACAGGTGATTCCAGAGTGTTCGCCAAGTGGTTCTGGCGTAGCCGGCAGGTCAATTTGCGTGTCCGGCGGTGGTTCCGGCGAGTCGAGGCGGTGGTTCCGGAGTGTCCGGCAGGTGGTTCTGGCGTGACCGGCACGAGGTTCTGGCACGTCTGAGAGTTGTTTCCTGCATGCCCGACAGGTGATTCCGGAGTGTTCGCCAAGTGGTTCTGGCGTAGCCGTCAGGTGATTTTGCATGTCCGGCAATGGTTCCGGCGAGTCGAGCCGGTGGTTCCGGCATGTCCAGCAGGTGGTTCCGGTATGACCGGCAGGTGATTCCGGAGTGTCCGGCATGTGGTTTTGGTACCTCTGAGACGTGGTTCCGGCATGCCCGGCAGGTGATTCCGGAGTGTGGTTCTGGCACCTCTGAGAGGTGGTTCCGGCAAGCCCGGCAGTCGGTTACGGAGTTTCTGCCGAGTGGTTCTGGAGTAGCCGGCAGGTGATTCTGGCGTATCCAGCAGGTGGTTCTGGGGAGTGGATCAGGTGGTTCCGGCATACTCGGCAGGTGGTACCGGCGTGTCCGGAACATGGTTCTGGCAAGTCTGAGACGTGGTACCGGCATGCCCGACAGGTGATTCCGGAGTGTTCGCCAAGTGGTTCTGGCGTAGCCGGCATGTCATTTTGCATGTCCGGCGGAGGTTCCGGCGAGTCGAGCCGGTGGTTGCGGCGTATCCAGCAGGTGTTTCCGGACTGTCCGGCAGGTGATTCTGGCGTGACCGGCACGAGGTTCTGGCACGTCTGAGAGTTGGTTCCGGCATGCCCGACAGGTGATTCCAGAGTGTCCGCCACGTGGTTCTGCCATACCCGGCAGGTGATTTTGGCGTGTCTGGCAGGTGTTTCAGGCAAGTCGAGCATTTGGCTCAGGCATGCTCAGCAGGTGCTTCCGGCGTGTCTGGCACGTGGTTCTGGTGTTTCTGAGAGCTGGTTGTGGCATGTCCGGCAGATGATTCCGGAGTGTCCACCAAGTGGTTGTGGCATACCCGGCAGGTGATTTTAGTGTGTCATGTAGCTGGATCCGGCGAGTCGAGTAGGTGGTTCCGGCGTGCTCGGCAGGTGGTTCAGGCGGGTCTGGCAGGTGGTTTCGGTCTCTTCGGGGTGTGGTTCCGGCATCTCAGGAACATGGTTCTGGCACGTCTGATAGGTGGTTCCGGCCGGCCCGACAGGTGTTTCCATGGTGTCCGCCAAGTGGTTCTGGCATAGCTGGCAGGTGATGTTGGCGTGACCGGCAGGTGGTTCCAGCAAGCAAAGCAGGTGATTCCAAAGTGTTCACCAAATGGTCGTGGCGTAGCCGGAAGGTGATTTTGGCGTGTCCAGCAGGTGGTTTTGGCGAGTCGAGCAGGTGGTTCTGGCGTGCTCGGCAGGTGCTTCCGGTGTCATTGGCATGCGGTTCCGGCATGTCTGAGAGGTGGTTCCGCCATGCCCGGCAGGTGATTCCGGATTGTTCGCCAAGTGGTTCAGGAGTAGCCGGCAGGTGATTTTGCATGTCCGGCAATGGTTCCGGCGAGTCGAGCCGGTGGTTCCGGAATGTCCGGCAGGTGGTTCCGGCATGTCCGGCAGGTGGTTCCGGCATGCCCGGCAGGTGATTCCGGAGTGTCCGGCATGTGGTTGTGGCACCTCTGAGAGGTGGCTCCGGCAGGCCCGGCAGGTGATACCGGACTGTTCGCCAAGTGGTTCTGGCATAGCCGGCAGGTGATTTTGCATGTCCGGCAATGGTTCCGGCGCGTCGAGCCGGTGGTTCCGGAATGTCCGGCAGGTGGTTCCGGCATATCCGGCAGGTGGTTCCGGCATGTCCAGCACATGGTTCCAGCATGCCCGGAAGGTGATACCAGAGTCTCCGGCATTTGGTTCTGGCACCTCTGAGAGGTGGTTCCGGAATGCCTGGCCTGTGATTCCGGAGTGTTCGCCAAGTGGTTCTGGCGTAGCCGGCAGGTGATTTTGCATGTCCGGCAATGGTTCCGGCGAGTCGAGACGGTGGTTCTGGAATGTCCGGCAGGTGGTTCCGGCATGTCCGGCAGGTGGTTCCGGCATGTCCAGCACGTGGTTCCAGCATGCCTGGCAGGTGATTCCGGAGTGTCCGGCATGTGGTTCTGGCACCTCTGAGAGGTGGTTCCGGCATGCCCGGCAGGTGATACCAGAGTGTCCGGCATTTGGTTCTGGCACCTCTGAGAGGTGGTTCCGGAATACCTGGCCTGTGATTCCGGAGTGTCTGCCGAGTGGTTCTGGCGTAGCCGGCAGTTGATTTTGGCGTGTCCACTAGGTGGTTCTGGGGAGTGGATCAGCTGGTTCCGGCATACTCGGCAGGTGGTACCGGCGTGTCCAGAACATGGTTCTGGCAAGTCTGAGAGGTGGTTCCGGCACGCCCGACAGGTGATTCCGGAGCGTCTGCCAAGTGTTTCTGGCGTACCCGGCGGGTGATTTACGCCTGTCCGACAGGTGTATCTTGCGAGTCGAGCAGGTGGCTCAGGCATGCTCAGCTGGTGCTTCCGGCGTCTCTGGCACGTGGTTCTGGTGTGTCTGAGAGCTGGTTCTGGCATGTCCGGCAGATGATTCCGGAGTGTCCACCAAGTGGTTGTGGCATACCTGGCAGGTGATTTTAGCGTGTCAGGTAGGTGGTTCCAGCGAGTCGAGTAGGTGGTTCCGGCGTGCTCGGCAGGTGGTTCAGGCGGGTCTGGCAGGTGGTTTCGGTCTGTTCGGGGTGTGGTTCCGGCGTCTCAGGCACATGGTTCTGGCACGTCTGATAGGTGGTTCCGGCCGGCCCGACAGGTGTTTCCATGGTGTCCGCCAAGTGGTTCTGGCATAGCTGGCAGGTGATGTTTGTGTGACCGGCACGTGGTTCCAGAAAGCCCGGCAGGTGATTCCGAAGAGTTCACCAAATTGTTGTGGCCTAGCCGGCAGGTGATTTTGGCGTGTCCAGCAGGTGGTTTTGGCGAGTCAAGCAGGTTGTTCTGGCGTGCTCGGCGGGTGCTTCAGGTGTCATTAGCATGTGGTTCCGGCATGTCTGAGAGGTGGTTCCGCCATGCCCGGCAGGTGATTCCGGAGTGTTCGCCAAGTGGTTCTGGCGTAGCCGGCAGGTGATTTTGCATGTCCGGCAATGGTTCCGGTGAGTCGAGCCGGTGGTTCCGGCATGTCCGGCAGGTGGTTCCGGCATGACCGGCAGGTGATACCGGAGTGTTCGCCAAGTGGTTCTGGCGTAGCCGGCAGGTGATTTTGCATGTCCGGCAATGGATCCGGCGAGTCGATCCGGTGGTTCCGGAATGTCCGGCAGGTGGTTCCGGCATGTCCGGCAGGTGGTTCCGGCATGTCCAGAACGTGGTTCCAGCATGCCCGGCAGGTGATTCCGGAGTGTCCGGCATGTGGTTCTGGAACCTCTGAGAGGTGGTTCCGGCATGCACGGCAGGTGATACCGGAGTCTCCGGCATTTGGTTCTGGCACCTCCGAGAGGTGGTTCCGGAATGCCTGTCATGTGATTCCGGAGTGTCTGCCGAGTGGTTCTGGCGTAGCCGGCAGTTGATTTTGGCGTGTCCACTAGGTGGTTATGGGGAGTGGATCAGCTGGTTCTGGCATACTCGGCAGGTGGTACCGGCGTGTCCAGAACTTGGTTCTGGCAAGTCTGAGAGGTGGTTCCGGCACGCCCGACAGGTGATTCCGGAGCGTCCGCCAAGTGTTTCTGGCATACCCGGAGGGTGATTTTCGCCTGTCCGACAGGTGTATCTTGCGAGTCAAGCAGGTGGCTGAGGCATGCTCAGCTGGTGCTTCCGGCGTCTCTGGCACGTGGTTCTGGTGTGTCTGAGAGCTGGTTCTGGCATGTCCGGCAGATGATTCCGGAGTGTCCACCAAGTGGTTCTGGTATACCTGGAAGGTGATTTTGGCGTGTCAGGAAGGTGGTTCCGGCTAGTTGAGCAGGTGGATCAGGCGTGCTCGACAGGGGGTTCAGGCGGGTCTGGCAGGTGGTTTCGGTCTGTTCGGGGAGTGGTTCCGGCATCTCAGGCACATGGTTCTGGCACGTCTGAGAGGTGGTTCTGGCCGGCCCGACAGGTGTTTCCGGAGTGTCCTCCAAGTGGTTCTGGCGTAGGTGAAAGGTGATGTTGGCGTGACCGACAGGTGGTTCCAGCCAGACCGGCAGGTGATTCCGGAGTGTCTGACGAGTGGTTCTGGCGTAGCCGGCAGATGATTTTGGCGTGACCAGCGGGTGGTTTTGGCGAGTCAAGCAGGTGGTTCTGTCGTGCTCGGCAGGTGCTTCCGGTGTCATTGGCATGCGGTTCCGGCATGTCTGAGAGGTGGTTCCGCCATGCCCGGCAGGTGATTCCGGAGTGTTCGCCAAGTGGTTCTGGCGTAGCCGGCAGGTTCTTTTGCCTGTCCGGCACTGGTTCCGGCGAGTCGAGCCGGTGGTTCTGGCATGTCCAGCAGGTGGTTACGGTATGCCCGGCAGGTGATTCCGGATTGTCCGGCATGTGGTTTTGGCACCTCTGAGAGGTGGTTCCGGCATCCCCGGCAGGTGATTCCGGAGTGTCCGGCATGTGGTTCTGGCACCTCTGAGAGGTGGTTCCGGCAAGCCCGGCAGTTGGTTACGGAGTGTCTGCCGAGTGGTTCTGGAGTAGCCGGCAGGTGATTCTGGCGTATCCAGCAGGTGGTTCTGTGGAGTGGATCAGGTGGTTCCGGCATACTCGGCGGGTGGTACCGGCGTGTCCGGAACATGGTTCTGGCAAGTCTGAGAGGTGGTACCGGCATGCCCGACAGGTGATTCCGGAGTGTTCGCCAAGTGGTTCTGGCGTAGCCGGCAGGTCATTTTGCATGTCCGGCGGTGGTTCCGGCGAGTCGAGCCTGTGGTTGCGGCGTATCCAGCAGGTGTTTCCGGTCTGTCCGGCAGGTGATTCTGGTGTGACCGGCACGAGGTTCTGGCACGTCGGAGAGCTGGTTCCGGCATGCCCGACAGGTGATTCCAGAGTGTCCGACATGTGGTTCTGGCGTACCCGGCAGGTGATTTTGGCGTGTCTGGCAGGTGTTTCTGGCAAGTCGAGCATTTGGCTCAGGCATGCTCAGCAGGTGCTTCCGGCGTGTCTGGCACGTGGTTCTGGTGTGTCTGAAAGCTGGTTCTGGCATGTCCGGCAGATGATTCCGGAGTGTCCACCAAGTGGTTGTGGCATACCCGGCAGGTGATTTTAGCGTGTCATGTAGCTGGATCCGGCGAGTCGAGTAGGTGGTTCCGGCGTGCTCGGCAGGTGGTTCAGGCGGGTCTGGCAGGTGGTTTCGGTCTGTTCAGGGTGTGGTTCCGGCATCTCAGGCACATGGTTCTGGCACGTCTGATAGGTGGTTCCGGCCGGCCCGACAGGTGTTTCCATGGTGTCCGCCAAGTGGTTCTGGCATAGCTGGCAGGTGATGTTGGCGTGACCCGCAGGTGGTTCCAGCCAGCCAAGCAGGTGATTCCAAAGAGTTCACCAAATGTTTGTGGCGTAGCCGGCAGGTGATTTTGGCGTGTCCAGCAGGTGGTTTTGGCGAGTCGAGCAGGTGGATCTGGCGGGCTCGGCAGGTGCTTCCGGTGTCATTGGCATGAGGTTCTGGCATGTCTGAGAGGTGGTTCCGCCATGCCCGGCAGGTGATTCCGGAGTGTTCGCCAAGTGGTTCTGGCGTAGCCGGCAGGTGATTTTGCATGTCCGGCAATGGTTCCGGCGAGTCGAGACGGTGGTTCTGGAATGTCCGGCAGGTGGTTCCGGCATGTCCGGCAGGTGGTTCCGGCATGTCCAGCACGTGGTTCCAGCATGCCTGGCAGGTGATTCCGGAGTGTCCGGCATGTGGTTCTGGCACCTCTGAGAGGTGGTTCCGGCATGCCCGGCAGGTGATACCAGAGTGTCCGGCATTTGGTTCTGGCACCTCTGAGAGGTGGTTCCGGAATACCTGGCCTGTGATTCCGGAGTGTCTGCCGAGTGGTTCTGGCGTAGCCGGCAGTTGATTTTGGCGTGTCCACTAGGTGGTTCTGGGGAGTGGATCAGCTGGTTCCGGCATACTCAGCAGGTGGTACCGGCGTGTCCAGAACATGGTTCTGGCAAGTCTGAGAGGTGGTTCCGGCACGCCCGACAGGTGATTCCGGAGCGTCTGCCAAGTGTTTCTGGCGTACCCGGCGGGTGATTTACGCCTGTCCGACAGGTGTATCTTGCGAGTCGAGCAGGTGGCTCAGGCATGCTCAGCTGGTGCTTCCGGCGTCTCTGGCACGTGGTTCTGGTGTGTCTGAGAGCTGGTTCTGGCATGTCCGGCAGATGATTCCGGAGTGTCCACCAAGTGGTTGTGGCATACCTGGCAGGTGATTTTAGCGTGTCAGGTAGGTGGTTCCAGCGAGTCGAGTAGGTGGTTCCGGCGTGCTCGGCAGGTGGTTCAGGCGGGTCTGGCAGGTGGTTTCGGTCTGTTCGGGGTGTGGTTCCGGCGTCTCAGGCACATGGTTCTGGCACGTCTGATAGGTGGTTCCGGCCGGCCCGACAGGTGTTTCCATGGTGTCCGCCAAGTGGTTCTGGCATAGCTGGCAGGTGATGTTTGTGTGACCGGCACGTGGTTCCAGAAAGCCCGGCAGGTGATTCCGAAGAGTTCACCAAATGGTTGTGGCCTAGCCGGCAGGTGATTTTGGCGTGTCCAGCAGGTGGTTTTGGCGAGTCAAGCAGGTTGTTCTGGCGTGCTCGGCGGGTGCTTCAGGTGTCATTAGCATGTGGTTCCGGCATGTCTGAGAGGTGGTTCCGCCATGCCCGGCAGGTGATTCCGGAGTGTTCGCCAAGTGGTTCTGGCGTAGCCGGCAGGTGATTTTGCATGTCCGGCAATGGTTCCGGTGAGTCGAGCCGGTGGTTCCGGCATGTCCGGCAGGTGGTTCCGGCATGACCAGCAGGTGATACCGGAGTGTTCGCCAAGTGGTTCTGGCGTAGCCGGCAGGTGATTTTGCATGTCCGGCAATGGATCCGGCGAGTCGATCCGGTGGTTCCGGAATGTCCGGCAGGTGGTTCCGGCATGTCCGGCAGGTGGTTCCGGCATGTCCAGAACGTGGTTCCAGCATGCCCGGCAGGTGATTCCGGAGTGTCCGGCATGTGGTTCTGGAACCTCTGAGAGGTGGTTCCGGCATGCACGGCAGGTGATACCGGAGTCTCCGGCATTTGGTTCTGGCACCTCCGAGAGGTGGTTCCGGAATGCCTGTCATGTGATTCCGGAGTGTCTGCCGAGTGGTTCTGGCGTAGCCGGCAGTTGATTTTGGCGTGTCCACTAGGTGGTTATGGGGAGTGGATCAGCTGGTTCTGGCATACTCGGCAGGTGGTACCGGCGTGTCCAGAACTTGGTTCTGGCAAGTCTGAGAGGTGGTTCCGGCACGCCCGACAGGTGATTCCGGAGCGTCCGCCAAGTGTTTCTGGCATACCCGGCGGGTGATTTTCGCCTGTCCGACAGGTGTATCTTGCGAGTCAAGCAGGTGGCTGAGGCATGCTCAGCTGGTGCTTCCGGCGTCTCTGGCACGTGGTTCTGGTGTGTCTGAGAGCTGGTTCTGGCATGTCCGGCAGATGATTCCGGAGTGTCCACCAAGTGGTTCTGGTATACCTGGAAGGTGATTTTGGCGTGTCAGGAAGGTGGTTCCGGCTAGTTGAGCAGGTGGATCAGGCGTGCTCGACAGGGGGTTCAGGCGGGTCTGGCAGGTGGTTTCGGTCTGTTCGGGGAGTGGTTCCGGCATCTCAGGCACATGGTTCTGGCACGTCTGAGAGGTGGTTCTGGCCGGCCCGACAGGTGTTTCCGGAGTGTCCTCCAAGTGGTTCTGGCGTAGGTGAAAGGTGATGTTGGCGTGACCGACAGGTGGTTCCAGCCAGACCGGCAGGTGATTCCGGAGTGTCTGACGAGTGGTTCTGGCGTAGCCGGCAGATGATTTTGGCGTGTCCAGCGGGTGGTTTTGGCGAGTCAAGCAGGTGGTTCTGTCGTGCTCGGCAGGTGCTTCCGGTGTCATTGGCATGCGGTTCCGGCATGTCTGAGAGGTGGTTCCGCCATGCCCGGCAGGTGATTCCGGAGTGTTCGCCAAGTGGTTCTGGCGTAGCCGGCAGGTTCTTTTGCCTGTCCGGCACTGGTTCCGGCGAGTCGAGCCGGTGGTTCTGGCATGTCCAGCAGGTGGTTACGGTATGCCCGGCAGGTGATTCCGGATTGTCCGGCATGTGGTTTTGGCACCTCTGAGAGGTGGTTCCGGCATCCCCGGCAGGTGATTCCGGAGTGTCCGGCATGTGGTTCTGGCACCTCTGAGAGGTGGTTCCGGCAAGCCCGGCAGTTGGTTACGGAGTGTCTGCCGAGTGGTTCTGGAGTAGCCGGCAGGTGATTCTGGCGTATCCAGCAGGTGGTTCTGTGGAGTGGATCAGGTGGTTCCGGCATACTCGGCAGGTGGTACCGGCGTGTCCGGAACATGGTTCTGGCAAGTCTGAGAGGTGGTACCGGCATGCCCGACAGGTGATTCCGGAGTGTTCGCCAAGTGGTTCTGGCGTAGCCGGCAGGTCATTTTGCATGTCCGGCGGTGGTTCCGGCGAGTCGAGCCTGTGGTTGCGGCGTATCCAGCAGGTGTTTCCGGTCTGTCCGGCAGGTGATTCTGGTGTGACCGGCACGAGGTTCTGGCACGTCGGAGAGCTGGTTCCGGCATGCCCGACAGGTGATTCCAGAGTGTCCGACATGTGGTTCTGGCGTACCCGGCAGGTGATTTTGGCGTGTCTGGCAGGTGTTTCTGGCAAGTCGAGCATTTGGCTCAGGCATGCTCAGCAGGTGCTTCCGGCGTGTCTGGCACGTGGTTCTGGTGTGTCTGAAAGCTGGTTCTGGCATGTCCGGCAGATGATTCCGGAGTGTCCACCAAGTGGTTGTGGCATACCCGGCAGGTGATTTTAGCGTGTCATGTAGCTGGATCCGGCGAGTCGAGTAGGTGGTTCCGGCGTGCTCGGCAGGTGGTTCAGGCGGGTCTGGCAGGTGGTTTCGGTCTGTTCAGGGTGTGGTTCCGGCATCTCAGGCACATGGTTCTGGCACGTCTGATAGGTGGTTCCGGCCGGCCCGACAGGTGTTTCCATGGTGTCCGCCAAGTGGTTCTGGCATAGCTGGCAGGTGATGTTGGCGTGACCCGCAGGTGGTTCCAGCCAGCCAAGCAGGTGATTCCAAAGAGTTCACCAAATGTTTGTGGCGTAGCCGGCAGGTGATTTTGGCGTGTCCAGCAGGTGGTTTTGGCGAGTCGAGCAGGTGGATCTGGCGGGCTCGGCAGGTGCTTCCGGTGTCATTGGCATGAGGTTCTGGCATGTCTGAGAGGTGGTTCCGCCATGCCCGGCAGGTGATTCCGGAGTGTTCGCCAAGTGGTTCTGGCGTAGCCGGCAGGTGATTTTGCATGTCCGGCAATGGTTCCGGCGAGTCGAGACGGTGGTTCTGGAATGTCCGGCAGGTGGTTCCGGCATGTCCGGCAGGTGGTTCCGGCATGTCCAGCACGTGGTTCCAGCATGCCTGGCAGGTGATTCCGGAGTGTCCGGCATGTGGTTCTGGCACCTCTGAGAGGTGGTTCCGGCATGCCCGGCAGGTGATACCAGAGTGTCCGGCATTTGGTTCTGGCACCTCTGAGAGGTGGTTCCGGAATACCTGGCCTGTGATTCCGGAGTGTCTGCCGAGTGGTTCTGGCGTAGCCGGCAGTTGATTTTGGCGTGTCCACTAGGTGGTTCTGGGGAGTGGATCAGCTGGTTCCGGCATACTCGGCAGGTGGTACCGGCGTGTCCAGAACATGGTTCTGGCAAGTCTGAGAGGTGGTTCCGGCACGCCCGACAGGTGATTCCGGAGCGTCTGCCAAGTGTTTCTGGCGTACCCGGCGGGTGATTTACGCCTGTCCGACAGGTGTATCTTGCGAGTCGAGCAGGTGGCTCAGGCATGCTCAGCTGGTGCTTCCGGCGTCTCTGGCACGTGGTTCTGGTGTGTCTGAGAGCTGGTTCTGGCATGTCCGGCAGATGATTCCGGAGTGTCCACCAAGTGGTTGTGGCATACCTGGCAGGTGATTTTAGCGTGTCAGGTAGGTGGTTCCAGCGAGTCGAGTAGGTGGTTCCGGCGTGCTCGGCAGGTGGTTCAGGCGGGTCTGGCAGGTGGTTTCGGTCTGTTCGGGGTGTGGTTCCGGCGTCTCAGGCACATGGTTCTGGCACGTCTGATAGGTGGTTCCGGCCGGCCCGACAGGTGTTTCCATGGTGTCCGCCAAGTGGTTCTGGCATAGCTGGCAGGTGATGTTTGTGTGACCGGCACGTGGTTCCAGAAAGCCCGGCAGGTGATTCCGAAGAGTTCACCAAATTGTTGTGGCCTAGCCGGCAGGTGATTTTGGCGTGTCCAGCAGGTGGTTTTGGCGAGTCAAGCAGGTTGTTCTGGCGTGCTCGGCGGGTGCTTCAGGTGTCATTAGCATGTGGTTCCGGCATGTCTGAGAGGTGGTTCCGCCATGCCCGGCAGGTGATTCCGGAGTGTTCGCCAAGTGGTTCTGGCGTAGCCGGCAGGTGATTTTGCATGTCCGGCAATGGTTCCGGTGAGTCGAGCCGGTGGTTCCGGCATGTCCGGCAGGTGGTTCCGGCATGACCGGCAGGTGATACCGGAGTGTTCGCCAAGTGGTTCTGGCGTAGCCGGCAGGTGATTTTGCATGTCCGGCAATGGATCCGGCGAGTCGATCCGGTGGTTCCGGAATGTCCGGCAGGTGGTTCCGGCATGTCCGGCAGGTGGTTCCGGCATGTCCAGAACGTGGTTCCAGCATGCCCGGCAGGTGATTCCGGAGTGTCCGGCATGTGGTTCTGGAACCTCTGAGAGGTGGTTCCGGCATGCACGGCAGGTGATACCGGAGTCTCCGGCATTTGGTTCTGGCACCTCCGAGAGGTGGTTCCGGAATGCCTGTCATGTGATTCCGGAGTGTCTGCCGAGTGGTTCTGGCGTAGCCGGCAGTTGATTTTGGCGTGTCCACTAGGTGGTTCTGGGGAGTGGATCAGCTGGTTCTGGCATACTCGGCAGGTGGTACCGGCGTGTCCAGAACTTGGTTCTGGCAAGTCTGAGAGGTGGTTCCGGCACGCCCGACAGGTGATTCCGGAGCGTCCGCCAAGTGTTTCTGGCATACCCGGCGGGTGATTTTCGCCTGTCCGACAGGTGTATCTTGCGAGTCAAGCAGGTGGCTCAGGCATGCTCAGCTGGTGCTTCCGGCGTCTCTGGCACGTGGTTCTGGTGTGTCTGAGAGCTGGTTCTGGCATGTCCGGCAGATGATTCCGGAGTGTCCACCAAGTGGTTCTGGTATACCTGGAAGGTGATTTTGGCGTGTCAGGAAGGTGGTTCCGGCTAGTTGAGCAGGTGGATCAGGCGTGCTCGACAGGGGGTTCAGGCGGGTCTGGCAGGTGGTTTCGGTCTGTTCGGGGAGTGGTTCCGGCATCTCAGGCACATGGTTCTGGCACGTCTGAGAGGTGGTTCTGGCCGGCCCGACAGGTGTTTCCGGAGTGTCCTCCAAGTGGTTCTGGCGTAGGTGAAAGGTGATGTTGGCGTGACCGACAGGTGGTTCCAGCCAGACCGGCAGGTGATTCCGGAGTGTCTGACGAGTGGTTCTGGCGTAGCCGGCAGATGATTTTGGCGTGTCCAGCGGGTGGTTTTGGCGAGTCAAGCAGGTGGTTCTGTCGTGCTCGGCAGGTGCTTCCGGTGTCATTGGCATGCGGTTCCGGCATGTCTGAGAGGTGGTTCCGCCATGCCCGGCAGGTGATTCCGGAGTGTTCGCCAAGTGGTTCTGGCGTAGCCGGCAGGTTCTTTTGCCTGTCCGGCACTGGTTCCGGCGAGTCGAGCCGGTGGTTCTGGCATGTCCAGCAGGTGGTTACGGTATGCCCGGCAGGTGATTCCGGATTGTCCGGCATGTGGTTTTGGCACCTCTGAGAGGTGGTTCCGGCATCCCCGGCAGGTGATTCCGGAGTGTCCGGCATGTGGTTCTGGCACCTCTGAGAGGTGGTTCCGGCAAGCCCGGCAGTTGGTTACGGAGTGTCTGCCGAGTGGTTCTGGAGTAGCCGGCAGGTGATTCTGGCGTATCCAGCAGGTGGTTCTGTGGAGTGGATCAGGTGGTTCCGGCATACTCGGCAGGTGGTACCGGCGTGTCCGGAACATGGTTCTGGCAAGTCTGAGAGGTGGTTCCGGCACGCCCGACAGGTGATTCCGGAGCGTCTGCCAAGTGTTTCTGGCGTACCCGGCGGGTGATTTACGCCTGTCCGACAGGTGTATCTTGCGAGTCGAGCAGGTGGCTCAGGCATGCTCAGCTGGTGCTTCCGGCGTCTCTGGCACGTGGTTCTGGTGTGTCTGAGAGCTGGTTCTGGCATGTCCGGCAGATGATTCCGGAGTGTCCACCAAGTGGTTGTGGCATACCTGGCAGGTGATTTTAGCGTGTCAGGTAGGTGGTTCCAGCGAGTCGAGTAGGTGGTTCCGGCGTGCTCGGCAGGTGGTTCAGGCGGGTCTGGCAGGTGGTTTCGGTCTGTTCGGGGTGTGGTTCCGGCGTCTCAGGCACATGGTTCTGGCACGTCTGATAGGTGGTTCCGGCCGGCCCGACAGGTGTTTCCATGGTGTCCGCCAAGTGGTTCTGGCATAGCTGGCAGGTGATGTTTGTGTGACCGGCACGTGGTTCCAGAAAGCCCGGCAGGTGATTCCGAAGAGTTCACCAAATGGTTGTGGCCTAGCCGGCATGTGATTTTGGCGTGTCCAGCAGGTGGTTTTGGCGAGTCAAGCAGGTTGTTCTGGCGTGCTCGGCGGGTGCTTCAGGTGTCATTAGCATGTGGTTCCGGCATGTCTGAGAGGTGGTTCCGCCATGCCCGGCAGGTGATTCCGGAGTGTTCGCCAAGTGGTTCTGGCGTAGCCGGCAGGTGATTTTGCATGTCCGGCAATGGTTCCGGCGAGTCGAGCCGGTGGTTCCGGCATGTCCGGCAGGTGGTTCCGGCATGACCGGCAGGTGATACCGGAGTGTTCGCCAAGTGGTTCTGGCGTAGCCGGCAGGTGATTTTGCATGTCCGGCAATGGATCCGGCGAGTCGATCCGGTGGTTCCGGAATGTCCGGCAGGTGGTTCCGGCATGTCCGGCAGGTGGTTCCGGCATGTCCAGAACGTGGTTCCAGCATGCCCGGCAGGTGATTCCGGAGTGTCCGGCATGTGGTTCTGGAACCTCTGAGAGGTGGTTCCGGCATGCACGGCAGGTGATACCGGAGTCTCCGGCATTTGGTTCTGGCACCTCCGAGAGGTGGTTCCGGAATGCCTGTCATGTGATTCCGGAGTGTCTGCCGAGTGGTTCTGGCGTAGCCGGCAGTTGATTCTGGCGTATCCAGCAGGTGGTTCTGTGGAGTGGATCAGGTGGTTCCGGCATACTCGGCAGGTGGTACCGGCGTGTCCGGAACATGGTTCTGGCAAGTCTGAGAGGTGGTACCGGCATGCCCGACAGGTGATTCCGGAGTGTTCGCCAAGTGGTTCTGGCGTAGCCGGCAGGTCATTTTGCATGTCCGGCGGTGGTTCCGGCGAGTCGAGCCGGTGGTTGCGGCGTATCCAGCAGGTGTTTCCGGTCTGTCCGGCAGGTGATTCTGGTGTGACCGGCACGAGGTTCTGGCACGTCGGAGAGCTGGTTCCGGCATGCCCGACAGGTGATTCCAGAGTGTCCGACATGTGGTTCTGGCGTACCCGGCAGGTGATTTTGGCGTGTCTGGCAGGTGTTTCTGGCAAGTCGAGCATTTGGCTCAGGCATGCTCAGCAGGTGCTTCCGGCGTGTCTGGCACGTGGTTCTGGTGTGTCTGAAAGCTGGTTCTGGCATGTCCGGCAGATGATTCCGGAGTGTCCACCAAGTGGTTGTGGCATACCCGGCAGGTGATTTTAGCGTGTCATGTAGCTGGATCCGGCGAGTCGAGTAGGTGATTCCGGCGTGCTCGGCAGGTGGTTCAGGCGGGTCTGGCAGGTGGTTTCGGTCTGTTCAGGGTGTGGTTCCGGCATCTCAGGCACATGGTTCTGGCACGTCTGATAGGTGGTTCCGGCCGGCCCGACAGGTGTTTCCATGGTGTCCGCCAAGTGGTTCTGGCATAGCTGGCAGGTGATGTTTGTGTGACCGGCACGTGGTTCCAGAAAGCCCGTCAGGTGATTCCGAAGATTTCACCAAATGGTTGTGGCCTAGCCGGCAGGTGATTTTGGCGTGTCCTGCAGGTGGTTTTCGCGAGTCAAGCAGGTTGTTCTGGCGTGCTCGGCTGGTGCTTCAGGTGTCATTAGCATGTGGTTCCGGCATGTCTGAGAGGTGGTTCCGCCATGCCCGGCAGGTGATTCCGGACTGTTCGCCAAGTGGTTCTGGCGTAGACGGCAGGTGATTTTGCATGTCCGGCAATGGTTCCGGCGAGTCGAGCCGGTGGTTCCGGCATGTCCGGCAGGTGGTTCCGGCATGACCGGCAGGTGATACCGGAGTGTTCGCCAAGTGGTTCTGGCGTAGCCGGCAGGTGATTTTGCATGTCCGGCAATGGATCCGGCGAGTCGATCCGGTGGTTCCGGCATGTCCGGCAGGTGGTTCCGGCATGTCCGGCAGGTGGTTCCGGCATGTCCAGAACGTGGTTCCAGCATGCCCGGCAGGTGATTCCGGAGTGTCCAGCATGTGGTTCTGGAACCTCTGAGAGGTGGTTCCGGCATGCACGGCAGGTGATACCGGAGTGTCCGGCATTTGGTTCTGGCACCTCTGAGAGGTGGTTCCGGAATGCCTGTCATGTGATTCCGGAGTGTCTGCCGAGTGGTTCTGGCGTAGCCGGCAGTTGATTTTGGCGTGTCCACTAGGTGGTTCTGGGGAGTGGATCAGCTGGTTCTGGCATACTCGGCAGGTGGTACCGGCGTGTCCAGAACTTGGTTCTGGCAAGTCTGAGAGGTGGTTCCGGCACCCCCGACAGGTGATTCCGGAGCGTCCGCCAAGTGTTTCTGGCGTACCCGGCGGGTGATTTTCGCCTGTCCGACAGGTGTATCTTGCGAGTCAAGCAGGTGGCTGAGGCATGCTCAGCTGGTGCTTCCGGCGTCTCTGGCACGTGGTTCTGGTGTGTCTGAGAGCTGGTTCTGGCATGTCCGGCAGATGATTCCGGAGTGTCCACCAAGTGGTTCTGGTATACCTGGAAGGTGATTTTGGCGTGTCAGGAAGGTGGTTCCGGCTAGTTGAGCAGGTGGATCAGGCGTGCTCGACAGGGGGTTCAGGCGGGTCTGGCAGGTGGTTTCGGTCTGTTCGGGGAGTGGTTCCGGCATCTCAGGCACATGGTTCTGGCACGTCTGAGAGGTGGTTCTGGCCGGCCCGACAGGTGTTTCCGGAGTGTCCTCCAAGTGGTTCTGGCGTAGGTGAAAGCTGATGTTGGCGTGACCGACAGGTGGTTCCAGCCAGACCGGCAGGTGATTCCGGAGTGTCTGACGAGTGGTTCTGGCGTAGCCGGCAGGTGATTTTGGCGTGTCCAGCGGGTGGTTTTTGCGAGTCAAGCAGGTGGTTCTGTCGTGCTCGGCAGGTGCTTCCGGTGTCATTGGCATGCGGTTCCGGCATGTCTGAGAGGTGGTTCCGCCATGCCCGGCAGGTGATTCCGGAGTGTTCACCAAGTGGTTCTGGCGTAGCCGGCAGGTTCTTTTGCCTGTCCGGCACTGGTTCCGGCGAGTCGAGCCGGTGGTTCTGGCATGTCCAGCAGGTGGTTCCGGTATGCCCGGCAGGTGATTCCGGATTGTCCGGCATGTGGTTTTGGCACCTCTGAGAGGTGGTTCCGGCATCCCCGGAAGGTGATTCTGGAGTGTCCGGCATGTGGTTCTGGCACCTCTGAGAGGTGGTTCCGGCAAGCCTGGCAGTTGGTTACGGAGTGTCTGCCGAGTGGTTCTGGAGTAGCCGGCAGGTGATTCTGGCGTATCCAGCAGGTGGTTCTGTGGAGTGGATCAGGTGGTTCCGGCATACTCGGCAGGTTGTACCGGCGTGTCCGGAACATGGTTCTGGCAAGTCTGAGAGGTGGTACCGGCATGCCCGACAGGTGATTCCGGAGTGTTCGCCAAGTGGTTCTGGCGTAGCCGGCAGGTCATTTTGCATGTCCGGCGGTGGTTCCGGCGAGTCGAGCCGGTGGTTGCGGCGTATCCAGCAGGTGTTTCCGGTCTGTCCGGCAGGTGATTCTGGCGTGACCGGCACGAGGTTCTGGCACGTCGGAGAGCTGGTTCCGGCATGCCCGACAGGTGATTCCAGAGTGTCCGACACGTGGTTCTGGCGTACCCGGCAGGTGATTTTGGCGTGTCTGGCAGGTGTTTCTGGCAAGTCGAGCATTTGGCTCAGGCATGCTCAGCAGGTGCTTCCGGCGTGTCTGGCACGTGGTTCTGGTGTGTCTGAAAGCTGGTTCTGGCATGTCCGGCAGATGATTCCGGAGTGTCCACCAAGTGGTTGTGGCATACCCGGCAGGTGATTTTAGCGTATCATGTAGCTGGATCCGGCGAGTCGAGTAGGTGGTTCCGGCGTGCTCGGCAGGTGGTTCAGGCGGGTCTGGCAGGTGGTTTCGGTCTGTTCAGGGTGTGGTTCCGGCATCTCAGGCACATGGTTCTGGCACGTCTGATAGGTGGTTCCGGCCGGCCCGACATGTGTTTCCATGGTGTCCGCCAAGTGGTTATGGCATAGCTGGCAGGTGATGTTGGCGTGACCCGCAGGTGGTTCCAGCCATCCAAGCAGGTGATTCCAAGAGTTCACCAAATGTTTGTGGCGTAGCCGGCAGGTGATTTTGGCGTGTCCAGCAGGTGGTTTTGGCGAGTCGAGCAGGTGGATCTGGCGGGCTCGGCAGGTGCTTCCGTTGTCATTGGCATGAGGTTCTGGCATGTCTGAGAGGTGGTTCCGCCATGCCCGGCAGGTGATTCCGGAGTGTTCGCCAAGTGGTTCTGGCGTAGCCGGCAGGTGATTTTGCATGTCCGGCAATGGTTCCGGCGAGTCGAGCCGGTGGTTCCGGAATGTCCGGCAGGTGGTTCCGGCATGTCCGGCAGGTGGTTCCGGCATGTCCAGCACGTGGTTCCAGCATGTCTGGCAGGTGATTCCGGAGTGTCCGGCATGTGGTTCTGGCACCTCTGAGAGGTGGTTCCGGCATGCCCGGCAGGTGATACCGGAGTGTCCGGCATTTGGTTCTGGCACCTCTGAGAGGTGGTTCCGGAATACCTGGCCTGTGATTCCGGAGTGTCTGCCGAGTGGTTCTGGCGTAGCCAGCAGTTGATTTTGGCGTGTCCACTAGGTGGTTCTGGGGAGTGGATCAGCTGGTTCCGGCATACTCGGCAGGTGGTACCGGCGTGTCCAGAACATGGTTCTGGCAAGTCTGAGAGGTGGTTCCGGCACGCCCGACAGGTGATTCCGGAGCGTCTGCCAAGTGTTTCTGGCGTACCCGGCGGGTGATTTACGCCTGTCCGACAGGTGTATCTTGCGAGTCGAGCAGGTGGCTCAGGCATGCTCAGCTGGTGCTTCCGGCGTCTCTGGCACGTGGTTCTGGTGTGTCTGAGAGCTGGTTCTGGCATGTCCGGCAGATGATTCCGGAGTGTCCACCAAGCGGTTCTTGTATACCTGGCAGGTGATTTTGGCGTGTCAGGAAGGTGGTTCCGGCTAGTTGAGCAGGTGGATCAGGCGTGCTCGCCATGGGGTTCAGGCGGGTCTGGCAGGTGGTTTTGGTCTGTTCGGGGAGTGGTTCCGGCATCTCAGGCTCATGGTTCTGGCACGTCTGAGAGGTGGTTCCGGCCGGCCCGACAGGTGTTTCCATGGTGTCCGCCAAGTGGTTCTGGCATAGCTGGCAGGTGATGTTGGCGTGACCAGCAGGTGGTTCCAGCAAGCCCGGCAGGTGATTCCGAAGAGTTCACCAAATGGTTGTGGCGTAGCCGGCAGGTGATTTTGGCGTGTCCAGCAGGTGGTTTTGGCGAGTCGAGCAGGTGGCTCTGGCGTGCTCGGCAGGTGGTTCAGGCGGGTCTGGCAGGTGGTTTCGGTCTGTTCGGGGAGTGGTTCCGGCAGCTCAGGCACATGGTTCTTTCACGTCTGATAGGTGGTTCTGGCCGGCCCGACAGGTGTTTCCATGGTGTCCGCCAAGTGGTTCTGGCATAGCTGGCATTTGATGTTGGCGTAACCGGCAGGTGGTTCCAGACAGCCCGGCAGGTGATTCCGAAGTGTTCACCAAATGCTTGTGGAGTAGCCGGAAGTTGATTTTGGCATGTCCGGCAGGTGGTTTTGGCGAGTCGAGCAGGTGGTTCTGGCGTGCTCGGCAGGTGCTTCCGGTGTCATCAGCATGTGGTTCCGGCATGTCTGAGAGGTGGTTCCGCCATGCCCGGCAGGTGATTCTGGAGTGTTCCCCAAGTGGTTCTGGCATAGCCGGCAGGTGATTTTGCATGTCCGGCAATGGTTCCGGCGAGTCGAGCCGCTGGTTCCGGCATGTCCGGCAGGTGGTTCCGGCATGCCCGGCAGGTGATTCCGGAGTGTCCGGCATGTGGTTCTGGCACCTCTGAGAGGTGGTTCCGGCATGCCCGGCAGGTGGTTCCGTCGTGTCTGCCGACTGGTTCTGGCGTAGTCTGCAGGTGATTGTGGCGTGTCCAGCAGGTGGTTATGAGGAGTGGATCAGGTGGTTCCGGCATACTCTGCAGGTGGTACCGGCGTGTCCGGAACATGGTTCTGGCAAGTCTGAGAGGTGGTTCCGGCATGCCCGACAGGTGATTCCGGAGTGTTCGCCAAGTGGTTCTGGCGTAGCCGGCAGGTCATTTTGCATGTCCGGCGGTGGTTCCGGCGAGTCGAGCCGGTGGTTCTGGCGTGTCCGGCAGGTGGTTCTGGCGTGACCGGCACGAGGTTCTGGCACGTCGGAGAGTTGGTTCCGGCATGCCCGACAGGTGATTCCGGAGTGTCCGCCACGTGGTTCTGGCGTACCCGGCAGGTGATTTTGGCGTGTCTGGCAGGTGTTTCTTGCAAGTCGAGCATTTGGCTCAGGCATGCTCAGCAGGTGCTTCCGGCGTGTCTGGCACATGGTTCTGGTGTGTCTGAGAGCTGGTTCTGGCATGTCCGGCAGATGATTCCGGAGTGTCCACCAAGTGGTTGTGGCATACCTGGCAGGTGATTTTAGCGTGTCAGGTAGGTGGTTCCAGCGAGTCGAGTAGGTGGTTCCGGCGTGCTCGGCAGGAGGTTCAGGCGGGTCTGGCAGGTGGTTTCTTTCTGTTCGGGGTGTGGTTCCGGCGTCTCAGGCACATGGTTCTGGCACGTCTGATAGGTGGTTCCGGCCGGCCCGACAGGTGTTTCCATGGTGTCCGCCAAGTGGTTCTGGCATAGCTGGCAGGTGATGTTTGTGTGACCGGCACGTTGCTCCAGAAAGCCCGGCAGGTGATTCCGAAGAGTTCACCAAATGGTTGTGGCCTAGCTGGCAGGTGATTTCGGCGTGTCCTGCAGGTGGTTTTGGCGAGTCAAGCAGGTCGTTCTGGCGTGCTCGGCAGGTGCTTGCGGTTTCATTGGCATGTGGTTCCGGCATGTCTGAGAGGTGGTTCCGGCATGTCCGGCAGGTGATTCCGGCATGTCCAGCAGGTGGTTCTGAGATGTGGATCAGGTGGTTCCGGCAGGCACGGCAGGTGATTCCGGAGTGTCCGGCATGTGATTCTGTCACCTCTGAGAGGTTGTTCTGGCATGCCGGGCAGGTGATACCACAGTGTCCGGCATTTGGTTCTGGCACCTCTGACAGGTGGTTCCGGGATGCCTGGCATGTGATTCCGGAGTGTCTGCCGAGTGGTTCTGGCGTGTCCAGCAGGTGTTTCCGGTCTTTCCGGCAGGTGGTTCTGGCGTGTCCGGCACGTGGTTCTGGTGTGTCTGAGAGCTGGTTCTGGCATGTCCGGCAGATGATTCCGGAGTGTCCACCAAGTGGTTGTGGCATACCCGGCAGGTGATTTTAGCGTGTCAGGTAGGTGGTTCCGGCGAGTCGAATTGGTGGTTCCGGCGTGCTCGGCAGGTGGTTCAGGCGGTTCTGGCAGGTGGTTTCGGTCTGTTCGGTGTGTGGTTCCGGCATCTCAGGCACATGGTTCTGGCACGTCTGATAGGTGGTTCCGGCCGGCCCGACAGGTGTTTCCATGGTGTCCGCCAAGTGGTTCTGGCATAGCAGGCAGGTGACGTTGGCGTGACCGGCAGGTGGTTCCAGCCAGCCCGGCAGGTGATTCCGAAGTTTTCACCAAATGGTTGTGGCGTAGCCGGAATCTGATTTTTGCATGTCCAGCAGGTGGTTTTGGCGAGTCGAGCAGGTGGTTCTGGCGTGCTCGGCAGGTGCTTCCGGTGTCATTGGCATGTGGTTCCGGCATGTCTGAGAGGTGGTTCCGCCATGCCCGGCAGGTGATTCCGGAGTGTTCGCCAAGTGGTTCTGGCGTAGCCGGCAGGTGATTTTGCATGGCCGGCAATGGTTCCGGCGAGTCGAGCCGGTGGTTCCGGCATGTCCGGCAGGTGGTTCCGGCATGACCGGCAGGTGATTCCGCAGTCTCCGGCATTTGGTCCTGGCACCTCTGAGAGGTGGTTCCGGCATGCCCGACAGGTGATTCCGGAGTGTTCGCCAAGTGGTTCTGGCGTAGCCGGCAGGTCATTTTGCATGTCCAGCGGTGGTTCCGGCGAGTCGAGCCGGTGGTTCCGGCGTAGCCAGCAGTTGCTCTTGGCGTGTCCACTAGGTGGTTCTGGGGAGTGGATCAGCTGGTTCCGGCATACTCGGCAGGTGGTACCGGCGTGTCCAGAACATGGTTCTGGCAAGTCTGAGAGGTGGTTCCGGCACGCCCGACAGGTGATTCCGGAGCGTCCGCCAAGTGTTTCTGGCGTACCCGGCAGGTGATTTTGGCATGTCCGACAGGTGTTTCTTGTGAGTCGAGCAGGGGGCTAAGGCATGCTCAGCAGGTGCTTCCGGCGTCTCTGGCACGTGGTTCTGGTGTGTCTGAGAGCTGGTTCTGGCATGTCCGGCAGATGATTCCGGAGTGTCCACCAAGTGGTTCTTGTATACCTGGCAGGTGATTTTGGCGTGTCAAGAAGGTGGTTCCGGCTAGTTGAGCAGGTGGATCAGGCGTGCTCGCCACGGGGTTCATGCGGGTCTGGCAGGTGGTTTCGGTCTGTTCGGGGAGTGGTTCCGGCAGCTCAGGCACATGGTTCTGGCACGTCTGAGAGGTGGTTCCAGCCGGCCGGAGAGGTGTTTCCGGAGTGTCCGCCAAGTGGTTCTGGCGTAGGTGAAAGGCGACGTTTGCGTGACCTGTAGGTGGTTCCAGCCAGCCCGGCAGGTGATTCCAGAGTGTCTGCCGTGTGGTTCTGGCGTAGCTGGCAGGTGATTTTGTCGTGTCCAGCAGGTGGTTCCGGCGAGATCGGCAGGTGGTACCAGCGTGTCCGGAACATGGTTCTGGCACGGCTGAGAGATGGTTCCGTCATGCCCGGCGGGTGAATCCGGAGTGTCCGGCATGTGGTTCTGGCACTTCTGAGATGTGGTTCCCCCATGCCCGGCAGGTTATTCCGGAGTGTTCGGCATGTGGTTCTGGCACCTCAGAGAGGTGGTTCCGGCATGCACGGCAGGTGGTTCCGGAGTGTCTGCCTAGTGGTTCTGGCGTAGTCGGCAGGTGATTCTGGCGTGTCCAGCAGGTGGTTCTGGGGAGTGGATCAGGTGGTTCCGGCATTCTCGGCAGGTGGTACCGGCGTGTCCGAAACATGGTTCTGGCAAGTCTGAGAGGCGGTTCCGGCATGCCCGACAGGTGATTCCGGAGTGTTCGCCAAGTGGTTCTGGCGTAGCCGGCAGGTCATTTTGCATGTCCGGCGGTGGTTCCGCGAGTCGAGCTGGTGTTCCGGTGTGTCCGGCAGGTGGTTCTGGCGTGACCGGCACGAGGTTCTGGCACGTCTGAGATTTGGTTCCGGCGTGCCCGACAGGTGATACCGGAGTGTCCGCCACGTGGTTCTGACGTACCCGGCAGGTGATTTTGGCGTGTCTGGCAGGTGTTTCTTGCAAGTCGAGCATTTGGCTCAGGCATGCTCAGCAGGTGCTTCCGGCGTGTCTTGCAGGTGGTTCTGGTGTGTCTGAGAGCTGGTTCTGGCATCTTTGGCATATGATTCCGGAGTGTCCACCAAGTGGTTGTGGCATACCCGGCAGGTGATTTTAGCGTGTCAGGTAGGTGGTTCCAGCGAGTCGAGTAGGTGGTTCCGGCGTGCTCGGCAGGAGGTTCAGGCGGGTCTGGCAGGTGGTTTCGGTCTGTTCGGGGTGTGGTTCCGGCGTCTCAGGCACATGGTTCTGGCACGTCTGATAGGTGGTTCCGGCCGGCCCGACAGGTGTTTCCATGGTGTCCGCCAAGTGGTTCTGGCATAGCTGGCAGGTGATGTTTGTGTGACCGGCACGTTGCTCCAGAAAGCCCGGCAGGTGATTCCGAAGAGTTCACCAAATGGTTGTGGCCTAGCTGGCAGGTGATTTCGGCGTGTCCTGCAGGTGGTTTTGGCGAGTCAAGCAGGTCGTTCTGGCGTGCTCGGCAGGTGCTTGCGGTTTCATTGGCATGTGGTTCCGGCATGTCTGAGAGGTGGTTCCGGCATGTCCGGCAGTTGATTCCGGCATGTCCAGCAGGTGGGTCTGAGATGTGGATCAGGTGGTTCCGGCAGGCACGGCAGGTGATTCCGGAGTGTCCGGCATGTGATTCTGTCACCTCTGAGAGGTTGTTCTGGCATGCCCGGCAGGTGATACCACAGTGTCCGGCATTTGGTTCTGGCACCTCTGACAGGTGGTTCCGGGATGCCTGGCATGTGATTCCGGAGTGTCTGCCGAGTGGTTCTGGCGTGTCCAGCAGGTGTTTCCGGTCTTTCCGGCAGGTGGTTCTGGCGTGTCCGGCACGTGGTTCTGGTGTGTCTGAGAGCTGGTTCTGGCATGTCCGGCAGATGATTCCGGAGTGTCCACCAAGTGGTTGTGGCATACCCGGCAGGGGATTTTAGCGTGTCAGGTAGGTGGTTCCGGCGAGTCGAGTTGGTGGTTCCGGCGTGCTCGGCAGGTGGTTCAGGCGGTTCTGGCAGGCGGTTTCGGTCTGTTCGGTGTGTGGTTCCGGCATCTCAGGCACATGGTTCTGGCACGTCTGATAGGTGGTTCCGGCCGGCCCGACAGGTGTTTCCATGGTGTCCGCCAAGTGGTTCTGCCATAGCAGGCAGGTGACGTTGGCGTGACCGGCAGGTGGTTCCAGCCAGCCCGGCAGGTGATTCCGAAGTTTTCACCAAATGGTTGTGGCGTAGCCGGAATCTGATTTTTGCATGTCCAGCAGGTGGTTTTGGCGAGTCGAGCAGGTGGTTCTGGCGTGCTCGGCAGGTGCTTCCGGTGTCATTGGCATGTGGTTCCGGCATGTCTGAGAGGTGGTTCCGCCATGCCCGGCAGGTGATTCCGGAGTGTTCGCCAAGTGGTTCTGGCGTAGCCGGCAGGTGATTTTGCATGGCCGGCAGTGGTTCCGGCGAGTCGAGCCGGTGGTTCCGGCATGTCCGGCAGGTGGTTCCGGCATGCCCGGCAGGTGATTCCGCAGTCTCCGGCATTTGGTCCTGGCACCTCTGAGAGGTGGTTCCGGCATGCCCGACAGGTGATTCCGGAGTGTTCGCCAAGTGGTTCTGGCGTAGCCGGCAGGTCATTTTGCATGTCCAGCGGTGGTTCCGGCGAGTCGAGCCGGTGGTTCCGGCATAGCCAGCAGTTGCTCTTGGCGTGTCCACTAGGTGGTTCTGGGGAGTGGATCAGCTGGTTCCGGCATACTCGGCAGGTGGTACCGGCGTGTCCAGAACATGGTTCTGGCAAGTCTGAGAGGTGGTTCCGGCACGCCCGACAGGTGATTCCGGAGCGTCCGCCAAGTGTTTCTGGCGTACCCGGCAGGTGATTTTGGCATGTCCGACAGGTGTTTCTTGTGAGTCGAGCAGGGTGCTAAGGCATGCTCAGCAGGTGCTTCCGGCGTCTCTGGCACGTGGTTCTGGTGTGTCTGAGAGCTGGTTCTGGCATGTCCGGCAGATGATTCCGGAGTGTCCACCAAGTGGTTCTTGTATACCTGGCAGGTGATTTTGGCGTGTCAAGAAGGTGGTTCCGGCTAGTTGAGCAGGTGGATCAGGCGTGCTCGCCACGGGGTTCATGCGGGTCTGGCAGGTGGTTTCGGTCTGTTCGGGGAGTGGTTCCGGCAGCTCAGGCACATGGTTCTGGCATGTCTGAGAGGTGGTTCCGGCTGGCCGGAGAGGTGTTTCCGGAGTGTCCGCCAAGTGGTTCTGGCGTAGGTGAAAGGCGACGTTGGTGTGACCGGTAGGTGGTTCCAGCCAGCCCGGCAGGTGATTCCAGAGTGTCTGCCGTGTGGTTCTGGCGTAGCTGGCAGGTGATTTTGTCGTGTCCAGCAGGTGGTTCCGGCGAGATCGGCAGGTGGTACCAGCGTGTCCGGAACATGGTTCTGGCACGGCTGAGAGATGGTTCCGTCATGCCCGGCAGGTGAATCCGGAGTGTCCGGAATGTGGTTCTGGCACTTCTGAGATGTGGTTCCCCCATGCCCGGCAGGTTATTCCGGAGTGTTCGGCATGTGGTTCTGGCACCTCTGAGAGGTGGTTCCGGCATGCACGGCAGGTGGTTCCGGAGTGTCTGCCTAGTGGTTCTGGCGTAGTCGGCAGGTGATTCTGGCGTGTCCAGCAGGTGGTTCTGGGGAGTGGATCAGGTGGTTCCGGCATTCTCGGCATGTGGTACCGGCGTGTCCGAAACATGGTTCTGGCAAGTCTGAGAGGCGGTTCCGGCATGCCCGACAGGTGATTCCGGAGTGTTCGCCAAGTGGTTCTGGCGTAGCCGGCAGGTCATTTTGCATGTCCGGCGGTGGTTCCGCGAGTCGAGCTGGTGTTCCGGTGTGTCCGGCAGGTGGTTCTGGCGTGACCGGCACGAGGTTCTGGCACGTCTGAGAGTTGGTTCCGGCGTGCCCGACAGGTGATTCCGGAGTGTCCGCCACGTGGTTCTGACGTACCCGGCAGGTGATTTTGGCGTGTCTGGCAGGTGTTTCTTGCAAGTCGAGCATTTGGCTCAGGCATGCTCAGCAGGTGCTTCCGGCGTGTCTTGCAGGTGGTTCTGGTGTGTCTGAGAGCTGGTTCTGGCATCTTTGGCATATGATTCCGGAGTGTCCACCAAGTGGTTGTGGCATACCCGGCAGGTGATTTTAGCGTGTCAGGTAGGTGGTTCCAGCGAGTCGAGTAGGTGGTTCCGGCGTGCTCGGCAGGTGGTTCAGGCGGGTCTGGCAGGGGGTTTCTGTCTGTTCGGGGAGTGGTTCCGGCATCTCAGGCACATGGTTCTGGCATGTCTGATAGGTGGTTCCGGCCGGCCCGACAGGTGTTTCCATGGTGTCCGCCAAGTGGTTCTGGCATAGCTGGCAGGTGATGTTGGCGTGACCGTCAGGTGGTTCCAGTCAGCCCGGCAGGTGATTCCGAAGTGTTCACCAAATGCTTGTGGAGTAGCCGGAAGTTGATTTTGGCATGTCCAGTAGTTGGTTTTGGCGAGTCGAGCAGGTGGTTCTGGCGTGCTCGGCAGGGGCTTCCGTTGTCATCGGCATGTGGTTCCGGCATGTCTGAGAGGTGGTTCCGCCATGCCCGGCAGGTGATTCCGGAGTGTTCCCCAAGT
This sequence comes from Equus caballus, assembly GCF_041296265.1. Taxonomy (NCBI): domain Eukaryota; kingdom Metazoa; phylum Chordata; class Mammalia; order Perissodactyla; family Equidae; genus Equus; species Equus caballus. Next base: position 5,544,047 of record NW_027222395.1, read on the forward strand.
GGTTCTGGCATAGCCGGCAGGTGATTTTGCATGTCCGGCAATGGTTCCGGCGAGTCGAGCCGCTGGTTCCGGCATGTCCGACAGGTGTTTCCGGCATGCCCGGCAGGTGATTCCGGAGTGTCCGGCATGTGGTTCTGGCACCTCTGAGAGGTGGTTCCGGCATGCCCGGCAGGTGGTTCCGGCGTGTCTGCCGAGTGGTTCTGGCGTAGTCGGCAGGTGATTGTGGCGTGTCCAGCAGGTGGTTCTGAGGAGTGGATCAGGTGGTTCCGGCATACTCTGCCGGTGGTACCGGCGTGTCCGGAACATGGTTCTGGCAAGTCTGAGAGGTGGTTGCGGCATGCCCGACAGGTGATTCCGGAGTGTTCGCCAAGTGGTTCTGGCGTAGCCTGCAGGTCATTTTGCAAGTCCGGCGGTGGTTCCGGCGAGTCGAGCAGGTGGTTCTGGCGTGTCCGGAAGGTGGTTCTGGCGTGACCGGCACGAGGTTCTGGCACGTCTGAGAGTTGGTTCCGGCATGCCCGACAGGTGATTCCGGAGTCTCCGCCACGTGGTTCTGGCGTACCCGGCAGGTGATTTTGGCGTGTCTGGCAGGTGTTTCTTGCAAGTCGAGCATTTGGCTCAGGCATGCTCAGCAGGTGCTTCCGGCGTGTCTGGCACATGGTTCTGGTGTGTCTGAGAGCTGGTTCTGGCATGTCCGGCAGATTATTCCGGAGTGTCCACCAAGTGGTTGTGGCATGCCCGGCAGGTGATTTTAGCGTGTCACGTAGGTGGTTCCGGCGAGTCGAGTTGGTGGTTCCGGCGTGCTCGGCAGGTGGTTCAGGCGGGTCTGGCAGGGGGTTTCGGTCTGTTCGGTGTGTGGTTCCGGCATCTCAGGCACATGGTTCTGGCACGTCTGATAGGTGGTTCCGGCCGGCCCGACAGGTGTTTCCATGGTGTCCGCCAAGTGGTTCTGGCATAGCAGGCAGGTGACGTTGGCGTGACCGGCAGGTGGTTCCAGCCAGCCCGGCAGGTGATTCCGAAGTTTTCACCAAATGGTTGTGGCGTAGCCGGAATCTGATTTTTGCATGTCCAGCAGGTGGTTTTGGCGAGTCGAGCAGGTGGTTCTGGCGTGCTCGGCAGGTGCTTCCGGTGTCATTGGCATGTGGTTCCGGCATGTCTGAGAGGTGGTTCCGCCATGCCCGGCAGGTGATTCCGGAGTGTTCGCCAAGTGGTTCTGGCGTAGCCGGCAGGTCATTTTGCATGTCCGGCGGTGGTTCCGGCGAGTCGAGCCGGTGGTTCCGGCGTGTCCGGCAGGTATTTCCAGGCTGTCCGGCAGGTGGTTCTGGCGTGTCCGGCATGAGGTTCTGGCACGTCTGAGAGTTGGTTCCGGCATGCCCGAATGGTGATTCCGGAGTACCTGGCATGTGGTTCTGGCACGTCTGAGAGGTGGTCCTGGCATGCCCGGCAGGTGATACCGGAGTGTTCGCCAAGTGGTTCTGGCGTAGCCGGCAGGTGATTTTGCATGTCCGGCAATGGTTCCGGCGAGTCGAGCCGTGGTTCCGGAATGTCCGGCAGGTGGTTCCGGCATGTCCGGCAGGTGGTTCCGGCATGTCCAGCATGTGGTTCCAGCATGCCCGGCAGGTGATTCCGGAGTGTCCGGCATGTTGTTCTGGCACCTCTGAGAGGTGGTTCCGGCATGCCCGGCAGGTGATACCGGAGTGTCCGGCCTTTGGTTCTGGCACCTCTGAGAGGTGGTTCCGGAATGCCTGGCCTGTGATTCCGGAGTGTCTGCCGAGTGGTTCTGGCGTAGCCGGCAGTTGATCTTGGCGTGTCCACTATGTGGTTCTGGGGAGTGGATCAGCTGGTTCCGGCATACTCGGCGGGTGGTACCGGCGTCTCCAGAACATGGTTCTGGCAAGTCTGAGAGGTGGTTCCGGCACGCCCGACAGGTGATTCCGGAGCGTCCGCCAAGTGTTTCTGGCGTACCCGGCAGGTGATTTTCTCCTGTCCGACAGGTGTATCTTGCGAGTCGAGCAGGTGGCTGAGGCATGCTCAGCTGGTGCTTCCGGCGTCTCTGGCACGTGGTTCTGGTGTGTCTGAGAGCTGGTTCTGGCATCTCCGGCAGATGATTCCGGAGTGTCCACCAAGTGGTTCTTGTATACCTGGCAGGTGATTTTGGCGTGTCAGGAAGGTGGTTCCGGCTAGTTGAGCAGGTGGATCAGGCGTGCTCGCCGGGTGGTTCAGGCGGGTCTGGCAGGTGGTTTCAGTCTGTTCGGGGAGTGGTTCCGGCATCTCAGGCACATGGTTCTGGCACGTCTGAGAGGTGGTTCCGGCATGCCCGACAGGTGATTCCGGAGTGTTCGCCAAGTGGTTCTGGCGTAGCCGGCAGGTCATTTTGCATGTCCGGCGGTGGTTCTGGCGAGTCAAGCCGGCGGTTCCGGCGTGTCCGGCAGGTGTTTCCGGCCTGTCTGGCACGTGGTTCTGGCGTGTCCGGCACGAGGTTCTGGCACGTCTGAGAGTTGGTTCCGGCATGCCCGACAGGTGATTCCGGAGAGTCCGCCACGTGGTTCTGGCGTACCCGGCAGGTGATTTTGGGGTGTCTGACAGGTGTTTCTTGCAAGTCGAGCATGTATCTCAGGCATGATCAGCAGGTGCTTACGGCGTTTCCGGCACGTGGTTCTGGTGTGTGAGAGGGCTGGTTCTGGCATTTCTGGCACATGATTCCGGAGTGTCCACCAAGTGGTTCTGGTAGACCTGGCAGGTGATTTTGGCGTGTCTGGAAGGTGGTTCCGGCTAGTTGAGCAGGTGGATCAGGCGTGCTCGCCAGGGGGTTCAGGAGGGTCTGGCAGGTGGTTTCGGTCTGTTCGGGGAGTGGTTCCGGCATCTTAGGCACACGGTTCTGGCACGTCTGAGAGGTGTTTCCGGCCGGCCGGAGAGGTGTTTCCGGAGTGTCCGCCAAGTGGATCTGGCTTAGCTGAAAGGTGATGTTGACGTGACCGGCAGGTCGTTCCAGCCAGCCCGGCAGGTGATTCCGGAGTGTCTGCCGTGTGGTTCTGGCGTAGCTGGCAGGTGATTTTGGCGTGTCCAGCAGGTGGTTCTGGCCAGCTCGGCAGGTGGTACCAGCGTGTCAGGAACATGGTTCTGGCACGTCTGAGAGATGGTTCCGGAATGCCAGGCAGGTGATTCCGGAGTGTCCGGCATGTGGTTCTGGCACCTCTGAGAGGTGGTTCCGTCATGCCCGGCAGGTGATTCCGGAGTGTCCGGCATGTGGTTCTGGCACCTCTGAGAGGTGGGTCCGGCATGCCCGGCATGTGGTTCCGGAGTGTCTGCCGAGTGGTTCTGGCATAGTCGGCAGGTGATTCTGGCGTGTCCAGCAGGTGGTTCTGGGGAGTGGATCAGGTGGTTCCGGCATTCTCGGCAGGTGGTCCCGGCGTGTCCGGAACATGGTTCTGGCAAGTCTGAGAGGCGGTTCCGGCATTCCCGAGAGGTGATTCTGGAGTGTTCGCCAAGTGGTTCAGGCATAGCCTGCAGGTCATTTTGCATGTCCGGCGGTGGTTCCGGGGAGTCGAGCCGGTGGTTCCGGCATGTCCGGCAGGTGGTTCCGGCATGTCCAGCACGTGGTTCCAGCATGCCCGGCAGGTGATTCCGGAGTGTTCGCCAAGTGGTTCTGGTGTAGCCGGCAGGTCATTTTGCATGTCCGGCGGTGGTTCTGGCGAGTCAAGCCGGTTGTTCCGGCGTGTCCGGCAGGTGTTTCCGGTCTGTCCGGCACGTGCTTCTGGCGTGTCCGGCACGAGGTTCTGGCACGTCTGAGAGTTGGTTCCGGCATGCCCGACAGGTGATTCCGGAGTGTGAGCCACGTGGTTCTGGCGTACCCGGCAGGTGATTTTGGCGTGTCTTGCAGGTGTTTCTTGCAAGTCGAGCATGTGGCTCAGGCATGATCAGCAGGTGCTTCCGGCGTGTCTGGCACGTGGTTCTGGTGTGTCAGAGGGCTGGTTCTGGCATTTCTGGCAGATGATTCCGGAGTGTCCACCAAGTGGTTCTGGTAGACCTGGCAAGTGATTTTGGCGTGTCTGGAAGGTGGTTCCGGCTAGTTGAGCAGGTGGATCAGGCGTGCTCGCCAGGGCGTTCAGGCGGGTCTGGCAGGTGGTTTCGGTCTGTTCGGGGAGTGGTTCCGGCATCTCAGGCACATGGTTCTGGCACGTCTGATAGGTGGTTCCGGCCGGCCCGACAGGTGTTTCCATGGTGTCCGCCAAGTGGTTCTGGCGTAGCAGAAAGGTGATGTTGGCGTGACCGGCAGGTGGTTCCAGCCAGCCCGGCAGGTGATTCCGGAGTGTCTGCCGAGTGGTTCTGGCGTAGCTGGCAGGTGATTTTGCAGTGTCGAGCAGGTGGTTCCGGCGAGCTAGGCAGGTGGTACCAGCGTGTCCGGAACATGGGTCTGGCACCTCTGAGAGATGGTTCCGGCATGCCCGGCAGGTGATACCGGAGTGTCCAGCATTTGGTTCTGGCCCCTGTGAGAGGTGGTTCCGGAATGCCCGGCATGTGATTCCGGAGTGTCTGCCGAGTGGTTCTGGCGTAGCCGGCAGGTGATTTTGGCGTGTCCAGAAGGTGGTTCCGGCGAGCTCGGCAGGTGGTTCCGGCATTTCCGGAACATGGTTCTGGCACGTCTGAGAGATGGTTCCGGCATGCCCGGCAGGTGATTCCGGAGTGTCCGCCAAGTGGTTCTGGCGTAGCTGAAAGGTGATGTTGGCGTGTCCATCAGGTGGTTTTGGCGAGTCGAGCAGGTGGTTCTGGCGTGCTCGGCAGGTGCTTCCGGTGTCATTGGCATGTGGTTCCGGCATGTCTGAGAGGTGGTTCGGCCATGCCCGGCAGGTGATTCCGGAGTGTTCGCCAAGTGGTTCTGGCGTAGCCGGCAGGTGATTTTGCATGGCCGGCAATGGTTCTGGCGAGTCGAGCCGGTGGTTCCGGCATGTCCGGCAGGTGGTTCCGGCATGCCCGGCAGGTGATTCCGCAGTCTCCGGCATTTGGTCCTGGCACCTCTGAGAGGTGGTTCCGGCATGCCCGACAGGTGATTCCAGAGTGTTCGCCAAGTGCTTCTGGCGTAGCCGGCAGGTCATTTTGCATGTCCAGCGGTGGTTCCGGCGAGTCGAGCCGGTGGTTCCGGCGTAGCCGGCAGTTGCTCTTGTTGTGTCCACTAGGTGGTTCTGGGGAGTGGATCAGCTGGTTCCGGCATACTCGGCAGGTGGGACCGGCGTGTCCAGAACGTGGTTCTGGCAAGTCTGAGAGGTGGTTCCGGCACGCCCGACAGGTGATTCTGGAGCGTCCGCCTAGTGTTTCTGGCGTACCCGGCAGGTGATTTTGGCACGTCCGACAGGTGTTTCTTGCGAGTCGAGCAGGTGGCTCAGGCATGCTCAGCTGGTGCTTCCGGCGTCTCTGGCACGTGGTTCTGGTGTGTCTGAGAGCTGGTTCTGGCATGTCCGGCAGATGATTCCGGAGTGTCCGGCATGTGGTTCTGGCACCTCTGAGAGGTGGTTCCGGCATGCCTGGCAGGTGATACCGGAGTGTCCGTGATTTGGTTCTGGCACCTCTGAGAGGTGGTTCCGGCATGCCCGGCAGGTGGTTCCGAAGTGTCTGTCGAGTGGTTCTGGAGCCAGCCCAGCAGGTGATTCCGAAGAGTTCACCAAATCGTTGTGGCGTAGCCGGCAGGTGATTTTGGCGTGTCTGGAATGCGGTTCCGGCTGGTTGAGAAGGTGGATCAGGCGTGCTCGCCAGGGGGTTCAGGCGGGTCTGGCAGGTGGTTTCGGTCTGTTCGGGGAGTGGATCCGGCATCTCAGGCACATGGTTCTGGCACGTCTGAGAGGTGGTTGCGGCCGGCCCGACAGGTGTTTCCGGAGTGTCCACAAAGTGGTTCTGGCGTAGCTGAAAGGTGATGTTGGCGTGACCGGCAGGTAGTTCCAGACAGCCCGGCAGGTGATTCCGGAGTATCTGCCGCGTGGTTCAGGCGTAGTCGGCAGGTGATTTTAGCGTGTCCAGCAGGTGGTTCCGGCGAGCTCGGCAGGTGGTACCGGCGCGTCCGGTACATGGTTCTGGCACGTGTGAGAGATGGTTCCGGCATGCCCGGCAGGTGATTCCGGAGTGTCCGGCATGTGGTTCTGGCACCTCTGAGAGGTGGTTCCGGCATGCCCGGCAGGTGGTTCCGGAGTGTCTGCCGAGTGGTTCTGGCGTAGTCGGCAGTTGATTCTGGCGTGTCCAGCAGGTGGTTGTGGGGAGTGGATCAGGTGGTTCCGGCATACTCGGCAGGTGGTACCGGCGTGTCCGGAACATGGTTCTGGGAAGTCTGAGAGGTGGTTCCGGCATGCCCGACTGGTGATTCCGGAGTGTTCGCCAAGTGGTTCTGGCGTAGCCGGCAGGTCATTTTGCATGTCCGGCGGTGGTTCCGGCGAGTCGAGCCGGTGGTTCCGGCGTGTCCGGCAGGTATTTCCGGGCTGTCCGGCAGGTGGTTCTGGCGTGCCCGGCACGAGGTTCTGGCACGTCTGAGAGTTGGTTCCGGCATGCCCGAATGGTGATTCCGGAGTGTCTGGCATGTGGTTCTGGCACCTCTGAGAGGTGGTTCCGGAATGCCTGGCCTGTGATTCCGGAGTGTCTGCCGAGTGGTTCTGGCATAGCCGGCAGTTGATTTTGGCGTGTCCACTAGGTGGTTCTGGGGAGTGGATCAGCTGGTTCCGGCATACTCGGCAGGTGGTACCGGCGTGTCCAGAACATGGTTCTGGCACGTCTGAGAGGAGGTTCCGGCACGCCCGACAGGTGATTCCGGAGCTTCCGCCAAGTGTTTCTGGCGTACCCGGCAGGTGATTTTGGCATGTCCGACAGGTGTATCTTGCAGGTCGAGCAGGTGGTTCTGGCGTGCTCGGCAGGTGCTTCCGGTGTCATTGGCATGTGGTTCCGGCATGTCTGAGAGGTGGTTCCGCCATGCCCGGCAGGTGGTTCCGGAGAGTCTGCCGAGTGGTTCTGGAGCCAGCCCAGCAGGTGATTCCGAAGAGTTCACCAAATGGTTGTGGCGTAGCCGGCAGGTTATTTTGGCGTGTCAGGAAGTTGGTTCCGGCTAGTTGAGCAGGTGGATCAGGCGTGCTCGCCAGGGGGTTCAGGCGGGTCTGGCAGGTGGTTTCAGTCTGTTCGGGGAGTGGTTCCGGCATCTTAGGCACATGGTTCTGGCACGTCTGAGAGGTGGTTCCGGCCAGCCGGAGAGGTGTTTCCGGAGTGTCCGCCAAGTGGTTCTGGCGTAGCTGAAAGGTGATGTTGGCGTGACTGGCAGGTGGTTCCAGGCAGCCCGGCAGGTGATTCCGGATTGTCTGCCGTGTCGTTCTGGCGTAGCTGGCAGGTGATTTTGGCGTGTCCAGCAGGTGGTTCTGGTGAGCTCGGCAGGTGGTACCAGCGTGTCCGGAACATGGTTCTGGCACGTCTGAGAGATGGTTCCGGCATGCCCGGCAGGTGATTCCGGAGTGTCCGACATGTGGTTTTGGCACCTGTGAGAGGTGGTTCCGGCATGCCCGGCAGGTGGTTCCGGAGTGTCTACCGAGTGGTTCTGGCGTAGTAGGCAGGTGATTCTGGCGTGTCCAGCAGGTGGTTCTGGGGAGTTGATCAGGTGGTTCCGGCATACTCTGCAGGTGGTACTGGCGTGTCCGGAGCATGGTTCTGGCAAGTCTGAGAGGTGGTTCCGGCATGCCGGACAGTTGATTCCGGAGTGTTCGCCAAGTGGTTCTGGTGTAGCCGGCTGGTCATTTTGCATGTCAGGCGGTGGTTCCGGCGAGTCGAGCCGGTGGTTCCGGCGTGTCCGGCAGGTGGATCTGGCGTGACCGGAACGAGATTCTGGCACGTCTGAGAGTTGGTTCCGGCATGCCCGACAGGTGATTCCGGAGTGTCCGCCACGTGGTTCTGGCGTACCCGGCAGGTGATTTTGGTGTGTCTGGCAGGTGTTTCTTGCAAGTCGAGCATTTGGCTCAGGCATGCTCAGCAGGTGCTTCCGGCGTGTCTGGCACGTGGTTCTGGTGTGTCTGAGATCTGGTTCTGGCATGTCCGGCAGATGATTCCGGAGTGTCCACCAAGTGGTTGTGGCATACCCGGCCGGTGATTTTAGCATTTCAGGTAGGTGGCTCCAGCGAGTCAAGAAGGTGGTTCCAGTGTGCTCGGCAGGTGGTTCAGGCGGGTCTGGCAGGTGGTTTCGGTCTGTTCGGGGTGTGGTTCCAGCATCTCAGGCACATGGTTCTGGCACGTCAGATAGGTGGTTCCGGCCGGCCCGACAGGTGTTTCCATGGTGTCCGCCAAGTGGTTCTGGCATAGCTGGCAGGTGATGTTGGCGTGACCGGCAGGTGGTTCCAGCCAGCCCGGCAGGTGATTCCGAAGTGTTCACCAAATGGTTGTTGCGTAGCCGGAAGGAGATTTTGGCGTGTCCATAAGGTGGCTTTGGCGAGTCGAGCAGGTGATTCTGGCGTGCTCGGCAGGTGCTTCCGGTGTCATTGGCATGTGGTTCCGGCATGTGTGAGAGGTGGTTCCGCCATGCCCGGCAGGTGATTCCGGAGTGTTCCCCAAGTGGTTCTGGCATAGCCGGCAGGTGATTTTGCATGTCCGGCAATGGTTCCGGCGAGTCGAGCCGGTGGTTCCGGCAAGTCCGGCAGGTGATTCCGGCATGTCCAGCAGGTTGTTCCGGCATGCCCGGCAGGTGATACCGGAGTGTCCGGCATTTGGTTCTGGCTCCTCTGAGAGGTGGTTCCGGATGCCTGGCATGTGATTCCGGAGTGTCTGCCGAGTGGTTCTGGCGTAGCCGGCAGTTGATTTTGGCGTGTCCAGGAGGTGGTTCTGGGGAGTGGATCAGGCGGTTCCGGCATACTCGGCAGGTGGTACCGGCGTGTCAGGAACATGGTTCTGGCAAGTCTGAGAGGTGGTTCTGGGATGCCCGACAGGTGATTCTGGAGTGTTCGCCAAGTGCTTCTGGCGTAGCCGACATGTCATTTTGCATGTCCGGCGGTGGTTCCGGCGAGTCGAGCCGGTGGTGCCGGCGTGTCCAGCAAGTGTTTCTGGTCTGTCCGGCAAGTGGTTCTGGCGTGTCCGGCACGAGTTTCTGGCACGTCTGAGAGTTGGTTCCAGCAAACCCGGCAGGTGATTCCGAAGAGTTCACCAAATGGTTGTGGCGTAGCCGGCAGGTGATTTTGGCGTGTCCAGCAGGTGGTTTTGGCGAGTCGAGCAGGTGGTTCTGGCATGCACGGCCGGTGCTTCCGGTGTCATTGACATGTGGTTCCGGCATGTCTGAGAGCTGGTTCCGGCATGCCCGGCAGGTGGTTCCGGAGAGTCTGCCGAGTGGTTCTGGAGCCAGCCCGGCAGGTGATTCTGAAGAGTTCACCAAATGGTTGTGGCGTAGCCGGCAGGTGATTTTGGCGTGTCAGGAAGGTGGTTCCAGCTAGTTGAGCAGGTGGATCAGGCGTGCTCGCCAGTGGGTTCAGGCGGGTCTGGCAGGTGGTTTCGGTCTGTTCGGGGAGTGGTTCCGGCATCTCAGGCACATGGTTCTGACATGTCTGAGAGGTGTTTCCGGCCGGCCGGAGAGGTGTTTCCTGAGTGTCCGCCATGTCGTTCTGGCGTAGCTGAAAGGTGATGTTGGCGTGACCGGCAGGTGGTTCCAGCCAGCCCGGCAGGTGATTCCGGAGTGTCTGCCTTGAGGTTCTGACGTAGCTGGCAGGTGATTTTGGCGTGTCCAGCAGGTGGTTCTGGCGAGCTCGGCAGGTGGTACCAGCGTGTCCGGAACATGGTTCTGGCACGTCTGAGAGATGGTTCCGGCATGCCCGGCAGGTGATTCCGGAGTGTCCGACATGTGGTTTTGGCACCTGTGAGAGGTGGTTCCGGCATGCCCGGCAGGTGGTTCCGGAGTGTCTACCGAGTGGTTCTGGCGTAGTAGGCAGGTGATTCTGGCGTGTCCAACAGGTGGTTCTGGGGAGTTGATCAGGTGGTTCCGGCATACTCTGCAGGTGGTACTGGCGTGTCCGGAGCATGGTTCTGGCAAGTCTGAGAGGTGGTTCCGGCATGCCGGACAGTTGATTCCGGAGTGTTCGCCAAGTGGTTCTGGTGTAGCCGGCTGGTCATTTTGCATGTCAGGCGGTGGTTCCGGCGAGTCGAGCCGGTGGTTCCGGCGTGTCCGGCAGGTGGATCTGGCGTGACCGGAACGAGATTCTGGCACGTCTGAGAGTTGGTTCCGGCATGCCCGACAGGTGATTCCGGAGTGTCCGCCACGTGGTTCTGGCGTACCCGGCAGGTGATTTTGGTGTGTCTGGCAGGTGTTTCTTGCAAGTCGAGCATTTGGCTCAGGCATGCTCAGCAGGTGCTTCCGGCGTGTCTGGCACGTGGTTCTGGTGTGTCTGAGATCTGGTTCTGGCATGTCCGGCAGATGATTCCGGAGTGTCCACCAAGTGGTTGTGGCATACCCGGCCGGTGATTTTAGCATTTCAGGTAGGTGGCTCCAGCGAGTCAAGAAGGTGGTTCCAGTGTGCTCGGCAGGTGGTTCAGGCGGGTCTGGCAGGTGGTTTCGGTCTGTTCGGGGTGTGGTTCCAGCATCTCAGGCACATGGTTCTGGCACGTCAGATAGGTGGTTCCGGCCGGCCCGACAGGTGTTTCCATGGTGTCCGCCAAGTGGTTCTGGCATAGCTGGCAGGTGATGTTGGCGTGACCGGCAGGTGGTTCCAGCCAGCCCGGCAGGTGATTCCGAAGTGTTCACCAAATGGTTGTTGCGTAGCCGGAAGGAGATTTTGGCGTGTCCATAAGGTGGCTTTGGCGAGTCGAGCAGGTGATTCTGGCGTGCTCGGCAGGTGCTTCCGGTGTCATTGGCATGTGGTTCCGGCATGTGTGAGAGGTGGTTCCGCCATGCCCGGCAGGTGATTCCGGAGTGTTCCCCAAGTGGTTCTGGCATAGCCGGCAGGTGATTTTGCATGTCCGGCAATGGTTCCGGCGAGTCGAGCCGGTGGTTCCGGCAAGTCCGGCAGGTGATTCCGGCATGTCCAGCAGGTTGTTCCGGCATGCCCGGCAGGTGATACCGGAGTGTCCGGCATTTGGTTCTGGCTCCTCTGAGAGGTGGTTCCGGATGCCTGGCATGTGATTCCGGAGTGTCTGCCGAGTGGTTCTGGCGTAGCCGGCAGTTGATTTTGGCGTGTCCAGGAGGTGGTTCTGGGGAGTGGATCAGGCGGTTCCGGCATACTCGGCAGGTGGTACCGGCGTGTCAGGAACATGGTTCTGGCAAGTCTGAGAGGTGGTTCTGGGATGCCCGACAGGTGATTCTGGAGTGTTCGCCAAGTGCTTCTGGCGTAGCCGACATGTCATTTTGCATGTCCGGCGGTGGTTCCGGCGAGTCGAGCCGGTGGTGCCGGCGTGTCCAGCAAGTGTTTCTGGTCTGTCCGGCAAGTGGTTCTGGCGTGTCCGGCACGAGTTTCTGGCACGTCTGAGAGTTGGTTCCAGCAAACCCGGCAGGTGATTCCGAAGAGTTCACCAAATGGTTGTGGCGTAGCCGGCAGGTGATTTTGGCGTGTCCAGCAGGTGGTTTTGGCGAGTCGAGCAGGTGGTTCTGGCATGCACGGCCGGTGCTTCCGGTGTCATTGACATGTGGTTCCGGCATGTCTGAGAGCTGGTTCCGGCATGCCCGGCAGGTGGTTCCGGAGAGTCTGCCGAGTGGTTCTGGAGCCAGCCCGGCAGGTGATTCTGAAGAGTTCACCAAATGGTTGTGGCGTAGCCGGCAGGTGATTTTGGCGTGTCAGGAAGGTGGTTCCAGCTAGTTGAGCAGGTGGATCAGGCGTGCTCGCCAGTGGGTTCAGGCGGGTCTGGCAGGTGGTTTCGGTCTGTTCGGGGAGTGGTTCCGGCATCTCAGGCACATGGTTCTGACATGTCTGAGAGGTGTTTCCGGCCGGCCGGAGAGGTGTTTCCTGAGTGTCCGCCATGTCGTTCTGGCGTAGCTGAAAGGTGATGTTGGCGTGACCGGCAGGTGGTTCCAGCCAGCCCGGCAGGTGATTCCGGAGTGTCTGCCTTGAGGTTCTGACGTAGCTGGCAGGTGATTTTGGCGTGTCCAGCAGGTGGTTCTGGCGAGCTCGGCAGGTGGTACCAGCGTGTCCGGAACATGGTTCTGGCACGTCTGAGAGATGGTTCCGGCATGCCCGGCAGGTGATTCCGGAGTGTCCGGCATGTGGTTCTGGCACCTCTGAGAGGTGGTTCCGGCATGCCCGACAGGTCATTCCGGAGTGTTCGCCAAGTGGTTCTGGCGTAGCCGGCAGGTCATTTTGCATGTCCGGCGGTGGTTCCGGCGAGTCGAGCCGGTGGTTCCGGCGTGTCCAGCAGGTGTTTCCGGTCTGTCCGGCAGGTGGTTCTGGAGTGTCCGGCACGAGGTTCCGGCACGTCTGAGAGTTGGTTCCGGCATGCCCGACAGGTGATTCCGGAGTGTCCGGCATGTCGTTCTGGCACCTCTGAGAGGTGGTTCCGGAATGCCCGGCATGCGATTCCGGAATGTCTGCCAAGTGGTTCTGGCGTAGCCGGCAGTTGATTTTGGCGTGTCCACTAGGTGGTTCTGGGGAGTGGATCAGCTGGTTCCGGCATACTCGGCAGGTGGTACCGGCGTGTCCAGAACATGGTTCTGGCAAGTCTGAGAGGAGGTTCCGGCACGCCCGACAGGTGATTCCGGAGCGTCCGCCAAGTGTTTCTGGCATACCCGGCAGGTGATTTTGGCATGTCCGACAGGTGTATCTTGCGAGTCGAGCAGGTGGCTCAGGCATGCTCAGCTGGTGCTTCCGGCGTCTCTGGCACGTGGTTCTGGTGTGTCTGAGAGCTGGTTCTGGCATGTCCGGCAGATGATTCCGGAGTGTCCACCAAGTGGTTCTGGTAGACCTGGCAGGTGATTTTGGCGTGTCTGGAAGGTGGTTCTGGCTAGTTGAGCAGGTGGATCAGGCGTGCTCGCCAGGGGGTTCAGGCGGGTCTGGCAGGTGGTTTCGGTCTGTTCGGGGAGTGGTTCCGGCATCTCAGGCACATGGTTCTGCCACGTCTGAGATGTGGTTCCGGCCGGCCCGACAGGTGTTTCCGGAGTGTCCGCCAAGTGGTTCTGGCGTAGCTGAAAGGTGATGTTGGCGTGACCGGCAGGTGGTTCCAGCCAGCCCGGCAGGTGATTCCGGAGTGTCTGCCGAGTGGTTCTGGCGTAGCCTGCAGGTGATTTTGGCGTGTCCAGCAGGTGGTTCCGGCGAGCTCGGCAGGTGGTACCGGCGTGTCCGGAACACTGTTCTGGCACATCTGAGAGGTGGTTCCGGCATGCCCGGCAGGTGAAACCGGAGTCTCCGGCATTTGGTTCTGGCACCTCTGAGAGGTGGTTCCAGAATGCCTGGCATGTGATTCCGGAGTGTCTGCCGAGAGCTTCTGGCGTAGCCGGCAGTTGATTTTGACGTGTCCGCTAGGTGGTTCTGGGGAGTGGATCAGCTGGTTCCGGCATACTCGGCAGGTGGTACCGGCGTGTCCAGAACATGGTTCTGGCAAGTCTGAGAGGTGGTTCCGGCACGCCCGACAGGTGATTCCGGAGCGTCCGCCAAGTGTTTCTGGCGTACCCGGCGAGTGATTTTCGCCTGTCCGACAGGTGTATCTTGCGAGTCAAGCAGGTGGCTGAGGCATGCTCAGCTGGTGCTTCCGGCGTGTCTGGCACGTGGTTCTGGTGTGTCTGAGAGCTGGTTCTGGCATGTCCGGCAGATGATTCCGGAGTGTCCACCAAGTGGTTGTGGCATACCCGGCAGGTGATTTTAGCGTGTCAGGTAGGTGGTTCCGGCGAGTCGAGTAGGTGGTTCCGGCGTGCTCGGCATGTGGTTCAGGCGGGTCTGGCAGGTGGTTTCGTTTGTTCGGGGTGTGGTTCCGGCATCTCAGGCACATGGTTCTGGCACACCTGATAGGTGGTTCCGGCCGGCCCGACAGGTGTTTCCATGGTGTCCGCCAAGTGGTTCTGGCATAGCTGGCAGGTGACGTTGGCGTGACCGGCAGGTGGTTCCATCCAGCCAGGCAGGTGATTCCGAAGTGTTCACCAATTGGTTGTGGCGTAGCCGGCAGGTGATTTTGGCGTGTCCAGCGGGTGGTTTTGGCGAGTCGAGCAGGTGGTTCTGGCGTGCTCGGCAGGTGCTTCCGGTGTCATTGGCATGTGGTTCAGGCATGTGTGAGAGGTGGTTCCAGCATGCCCGGCAGGTGGTTCCGGAGAGTCTGCCGAGTGGTTCTGGAGCCAGCCCGGCAGGTGATTCCGAAGAGTTCACCAAATGCTTGTGGCGTAGCCGACAGGTGATTTTGGCGTGTCAGGAATTTGGTTCCGGCTAGTTGAGCAGGTGGATCAGGCGTGCTCGCCAGGGGGTTCATGCGGGTCTGGCAGGTGGCTTCGGTATGTTCGGGAAGTGGTTCCGGCATCTCAGGCACATGGTTCTGGCACGTCTGAGAGGTGGTTCCGACCGGACGGAGAGGTGTTTCCGGAGTGTCCGCCAAGTGGTTCTGGCGTAGCTGAAAGGTGATGTTGGCGCGACCAGCAGGTGGTTCCAGAGAGCCCGGCAGGTGATTCCGGAGTGTCTGCCACGTGGTTCTGGCGTAGCCGGCAGGTGATTTTGGCGTGTCCAGCAGGTGGTTCCGGCAAGCTCTGCAGGTGGTACCAGCGTGTCCGGAACATGGTTCTGGCACGTCTGAGAGATGGTTCCGGCATGCCCGGCAGATCATTCCGGAGTGTCCGGCATGTGGTTCTGGCACCTCTGAGAGGTGGTTCCGGCATGCCCGGCAGGTGTTTCCGGAGTGTCTGCCGAGTGGTTCTGGCGTAGTCGGCAGGTGATTCTGGCGTGTCCAGCTGGTGGTTGTGGGGAGTGGATCAGGTGGTTCCGGCATACTCGGCAGGTGGTACCCCCGTGTCCGGAACATGGTTCTGGCAAGTCTGAGAGGCGGTTCCGGCATGCCGAACAGGTGATTCTGGAGTGTTCGCCAAGTGGTTCTGGCGTAGCCGGCAGGTGATTTTGCATGTCCGGCAATGGTTCCGGCGAGTCGAGCCGGTTGTTCCGGCATGTCCGGCAGGTGATTCCGGCATGTCCAGCAGGTGGTTCTGAGAAGTGGATCAGGTGGTTCCGGCAGCCACGGCAGGTGATTCCGGAGTGTCCGGCATGTGATTCTGTCACCTCTGAGAGTTTGTTCTGGCATGCCCGGCAGGTGATACCAGAGTGTCCAGCATTTGGTTCTGGCACCTCTGACAGGTGGTTCCGGGATGCCTGGCATGTGATTCCGGAGTGTCTGCCGAGTTGTTCTGGCGTGTCCAGCAGGTGTTTCCGGTCTTTCCGGCAGGTGGTTCTGGCGTGTCCGGCACGAGGTTCTGGCACGTCTGAGAGTTGGTTCCGGCGTGCCCGACAGGTGATTCCGGAGTGTCCGCCACGTGGTTCTGGCGTACCCGGCAGGTGATTTTGGCGTGTCTGGCAGGTGTTTCTTGCAAGTCGAGCATGTGGCTCAGGCATGATCAGCAGGTGCTTCCGGCCTGTCCGGCACGTGGTTCTGGTGTGTCTGAGAGCTGGTTCTGGCATGTCCGGCAGATTATTCCGGAGTGTCCACCAAGTGGTTGTGGCATACCCGGCAGGTGATTTTAGCGTGTCACGTAAGTGGTTCCGGCGAGTCGAGTTGGTGGTTCCGGCGTGCTCGGCAGGTGGTTCAGGCGGGTCTGGCAGGTGGTTTCGGTCTGTTCGGTGTGTGGTTCCGGCATCTCAGGCACATGGTTCTGGCACGTCTGAGAGGTGGTTCTGGCCGGCCCGACAGGTGTTTCCATGGTGTCCGCCAAGTGGTTCTGGCATAGCAGGCAGGTGACGTTGGCGTGACCGGCAGGTGGTTCCAGCCAGCCCGGCAGGTGATTCCGAAGTTTTCACCAAATGGGTGTGGCGTAGCCGGAATCTGATTTTTGCATGTCCAGCAGGTGGTTTTGGCGAGTCGAGCAGGTGGTTCTGGCGTGCTCGGCAGGTGCTTCCGGTGTCATTGGCATGTGGTTCCGGCATGTCTGAGAGGTGGTTCCGCCATGCCCGGCAGGTGATTCCGGAGTGTTCGCCAAGTGGTTCTGGCGTAGCCGGCAGGTGATTTTGCATGTCCGGCAATGGTTCCGGCGAGTCTAGCCGGTGGTTCCGGCATGTCCGGCAGGTGGTTCCGGCATGCCCGGCAGGTGATTCCGGAGTGTCCGGCATGTGGTTCTGGCACCTCTGAGAGGTGGTTCCGGCATGCCCGGCAGGTGATACCGGAGTGTTCGCCAAGTTGTTCTGGCGTAGCCGGCAGGTGATTTTGCATCTCCGGCAATTGTTCCGTCGAGTCGAGCCGGTGGTTCCGGCATGTCCGGCAGGTGGTTCCGGCATGCCCGGCAGGTGATTCCGGAGTGTTCGCCAAGTGGTTCTGGCGTAGCCGGCAGGTCATGTTGCATGTCCAGCGGTGGTTCCGGCGAGTCGAGCCTGTGGTTCCGGCGTAGCCGGCAGTTGCTCTTGGCGTGTCCACTATGTGGTTCTGGGGAGTGGATCAGCTGTTTGCGGCATACTCGGCAAGTGGTACCGGCGTGTCCAGAACATGGTTCTGGCAAGTCTCAGAGGTGATTCCGGCACGCCCGACAGGTGATTCCGGAGCGTCCGCCAAGTGTTTCTGGCGTACCCGGCAGGTGATTTTGGCATGTCCGACAGGTGTTTCTTGCGAGTCGAGCAGGTGGCTCAGGCATCCTCAGCTGGTGCTTCCGGCGTCTCTGGCACGTGGTTCTGGTGTGTCTGAGAGCTGGTTCTGGCATCTCCGGCAGATGATTCCGGAGTGTCCACCTAGTGGTTCGGGCATACCTGGCAGGTGATTTTGGCGTGTCAGGAAGGTGGTTCCGGCTAGTTGAGCAGGTGGATCAGGCGTGCTCGCCAGGGGGTTCATGCGGGTCTGGCAGGTGGTTTCGGTCTGTTCGGGGAGTGGTTCCGGCATCTCAGGCACATGGTTCTGGCACGTCTGAGAGGTGGTTCCGGCCGGCCGGAGAGGTGTTTCCGGAGTGTCCGCCAAGTGGTTCTGGCGTAGGTGAAAGGCGACGTTGGCGTGACCGGTAGGTGGTTCCAGCCAGCCCGGCAGGTGATTCCAGAGTGTGTGCCATGTGGTTCTGGCGTAGCTGGCAGGTGATTTTGGCGTGTCCAGCAGGTGGTTCCGGCGAGATCGGCAGGTGGTACCAGCGTGTCCGGAACATGGTTCTGGCACGGCTGAGAGATGGTTCCGTCATGCCCGGCAGGTGAATCCGGAGTGTCCGGCATGTGGTTCTGGCACCTCTGAGATGTGGTTCCCCCATGCCCGGCAGGTGATTCCGGAGTGTTCGGCATGTGGTTCTGGCACCTCTGAGATGTGGTTCCGGCATGCCCGGCAGGTGGTTCCGGAGTGCCCGCCAAGTGGTTCTGGCGTAGCTGAAAGGTGATGTTGGCGTGACCTGCAGGTGGTTCCAGCCAGACCCACAGCTGATTCCGAAGTGTCTGCCGAGTGGTTCTGGCGTAGCCGGCAGGTGATTTTGGGGTGTCCAGCAGGTGTTTCCGGCTAGCTCGGCAGGTGGTACCGGCGTGTCCGGAACATGGTTCTGGCACGTCTGAGAGATGGTTCTGGCATGCCCGGCAGGTGATTCCGGAGTGTCCGGCATGTCGTTATGGCACCTCTGAGAGGTGGTCCCTGCCGGCTCGACAGGTGTTTCCGGAGTGTCTGCCAACTGGTTCTGGCGTAGCTGAAAGGTGATGTTGGCATGACCGGCAGGTGGTTCCAGCCAGCCCGGCAGGAGATTCCGGAGTGTCTGCCGAGTGGTTCTGGCGTAGCTGGCAGGTGATTTTGGCGTGTCCAGCGGGTGGTTTTGGCGAGTCGAGCAGGTGGTTCTGGCGTGCTCGGCAGGTGCTTCCGGGGTCATTGGCATGTGGTTCCGGCATGTCTGAGAGGTGGTTCCGCCATGCCCGGCAGGTGATTCCGGAGTGTTCCCCAAGTGGTTCAGGCATAGCCGGCAGGTGATTTTACATGTCCGGCAATGGTTCCGGCGAGTCGAGCCGGTGGTTCCGGCATGTCCGGCAGGTGAATTCGGCATGTCCAGCAGGTGGTTCCAGCATGCCCGGCAGGTGATTCCGGAGTGTCCGGCATGTGGTTCTGGCACCTCTGAGAGGTGGTTCCGGCATGCCCGGCAGGTGATACCGGAGTCTTCGGCATTTGGTTCTGGCACCTCTGAGAGGTGGTTCCGGAATGCCTGGCCTGTGATTCCGGAGTGTCTGCCGAGTGGTTCTGGCGTAGCCGGCAGTTGATTTTGGCGTGTCCACTAGGTGGTTCTGGGGAGTGGATCAGCTGGTTCCGGCTTACTCGGCAGGTGGTACCGGCGTGTCCGGAACATGGTTCTGGCACCTCTGAGAGGTGGTTCCGGCATGCCAGGCAGGTGATTCCGGAGTGTCCGGCATGTGGTTCTGGCACCTCTGAGAGGTGGTTGCGACATGCCCGGCAGGTGGTTCCTGAGTGTCTGCCGTGTGGTTCTGGCGTAGCTGGCAGGTGATTTTGGTGTGTTCAACAGATGGTTCGGGCGAGCTCAGCAGGTGGTACCAGCGTGTCCGGAACATGGTTCTGGCACGTCTGAGAGATGGTTCCGGCATGCCAGGCAGGTGATTCCTGAGTGTCCGGCATATGGTTCTTGCACCTCTGAGAGGTGGTTCCGGCATGCCCGGCAGGTGGTTCCGGAGTGTCTGCCGAGTGGTTCTGGCGTAGTCGGCAGGTGATTCTGGCGTGTCCAGCAGGTGGTTCAGGGGAGTGGATCAGGTGGTTCCGGCAGACTCGGCAGGTGGTACCGGCATGTCCGGATCATGGTTCTGGCAAGTCTGAGAGGTGGTTCCGGCATGACCGACAGGTGATTCCGGAGTGTTCGCCAACTGGTTCTGGCGTAGCCGGCAGGTCATTTTGTTTGTCCGGCTGTGGTTCCGGCGAGTCGAGCCGGTCGTTCCGGCATGTCAGGCAGGTGATTCCGGCATGTCCAGCAGGTGTTCCGGCATGCACGGCAGGGGATTCCGGAGTGTCCGGCATGTGGTTCTGGCACCTCTGAGAGGTGGTTCCGGCATGCCCGGAAGGTGATGCCGGAGTCTCCGGCATTTGGTTCTGGCACCTCTGAGAGGTGGTTCTGGAATGCTTGGCATGTGATTCTCGAGTGTCTGCCAGGTGGTTCTGGCGTAGCCGGCAGTTGATTTTGGCGTGTCCACTAGGTGGTTCTGGGGAGTGGATCAGCTGGTTCTGGCATACTCGGCAGGTGGTACCGGCGTGTCCGGAACATGGTTCTGGCACGTCTGAGAGATGGTTCCGGCATGCCAGGCAGGTGATTCAGCAGTGTCCGGCATGTGGTTCTGTCACCTCTGAGATGTGGGTCCACGATGCCCGGCAGGTGGTTCCGGAGTGTCTGCCGAGTGGTTCTGGCGTAGTCGGCAGGTGCTTCTGGTGTGTCCAGCAGGTGGTTCTGGGTAGTGTATCAGGTGGTTCCAGCATACTCGGTAGGTGGTTCTGGCGTGACCGGCACGAGGTTCCGGCATGTCTTAGAGGTGGATCCGCCATGCCCGGCAGGTGATTCCGGAGTGTTCCCCAGTGGTTCAGGCATAGCCGGCAGGTGATTTTGCATGTCCGGCAATGGTTCCGGCGAGTCGAGCCGGTGGTTCCGGCATGACCAGCAGGTGTTTCCGGCATGCCCGGCAGGTGATTCTGGAGCATCCGCCAAGTGTTTCTGGCTACCCGGCAGGTGATTCCGGCATGTCCAGCAGGTGGTTCTGGGGAGTGGGTCAGGTGGTTCCGGCAGGCCCGGCAGGTGATACCGGAGTGTCCGTCATTTGGTCCTGGCACCTCTGAGATGTGGTTCCGGGATGCATGGCGTGTGATTCCGGAGTGTCTGCCAAGTGGTTCTGGCGTGTCCAGCAGGTGATTTTGGCATGTCCGACAGGTGTATCTTGCGAGGGGAGCAGGTGGCTCAGGCATGCTCAACTGGTGCTTCCGGAGTCTCTGGCACGTGGTTCTGGTGTGTCTGAGAGCGGGTTTTGGCATGTCCGGCAGATGATTCCGGAGTGTCCACCAAGTGGTTCTGGTATACCTGGCAGGTGATTTTGGCGTGTCAGGAAGGTGGTTCCGGCTAGTTGAGCAGGTGGATCAGGCGTGCTCGCCATGGGGTTCAGGCGGGTCAGGCAGGAGGTTTCGGTCTGTTCGGGGAGTGGTTCCGGCATCTCAGGCACATGGTTCCGGCACGTCTGAGAGTTGGTTCCGGCCGCCCCGACAGGTTTTTCCGGAGTGTCCGCCAAGTGGTTCTGGCGTAGCTGAAAGGTGATGTTGGCGTGACTGGCAGGGGGTTCCAGCCAGCCCTGCAGGTGATTCCGGAGTGTCTGCCGCGTGGTTCTTGCGTAGCCGGCAGGTGATTTTGGCGTGTCCAGCAGGTGGTTCCGGCGAGCTCGGCAGGTGGTACCGGCGTGTGCGGAACATGGTTCTGGCACGTCTGAGATATGGTTCCGGCATGCCCGGCAGCTGATTCCGGAGTGTCCGGCATGTGGTTCTGCCACCTCTGAGAGGTGGTTCCGGCATGCCCGGCAGGTGGTTCCGGAGTGTCTGCCAAGTGGTTCTGGCGTAGCCGGCAGGTGATTCTGGCGTGTCCAGCAGGTGGTTCTGGGGAGTGGATCAGGTGGTCCGGCATACTCGGCAGGTGGTACCGGCGTGTCCGAAACATGGTTCTGGAAAGTCTGAGAGGTGGTTCCGGAATGCCCGACAGTTGATTCCGGAGTGTTCGCCAAGTGGTTCTGGCGCAGCCGGCAGGTCATTTTGCATGTCCGGCGGTGGTTCCGGCAAGTCGAGCTGGGGCTTCCGGCGTGTCCAGCAGGTGTTTCTGGTCTGTCCGGCAGGTTGTTCTGGCGTGACTGGCACGAGGTTCTGGCACGTCTGAGACCTGGTTCTGGCATGTCCAGCAGATGATTCCGGAGTGTCCACCAAGTGGTTGTGGCATACCCGGCAGGTGATTTTAGCGTGTCAGGTAGGCGGTTCCGGCGAGTCGAGTTGGTGGTTCCGGCGTGCTCGGCAGGTGGTTCAGGCGGGTCTGGCAGGCGGTTTCGGTCTGTTCGGTGTGTGGTTCCGGCATCTCAGGCACATGGTTCTGGCACATCTGATAGGTGGTTCCGGCCAGCCCGACAGGTGTTTCCATGGTCTCCGCCAAGTGGTTCTGGCATAGCTGGCAGGTGATGTTGTCGTGACCGGCAGGTGGTTCCAGCAAGCCCGGCAGGTAATTCCGAAGAGTTCACCAAATGGTTGTGGCGCAGCCGCCAGGTGATTTTGGCATATCCAGCAGGTGGTTTTGGCGAGTCGAGCAGGTGGTTCTGGCATGCTCGGCAGGTGCTTCCGGTGTCATTGGCATGTGGTTCCGGCATGTCTGTGAGGTGGTTCCGCCATGCCCGGCAGGTGATTCTGGAGTGTTTGACAAGGGGTTCTGGCGTAGCCGGCAGGTGATTTTGCATGTCCGGCAATGGTTCCGGCGAGTCGAGCCGGTGGTTCCGGCATGTCCAGCAGGTGGTTCCGGCATGCCCGGCAGGTGATTCCGGCATGCTCGGCAGGTGATCCCGGAGTGTCCGGCATGTGGATCTGGCACCTCTGAGAGGTGGTTCCGGCATTCCCGGCAGGTGATACCGGAGTCTCCGGCATTTGGTTCTGGCACCTCTGAGAGGTGGTTCCGGAATGCCTGGCATGTGATTCCGGAGTGTCTGCGGAGTGGTTCTGGCGTAGCCGGCAGGTGATTTTGCATGTCCAGAAGGTGGTTTTGGCGAGTCGAGCAGGTGGTTCTGGCGTGCTCGGCAGGTGCTTCCGGTGTCATTGGCATGTGGTTCCGGCATGTCTGAGAGGTGGTTCCGCCATGCCAGGCAGGTGATTCTGGAGTGTTCGACAAGGGGTTCTGGCGTAGCCGGCAGGTGATTTTGCATGTCCGGCAATGGTTCCGGCGAGTCGAGCCTGTGGTTCCGGCATGTCCAGCAGGTGGTTCCGGGATGCCCGGCAGGTGATTCCGGCATGCTCGGCAGGTGATCCCGGAGTGTCCGGCATGTGTTTCTGGCATCTCTGAGAGTTGTTTCCGGCATGCCCGGCAGGTGATACCGGAGTCTCCGGCATTTGGTTCTGGCACCTCTGAGAGGTGGTTCCGGCATGCCCGGCAGGTGGTTCCGGAGTGTCTGCCTAGTCGTTCTGGCGTAGTCGGCAGGTGATTCTGGCGTGTCCAGCAGGTGGTTCTGGGGAGTGGATCAGGTGGTTCCGGCATTCTCGGCAGGTGGTACCGGCGTGTCCGGAACATGGTTCTGGCAAGTCTGAGAGGTGGTTCCGGCATGCCCGACAGGTGATTAGGGAGTGTTCTCCAAGTGGTTCTGGCGTAGCCGGCAGGTCATTTTGCATGTCCGGCGGTGGTTCCGCGAGTCGAGCCGGTGGTTCCGGCATGTCCGGCAGGTGATTCCGGCATGTCCAGCAGGTGGTTCTGAGAAGTGGATCAGGTGGTTCCGGCAGGCACGGCAGGTGATTCCGGAGTGTCCGGCATGTGATTCTGTCACCTCTGAGAGTTTGTTCTGGCATGCCCGGCAGGTGATACCACAGTGTCCGGCATTTGGTTCTGGCACCTCTGACAGGTGGTTCCGGGATGCCTGGCCTGTGATTCCGGAGTGTCTGCCGAGTGGTTCTGGCGTGTCCAGGAGGTGTTTCCGGTCTTTCCGGCAGGTGGTTCTGGCGTGTCCGGCACGAGGTTCTGGCACGTCTGAGAGTTGGTTCCGGCATGCCCTACAGGTGATTCCGGAGTGTCCGCCACGTGGTTCTGGCGTACCCGGCAGGTGATTTTGGCGTGTCTGGCAGGTGTTTCTTGCAAGTTGAGCATGTGGCTCAGGCATGATCAGCAGGTGCTTCCGGCCTGTCCGGCACGTGGTTCTGGTGTGTCTGAGAGCTGGTTCTGGCATGTCCGGCAGATTATTCCGGAGTGTCCACCAAGTGGTTGTGGCATACCCGGCAGGTGATTTTAGCGTGTCAGGTAGGTGGTTCCGGCGAGTCGAGTTGGTGGTTCCGGCGTGCTCGGCAGGTGGTTCAGGCGGGTCTGGCAGGTGGTTTCGGTCTGTTCGGTGTGTGGTTCCGGCATCTCAGGCACATGGTTCTGGCACGTCTGATAGGTGGTTCTGGCCGGCCCGACAGGTGTTTCCATGGTGTACGCCAACTGGTTCTGGCATAGCAGGCAGGTGACGTTGGCGTGACCGGCAGGTGGTTCCAGCCAGCCCGGCAGGTGATTCCGAAGTTTTCACCAAATGGTTGTGGCGTAGCCGGAATCTGATTTTTGCATGTCCAGCAGGTGGTTTTGGCGAGTCGAGCAGGTGGTTCTGGCGTGCTCGGCAGGTGCTTCCGGTGTCATTGGCATGTGGTTCCGGCATGTCTGAGAGGTGGTTCCGCCATGCCCGGCAGGTGATTCCGGAGTGTCCGCCAAGTGGTTCTGGCGTAGCCGGCAGGTGATTTTGCATGGCCGGCAATGGTTCCGGCGAGTCGAGCCGGTGGTTCCGGCATGTCCGGCAGGTGGTTCCCGCATGCCCGGCAGGTGATTCCGCAGTCTCCGTCATTTGGTCCTGGCACCTCTGAGAGGTGGTTCAGGCATGCCCGACAGGTGATTCCGGAGTTTTCGCCAAGTGGTTCTGGCGTAGCCGGCAGGTCATTTTGCATGTCCAGCGGTGGTTCCGGCGAGTCGATCCGGTGGTTCCAGAATGTCCGGCAGGTGTTTCCGGCATGTCCGGCAGTTGGTTCCGACATGTCCAGCAGGTGGTTCCGGCATGCTCGGCCGGTGATCCCGGAGTGTCCGGCATGTGGTTCTGGCACCTCTGAGAGGTGGTTCCAGAATGCCTGGCATGTGATTCCGGAGTGTCTGCCGAGTGTTTCTGGCGTAGCCGGCAGTTGATTTTGGCGTGTCCACTAGGTGGTTCTGGGGAGTGGATCAGCTGGTTCCGGCATATTCGGCAGGTTGTACCGGCGTGTCCAGAACATGGTTCGGCCAAGTCTGAGAGGTGGTTCCGGTATGCCCGACAGGTGATTCCGGAGCGTCCGCCAAGTGTTTCTGGAGTACCCGGCAGGTGATTTTGGCATGTCCGACAGGTGTTTCCTGGGAGTCGAGCAGGTGGCTCAGGCATGCTCAGCTGGTGCTTCCGGCGTCTCTGGCACGTGGTTCTGGTGTGTCTGAGAGCTGGTTCTGGCATGTCCGGCAGATGATTCCGGAGTGTCCACCAAGTGGTTCTGGTATACCTGGCAGGTGATCTTGGCGTGTCTGGAAGGTGGTTCTGGCTAGTTGAGCAGGTGGATCAGGCGTGCTCGCCAGGAGGTTCAGGCGGGTCTGGCAGGTGGTTTCGGTCTGTTCGGGGTGTGTTTCCGGCATCTCAGGCACATGGTTCTGGCACCTCTGAGAGGTGGTTCCGGCATGCCCGGCAGGTGATTCCGGAGTGTCCGGCATGTGGTTCTGGCACCTCTGAGAGGTGGGTCCGGCATGCCCGGCAGGTGGTTCCGGAGGTTCTGCCGAGTGGTTCTGGCGTAGTCGGCAGTTGATCTTGGCGTGTCCACTAGGTGGTTCTGGGGAGTGGATCAGCTGGTTCCGGCTTACTCGGCAGGTGGTACCGGCGTGTCCAGAACATGGTTCTGGCAAGTCTGAGAGGTGGTTCCGGCACGCCCGACAGGTGATTCCGGAGCGTCCGCCAAGTGTTTCAGGCGTACCCGGCAGGTGATTTTGGCATGTCCGACAGGTCTTTCTTGCGAGTCGAGCAGGTGGCTCAGGCATGCTCAGCTGGTGCTTCCGGCGTCTCTGGCACGTGGTTCTGGTGTGTCTGAGAGCTGGTTCTGGCATGTCCGGCAGATGATTCCGGAGTGTCCACCAAGTGGTTCTGGTATACCTGGCAGGTGATTTTGGCGTGTCTGGAAGGTGGTTCTGGCTAGTTGAGCAGGTGGATCAGGCGCGCTCGCCAGGAGGTTCAGGCGGGTCTGGCAGGTGGTTTCGGTCTGTTCGGGGTGTGGTTCCGGCATCTCAGGCACATGGTTCTGGCACGTCTGAGAGGTGGTTCCGGCCGGACCGACAGGTGTTTCCGGAGTGTCCGCCAAGTGGTTCTGGCGTAGCTGAAAGGTCATGTTGGCGTGACCGGCATGTGGTTCCAGCCAGCCCGGCAGGTGATTCCGGAGTGTCTGCTGAATGGTTCTGGTGTAGCCGGCAGCTGATTTTGGCGTGTCCAGCAGGTCGTTCCGGCGAGCTCGGCAGGTGCTTCCGGTGTCATTGGCATGTGGTTCCGGCATGTCTGAGAGGTGGTTCCGCCATGCCCGGCAGGTGATTCTGGAGTGTTCGCCAAGTGGTTCTGGCGTAGCCGGCAGGTGATTTTGCATGTCCGGCAATGGTTCCGGCGAGTCGAGCCGGTGGTTCCGGCATGCCCGGCAGTTGATTCCGGAGTGTCCGGCATGTGGTTCTGGCACCTCTGAGAGGTGGTTCCGGCATGCCCGGCAGGTGATACAGGAGTGTCCGGCATTTGGTTCTGGCACCTCTGAGAGGTGGTTCCGGAATGCCTGGCATGTGATTCCCGAGTGTGTGCCGAGTGGCTCAGGCGTAGCCGGCAGGTGATTTTGGCGTGTCCAGCAGGTGGTTCCCCCGAGCTCGGCAGGCGGTTCCGGCATGTCCGGAACATGGTCCTGGCAAATCTGAGAGATGGTTCCGGCATGCCCGGCAGGTGATTCCGGAGTGTCTGCTGAATGGTTCTGGCGTAGCCGGCAGGTGATTTTGGCGTGTCCAGCAGGTGGTTCCGGCGAGCTCGGCAGGTGGTACCGGCGTGTCCGGAAGATGGTTCTGGCACGTCTGAAAGATGGTTCCGGCATGCCCGGCATGTGATTCCGGAGTGTCCGGCATGTGGTTCTGGCAAATCTGAGAGGTGGTTCCGGCATGCTCGGCAGGTGGTTCCGGAGTGTCTGCCGAGTGGTTCTGGCGTAGCCGGCAGGTGATTCTGGGGTGTCCAGCAGGTGGTTCTGGGGAGTGGATCAGGTGGTTCCGGCATACTCGGCAGGTGGTACCGGTGTGTCCGGAACATGGTTCTGGCAAGTCTGAGAGGTGGTTCCGGCATGCCCCGCAGGTGATTCCGGAGTGTCCAGCATGTGGTTCTGGCACCTCTGAGAGGTGGTTCCGGCATGCCCGGCAGGTGATACCGGAGTTTCCGGCATGTGGTTCTGGCACCTCTGAGAGGTGGTTCCGGCATGCCCGTCAGGTGATTCCAGAGTGCTCGCCAACTGGTTCTGGCGTAGCCGGCAGGTCATATTGCATGTCCCGCGGTGGTTCCGGCGAGTCGAGCCGGTGGTTCCGGCCTAGCCGGCAGTTGATTTTGGCGTATCCAGCAGGTGGTTCTGTGGAGTGGATCAGCTGGTTCCGGCATACTCGGCAGGTGGTACCGGCGTGTCCAGAACATGGTTCTGGCAAGTCTGAGAGGTGGTTCCGGCACGCCCGACAGTGATTCCGGAGCGTCCGCCAAGTGTTTCTGGCGTACCCGGCAGGTGATTTTGGCATGTCCGACAGGTGTTTCTTGCGAGTCGAGCAGGTGGCTCAGGCATGCTCAGCTGGTGCTTCCGGCGTCTCTGGCACGTGGTTCTGGTGTGTCTGAGAGCTGGTTCTGGCATGTCCGGCAGATGATTCCGGAGTGTCCACCAAGTGGTTCTGGTATACCTGGCAGGTGATTTTGGCGTGTCAGGAAGGTGGTTCCGGCTAGTTGAGCAGGTGGATCAGGCGTGCTCGCCAGGGGGTTCATGCGGGTCTGGCAGGTGGTTTCGGTCTGTTCGGGGAGTGGTTCCGGCATCTCAGGCACATGGTTCTGGCACGTCTGAGAGGTGGTTCCGGCCGGCCGGAGAGGTGTTTCCGGAGTGTCCGCCAAGTGGTTCTGGCGTAGGTGAAAGGCGACTTTGGCGTGACCGGTAGGTGGTTCCAGCCAGCCCGGAGGTGATTCCAGAGTGTCTGCGGTGTGGTTATGGCGTAGCTGGCAGGTGATTTTGGCGTGTCCAGCAGGTGGTTCCGGCGAGATCGGCAGGTGGTACCAGCGTGTCCGGAACATGGTTCTGGCACGGCTGAGAGATGGTTCCGTCATGCCCGGCAGGTGAATCCGGAGTGTCCGGCATGTGGTTCTGGCACCTCTGAGATGTGGTTCCCCCATGACGGCAGGTGATTCCGGAGTGTTCGGCATGTGGTTCTGGCACCTCTGAGAGGTGGTTCCAGCATGCCCGGCAGTTGGTTACGGAGTGTCTGCCTAGTGGTTCTGGCGTAGTCGGCAGGTGATTCTGGCGTGTCCAGCAGGTGGTTCTGGGGAGTGGATCAGGTGGTTCCGGCGTTCTCGGCAGGTGGTACCGGCGTGTCGGGGACATGGTTCTGGCAAGTCTGAGATGCGGTTCCGGCATGCCCGACAGGTGATTCCGGAGTGTTCGCCAAGTGGTTCTGGCGTAGCCAGCAGGTCATTTTGCATGTCCGGCGGTGGTTCCGCGAGTCGAGCCGGTGGTTCCGGTGTGTCCGGCAGGTGGTTCTGGCGTGTCCGGCACAAGGTTCTGGCTCGTCTGAGAGTTGGTTCCGGCGTGCCCGACAGGTGATTCCGGAGTGTCCGCCACGTGGTTCTGGCGTACCCGGCAGGTGATTTTGGCGTGTCTGGCAGGTGTTTCTTGCAAGTCGAGCATTTGGCTCAGGCATGCTCAGCAGGTGCTTCCGGCGTGTCTGGCAGGTGGTTCTGGTGTGTCTGAGAGCTGGTTCTGGCGTGTCCGGCAGATGATTCCGGAGTGTCCACCAAGTGGTTGTGGCATACCGGGCAGGTGATTTTAGCGTGTCAGGTAGGTGGTTCCAGCGAGTCGAGTAGGTGGTTCCGGCGTGCTCGTCAGGAGGTTCAGGCGGGTCTGGCAGGTGGTTTCGGTCTGTTCGGGGTGTGGTTCCGGCGTCTCAGGCACATGGTTCTGGCACGTCTGATAGGTGGTTCCGGCCGGCCCGACAGGTGTTTCCATGGTGTCCGCCAAGTGGTTCTGGCATAGCTGGCAGGTGATGTTTGTGTGACCGGCACGTTGCTCCAGAAAGCCCGGCAGGTGAATCCGAAGAGTTCACCAAATGGTTGTGGCCTAGCTGGCAGGTGATTTCGGCGTGTCCTGCAGGTGGTTTTGGCGAGTCAAGCAGGTCGTTCTGGCGTGCTCGGCAGGTGCTTGCGGTTTCATTGGCATGTGGTTCCGGCATGTCTGAGAGGTGGTTCCGGCATGTCCGGCAGGTGATTCCGGCATTTCCAGCAGGTGGTTCAGGGGAGTGGATCAGGTGGTTCCGGCATGCCCGGCAGGTGATTCCGGAGTGTCCGGCATGTGGTTCTGGCACCTCTGAGAGGTTGTTCTGGCATGCCTGGCAGGTGATACCGGAGTGTCCGGCATTTGGTTCTGGCACCTCTGAGAGATGGTTCCGTGATGCCTGGCATGTGATTCCGGAGGGTCTGCCGAGTGGTTCTGGCGTGTGCAGAAGGTGTTTCCGCTCTGTCCGGCAGGTGGTTCTGGCGTGTCCGGCACGAGGTTCTGGCACGTCTGAGAGTTGGTTCCGGCATGCCCGACAGGTGATTCCGGAGTGTTCCCCAAGTGGTTCTGGCGTAGCCGGCAGGTGATTTTGCATGTACGGCAATGGTTCCGGCGAGTCGAGCCGGTGGTTCGGGAGTGTCCGGCAGGGGATTCCGGCATGTCCAGCAGGTGGTTCCGGCATGCCCGACAGGTGATTCCGTAGTGTTCGCCAAGTGGTTCTGGCGTAGCCAGCAGGTCATTTTGCATGTCTGGCGGTGGTTCCGGCGAGTCGAGCCGGTGGTTCCGGCGTGTCCGGCAGGTGTTTCCGGTCTGTCCGCCAGGTGGTTCTGGCGTGTCCGGCACGAGGTTCTGGCAAGTCTGAGAGTTGGTTCCGGCATGCCCGACAGGTGATTCCGGAGTGTCCGCCACGTGGTTCTGGTGTACCCGGCAGGTGATTTTGGCATGTCTGGCAGGTGTTTCTTGCAAGTCTATCATGTGGCTCAGGCATGATCAGCAGGTGATTCCGGCATGTCCGGCACCTGGTTCTGGTGTGTCAGAGGGCTGGTTCTGGCCTTTCTGGCAGATGATTCCCGAGTGTCCACCAAGTGGTTCTGGTACACCTGGCAGGTGATTTTGGCATGTCTGGAAGGTGGTTCCGGCTAGTTGAGCAGGTGGATCAGACATGATCGCCACGGGGTTCAGGCGGGTCTGGCAGGTGGTTTCGGTCTTTTCGGTGTGTGGTTCCGGCATCTTAGGCACATGGTTCTGGCACGTCTGAGATGTGGTTCCGGCCGGCCCTACAGGTGTTTCCGTAGTGTCCGCCAAGTGGTTCCGGCGTAGCTGAAAGGTGATGTTGGCGTGACCGGCAGGTGGTTCCAGCCAGCCCGGCAGGTGATTCCGGAGTGTCTGCTGAGTGGTTCTGGCGTAGCCGGCAGGTGATTTTGGCGTGTCCAGCGGGTGGTTCCGGCGAGCTTGGCAGGTGGTACCGGCGTGTCCGGAAGATGGTTCTGGCACGTCAGAGAGATGATTCCGGAATGCCCGGCAGGTGATTCCGGAGTGTCCGGCATGTGGTTCTGGCACCTCTGAGAGGTGGTTCCGGCATGCCCGGCATGTGGTTCCGGAGTGTCTGCCGAGTAGTTCTGGCGTACCCGACAGGTGATTCTGGGGTGTGCAGCAGGTGGTTCTGGGGAGTGGATCAGGTGGTTCCGGCATACTGGGCAGGTGGTACCGGCGTGTCCGGAACATGGTTCTGGCAAGTCTGTGAGGTGATTCCGGAATGCACGACAGGTGATTCCGGAGTGTTCGCCCAGTGGTCTGGCGTAGCCGGCATGTCATTTTGCATGTCAAGCGTTGTTTCCGGCGAGTCGAGCCGGTGGTTCCGGCGCGTCCAGGAGGTGTTTCCGGTCTGTCCGGCAGGTGGTTCCGGCATGTCCGGCAGGTGGTTCCGGCATGTACAGCAGATGGTTCTGGCATGCCCGGCAGGTGATTCCGGAGTGTCCGGCATGTGGTTCTGGCACCTCTGAGAGGTGGTTCCGGCATGCCCGGCAGTTGGTCACGGAGTGTCTGCCGAGTGGTTCTGGAGTAGCCGGCAGGTGATTCTAGCGTATCCAGCAGGTGGTTCTGGGGAGTGGATCAGGTGGTTCCGGCATACTTGGCAGGTGGTACCAGCGTGTCCGGAACTTGGTTCTGGCAAGTCTGAGAGGTGGTTCCGGCATGCTCGACAGGTGATTCCGGAGTGTTCGCCAAGTGGTTCTGGCGTAGTCGGCACGTCATTTAGCATGTCCGGCGGTGGTTCCGGCGAGTCGAGCCGGTGGTTCCGGCATGTCCAGCAGTGTTTCCGGTCTGTCCGGCAGGTGCTTCTGGCGTCACCGGCACGAGGTTCTGGCACGTCTGAGAGTTGGTTCCGGCATGCCCAACAGGTGATTCCGGAGCGTCCGACAAGTGTTTCTGGCGTACCCGGCAGGTGATTTTGGCATGTCCGACAGCTGTTTCTGCGAGTCGAGCAGGTGGCTCAGGCATGCTCAGCTGGTGCTTCCGGCGTCTCTGGCACGTGTTTCTGGTGTGTCTGAGAGCTGGTTCTGGCATGTCCGGCAGATGATTCCGGAGTCTCCACCAAGTGGTTGTGGCATACCCAGCAGGTGATTTTAGCGTGTCAGATAGGTGGTTCCAGCGAGTCGAGTAGTTGGTTCCGGCGTGCTCGGCAGGTGGTTCAGGCGGGTCTGGCAGGGGGTTTCGGTCTGTTCGGGGTGTGGTTCCGGCATCTCAGGCACATGGTTCTGGCACGTCTGATAGGTGGTTCCGGCCGGCCCGACAGGTGTTTCCATGGTGTCTGCCAAGTGGTTCTGGCATAGCTGGCAGGTGATGTTGGCGTGAGCGGCAGGTGGTTCCAGAAAGCCCGGCATGTGATTCCGAACAGTTCACTAAATGGTTGTGGACTAGCCAGCAGGTGATTTCGGCGTGTCCAGCAGGTGGTTTTGGCGAGTCAAGCAGGTTGTTCTGGCGTGCTCGGCAGGTGCTTCCGGTGTCATTGGCATGTGGTTCCGGCATGTCTGAGAGGTGGTTCCGCCATGCCCGGCAGGTGATTCCGGAGTGTTCGCCAAGTGGTTCTGGCGTAGCCGGCAGGTGATTTTGCATGTCCGGCAATGGTTCCGGCGAGTCGAGCCGGTGGTTCCGGCATGTCCGGCAGGTGATTCCGGCATTTCCAGCAGGTGGTTCAGGGGAGTGGATCAGGTGGTTCCGGCATGCCCGGCACGTGATTCCGGAGTGTCCGGCATGTGGTTCTGGCACCTCTGAGAGGTTGTTCTGGCATGCCCGGCAGGTGATACCGGAGTGTCCGGCATTTGGTTCTGGCACCTCTGAGAGATGGTTCCGTGATGCCTGGCATGTGATTCCGGAGTGTCTGCCGAGTGGTTCTGGCGTGTGCAGAAGGTGTTTCCGCTCTGTCCGGCAGGTGGTTCTGGCGTGTCCGGCACGAGGTTCTGGCACGTCTGAGAGTTGGTTCCGGCATGCCCGACAGGTGATTCCGGAGTGTTCACCAAGTGGTTCTGGCGTAGCCGGCAGGTGATTTTGCATGTACGGCAATGGTTCCGGCGAGTCGAGCCGGTGGTTCCGGAGTGTCCGGCAGGTGATTCCGGCATGTCCAGCAGGTGGTTCCGGCATGCCCGGCAGGTGATTCCGGAGTGTTTGCCAAGTGGTTCTGGCGTAGCCGGCAGGTGATTTTGCATGTCCGGCAATGGTTCCGGCGAGTCGAGCCGGTGGTTCCGGCGTGTCCAGCAGGTGTTTCCGGTCTGTCCGGCAGGTGGTTCTGGCGTGACCGGCACGAGGTTCTGGCACGTCTGAGAGTTGGTTCCGGCATGCCCGACAGGTGATTCCGGAGTGTCCGCCATGTGGTTCTGGCGTACCCGGCAGGTGATTTTGGCGTGTCTGGTAGGTGTTTCTTGCAAGTCGAGCATTTGGCTCAGGCATGCTCAGCAGGTGCTTCCGGCGTCTCTGGCACGTTGTTCTGGTGTGTCTGAGAGCTGGTTCTGGCATGTCCGGCAGATGATTCCGGAGTGTCCACCAAGTGGTTCTGGTATACCTGGCAGGTGATTTTGGCGTGTCAGGAAGGTGGTTCCGGCTAGTTGAGCAGGTGGATCAGGTGTGCTCCCCAGGGGGTTCAGGCGGGTCTGGCAGGTGGTTTCGGTCTGTTCGGGGAGTGGTCCCGGCATCTCAGGCACATGCTTCTGGCACGTATGAGAGGTGGTTCCGGCCGGCCCGACAGGTGTTTCCGGAGTGTCCGCCAAGTGGTTCTGGCGTAGCTGAAAGGTGATGTTGGCGTGACCGGCAGGTGGTTCCAGCCAGCCCGGCAGGTGATTCCGGCGTGTCTGCCGAGTGGTTCTGGCGTAGCCGGCAGGTGATTTTGGCGTGTCCAGCAGGTGGTTCCGTCGAGCTCGGCAGGTGGTACCGGCGTGTCCGGAACTTGGTTCTGGCACGTCTGAGAGATGGTTCCGGCATGCCCGGCAGGTGATTCCGGAGTGTCCGGCATGTGGTTCTGGCACCTCTGAGAGGTGTTTCCGGGATGCCCGGCAGTTGGTTCCGGAGTGTCTGCCGAGTGGTTCTGGCATAGCCGGCAGGTGATTCTGGCGTGTCCAGGAGGTGGTTCTGGGCAGTGGATCAGGTGGTTCCGGCATACTCGGCAGGTGGTACCAGCGTGTCTGGAACATGTTTCTGGCAAGTCTGAGAGGTGGTTCCGGCCGGCCCGACAGGTGTTTCCATCGTGTCCGCCAAGTGGTTCTGGCATAGATGGCAGGTGATGTTGGCGTGACCGGCAGGTGGTTCCAGCAAGCCAGGCTGGTGATTCCGAAGAGTTCACCAAATGGTTGTGGCGTAGCCGGCAGGTGATTTTGGTGTGTCCAACAGGTGGTTTTGGCGAGTCGAGCAGGTGGTTCTGGCGTGCTCGGCAGTTGCTTCCGGTGTCATTGGCATGTGGTTCTGGCATGTCTGAGAGGTGGTTCCGCCATGCCCGGCAGGTGATTCCGGAGTGTTTGACAAGTGGTTCTGGCGTAGCCGGCAGGTGATTTTGCATGTCCGGCAATGGTTCCGGCGAGTCGAGCCGGTGGTTCCGGCATGTCCTGCAGGTGGTTCCGGCATGCCCGGCAGGTGATTCCGGAGTGTCCGGCAAGTGGTTTTGGCACCTCTGAGAGGTGGTTCCGGCATGCCCGGCAGGTGATACCGGAGTCTCCGGCATTTGGTTCTGGCAAGTCTGAGAGGTGGTTCCGGCATGCCCGACAGGTGATTCCGGAGTGTTCGCCAAGTGGTTCTGGCGTAGCCAGCAGGTCATTTTGCATGTCCGGCGGTGGTTCCGGCGAGTCGAGCCGGTGGTTCCGGCGTGTCCGGCAGGTGTTTCCGGTCTGTCCGGCAGGTGGTTCTGGCGTGTCCGGCACGAGGTTCTGGCAAGTCTGAGAGTTGGTTCCGGCATGCCCGACAGGTGATTCCGGAGTGTCCGCCACGTGGTTCTGGTGTACCCGGCAGGTGATTTTGGCGTGTCTGGCAGGTGTTTCTTGCAAGTCTATCATGTGGCTCAGGCATGATCAGCAGGTGATTCCGGCGTGTCCGGCACCTGGTTCTGGTGTGTCAGAGGGCTGGTTCTGGCCTTTCCGGCAGATGATTCCGGAGTGTCCACCAAGTGGTTCTGGTACACCTGGCAGGTGATTTTGGCATGTCTGGAAGGTGGTTCCGGCTAGTTGAGCAGGTGGATCAGACATGATCGCCACGGGGTTCAGGCGGGTCTGGCAGGTGGTTTCGGTCTTTTCGGGGTGTGGTTCCGGCATCTCAGGCACATGGTTCTGGCACGTCTGAGATGTGGTTCCGGCCGGCCCTAGAGGTGTCTCCGTAGTGTCCGCCAAGTGGTTCCAGCGTAGCTGAAAGGTGATGTTGGCGTGACCGGCAGGTGGTTCCAACCAGCCCGGCAGGTGATTCCGGAGTGTCTGCTGAGTGGTTCTGGCGTAGCCGGCAGGTGATTTTGGCGTCTCCATCAGGTGGTTCCGGCGAGCTCGGCAGGTGGTATCGGCGTGTCTGGAACATGGTTCTGGCACGTTTGAGAGATGGTTCCGGCATGCCCGGCAGGTGATTCCGGAGTGTCCGGCATGTGGTTCTGGCACCTCTGAGACTTGGTTCCGACATGCCCGGAAGGTGGTTCCGGAGTGTCTGCCGAGTGGTTCTGGCGTAGCCGGCAGGTGATTCTGGCGTGTCCAGCAGGTGGTTCTGGGGAGTGGATGAGGTGGTTCCTGCATACTCGGCAGGTGGTACCGGCGAGTCCGGAACATGGCTCTGGCAAGTCTGAGAGGTGGTTCCGGCATGCCCGACAGGTGATTCCGGAGTGTTCGCCAAGTGGTTCTGGCGTAGACGGCAGGTCATTTTGCATGTCCTGCGGTGGTTCCGGCGAGTCAAGCCGGTGGTTCCGGCGTGTCCAGCATTTGTTTCCGGTCTGTCCGGCAGGTGGTTCTGGTGTGTCCGAACGAGGTTTTGGCACATCTGAGAGTTATTTCCGGCATGCCCGACAGGTGATTCCGGAGTGTCCGCCAAGTGGTTCTGGCATACCCGGCAGGTGATTTTGGCGTGTCTGGCAGGTGTTACTTGCAAGTCGAGCATGTGGCTCAGGCATGATCAGCAGGTGCTTCCGGCATGTCCGGCAGGTGATACCGGAGTGTCCGGCATTTGGTTCTGGCACCTCTGAGAGGTGGTTCCGGAATGCCTGGCATGTGATTCCGGAGTGTCTGCCGAGTGGTTCTGGCGTAGCCGGCAGTTGATTTTGGCGTGTCCACTAGGTGGTTCTGGGGAGTGGATCAGCTGGTTCCGGCATACTCGGCAGGGGGTACCGGCGTGTCCAGAACATGGTTCTGGCAAGTCTGAGAGGTGGTTCCGGCACGCCCGACAGGTGATTCCGGAGCGTCCACCAAGTGGTTCTGGCATAGCTGGCAGCTGATGTTGGCGTGACCGGCAGGTGGTTTCAGCCAGTCAGGCAGGTGATTCCGAAGTGTTCACCAAATGGTTGTTGCGTATCCGGAAGGTGATTTTGGCGTGTCCAGCAGGTGGTTTTGGCGAGTCGAGCAGGTGGTTCTGGCGTGCTCGGCAGGTGCTTCCAGTGTCATTGGCATGTGTTTCCAGCATGTCTGAGAGGCAGTTCTGGCACGCCCGACAGGTGATTCCGGAGCGTCCGCCAAGTGTTTCTGGCGTACCCGACAGGTGATTTTGGCATGTCCGACAGGCGTTTCTTGCGAGTCGAGCAGGTGGCTCAGGAATGCTCAGCTGGTGCTTCCGGCGTCTCTGGCACGTGGTTCTGGTGTGTCAGAGGGCTGGTTCTGGCATGTCCGTCAGATGATTCCGGAGTGTCCACCAAGTGGTTCTGGTAGACCTGGCAGGTGATTTTCGCGTGTCTGGAAGGTGGTTCCGGCTAGTTGAGCAGGTGGATCAGGCGTGCTCGCCAGGGGGTTCAGGCGGGTATGGCAGGTGGTTTCGGTCTGTTCGGGGAGTGGTTCCGACATCTCAGGCACTTGGTTCTGGCACGTCTGAGAGGTGGTTCCGGCCAGCCGGAGAGGTGTTTCCGGAGTGTCCGCCAAGTGGTTCTGGCGTAGCTGAGAGGTGATGTTGGCGTGACCGGCAGGTGGTTCCAGCCAGCCCGGCAGGTGATTCCGGAGTGTCTGCCATGTGGTTCTGGCGTAGCTGGCAGGTGATTTTGGCGTGTCCAGCAGGTGGTTCCGGCGAGCTCGGCAGGAGGTACCAGCGTGTCCGGAACATGGTTCTGGCACGTCTTAGAGATGGTTCCGGAATGCCAGGCAGGTGATTCCGGAGTGTCCGGCATGTGGTTCTGGCACCTCTGAGAGGTGGTTCCGGCATGCCCGGCAGGTGATTCCGGAGTGTCCGGCATGTGGTTCTGGCACCTCTGAGAGGTGGGTCCGGCATGCCCGGCAGGTGGTTCCGGAGGTTCTGCCGAGTGGTTCTGGCGTAGTCGGCAGGTGATTCTAGCGTGTCCAGCAGGTGGTTCTGGGGAGTGGATCAGGTGGTTCCGGCATACTCGGCAGGTGGTACCGGCGTGTCCAGAACATGGTTCTGGCAAGTCTGAGAGGTGGTTCCGGCACGCCCGACAGGTGATTCCGGAGCGTCCGCCAAGTGTTTCTGGCGTACCCGGCAGGTGATTTTCGCCTGTCCGACAGGTGTATCTTGCGAGTCGAGCAGGTGGCTGAGGCATGCTCAGCTGGTGCTTCCGGCGTCTCTGGCACGTGGTTCTGGTGTGTCTGAGAGCTGGTTCTGGCATCTCCGGCAGATGATTCCGGAGTGTCCACCAAGTGGTTCTTGTATACCTGGCATGTCAGGAAGTTGGTTCCGGCTAGTTCAGCAGGTGGATCAGGCGTGCTCACCAGGGGGTTCAGGCGGGTCTGGAAGGTGGTTTCGGTCTGTTCGGGGAGTGGTTCCGGCATCTCAGGCACATGGTTCTGGCACGTCTGAGAGGTGGTTCCGGCATGCCCGTCAGGTGATTCCGGAGTGTTCGCCAAGTGGTTCTGGCGTAGCCGGCAGTTCATTTTGCATGTCCGGCGGTGGTTCTGGCGAGTCAAGCCGGTGGTTCCGGAGTGTCCGGCAGGTGTTTCCTGTCTGTCCGGCACGTGGTTCTGTCGTGTCCGGCACGAGGTTCTGGCACGTCTGAGAGTTGGTTCCGGCATGCCCGACAGGTGATTCCGGAGAGTCCGCCACGTGGTTCTGGCGTAACCGGCAGGTGATTTTGGCGTGTCTGGCAGGTGTTTCTTGCAAGTCGAGCATGTGGCTCAGGCATGATCAGCAGGTGCTTCCGGCGTGTCCGGCACGTGGTTCTGGTGTGTCAGAGGGCTGGTTCTGGCATTTCTGGCAGATGATTCCGGAGTGTCCACCAAGTGGTTCTGGTAGACCTGGCAGGTGATTTTGGCGTGTCTGGAAGGTGGTTCCGGCTAGTTGAGCAGGTGGATCAGGCGTGCTCGCCAGGGGGTTCAGGCGGGTCTGACAGGTGGTTTCGGTCTGTTCGGGGAGTGGTTCTGGCATCTCAGGCACATGGTTCTGGCACGTCTGAGAGGTGTTTCCGGCCGGCCGGAGAGGTGTTTCCGGAGTGTCCTCCAAGTGGTTCTGGCTTAGCTGAAAGGTGATGTTGGCGTGACCGGCAGGTGGTTCCAGCCAGCCCGGCAGGTGATTCCGGAGTGTGTGCCGTGTGGTTCTGGCGTAGCTGGCAGGTGATTTTGGCGTGTGCAGCAGGTGGTTCTGGCCAGCTCGGCAGGTGGTACCAGCGTGTCTGTAACATGGTTCTGGCACGTCTTAGAGATGGTTCAGGCATGCCCGGCAGGTGATTCCGGAGTGTCCGGCATGTAGTTCTGGCACCTCTGAGAGGTGGTTCCGGCATGCCCGGCAGGTGGTTCCGGAGTGTCTGCCGAGTGGTTCTGGCGTAGCTGACAGGTGATTCTGGCGTGTCCAGCAGGTGGTTCTGGGGAGTGGATCAGGTGGTTCCGGCATACTCGGCAGGTGGTACCGGCGTGTCCGGAACATGGTTCTGGCAAGTCTGAGAGGTGGTTCCGGCATGCACGACAGGGGATTCCGGAGTGTCCGCCACGTGGTTCTGGTGTACCCGGCAGGTGATTTTGGCGTGTCTGGCAGGTGTTTCTTGCAAGTCGAGCATTTGGCTCAGGCATGCTCAGCAGGTGCTTCCGGCGTGTCTGGCACGTGGTTCTGGTGTGTCTGAGAGCTGGTTCTGGCATGTCCGGCAGATGACTCCGGAGTGTCCACCAAGTGGTTGTGGCATACCCAGCAGGTGATTTTAGCGTGTCAGGTAGGTGGTTCCGGCGAGTCAAGTAGGTGGTTCCGGTGTGCTCGGCAGGTGGTTCAGGCGGGTCTGGCAGGTGGTTTTGGACTGTTCGGGGTGTGGTTCCGGGATCTCAGGCACATGGTTCTGGCACGTCTGATAGGTGGTTCCGGCCGGTCCGACAGGTGTTTCCATGGTGTCCGTCAAGTGGTTCCGGCATAGCTGGCATATGATGTTGGCGTGACCGGCAGCTGGTTCCAGCAAGCCCGGCAGGTGATTCCGTAGAGTTCACCAAATGGTTGTGGCGTAGCCGGCAGGTGATTTTTCGTGTGCACCAGGTGTTTCCGGTCTGTCCGGCAAGTGGTTCTGGCGTGACCGGCATGAGGTTCTGGCACCTCTGAGAGTTGGTTCCGGCATGCCCGACAGGTGATTCCGGAGCGTCCGCCGCGTGGTTCTGGCGTACCCGGCAGGTGATTTTGGCGTGTCCAGCAGGTGGTTCTGTCGAGTCGAGCAGGTGGTTCTGCCGTGCTCGGCAGGTGCTTCCGGTGTCATTGGCATGTGGTTCCGGCATGTCTGAGAGGCGGTTCCGGCACGCCCGACAGGTGATTCCGGAGCATCCGCCAAGTGTTTCTGGCGTACCTGGCAGGTGATTTTGGCATGTCCGACAGGTGTTTCTCGCGAGTCGAGCAGGTGGCCTCAGGCATGCTCAGCTGGTGCTTCCGGCGTCTCTGGCACGTGGTTCTGGTGTGTCTGAGAGCTGGTTCTGGCATGTCCGGCAGGTGATTCCGGAGTGTCCACCAAGTGGTTCTGGTATACCTGACAGGTGATTTTGGCGTGTCAGGAAGGTGGTTCCGGCTAGTTGAGCAGGTGGATCAGGCGTGCTCGCCAGGGTGTTCAGGCAGGTCTGGCAGGTGGTCTCGGTCTGTTCGGGGAGTGGTTCCGGCATCTCAGGCACATGGTTCTGGCACGTCTGAGAGGTGGTTCCGGCCGGCCCGACAGGTGTTTCCAGAGTGTCCGCCAAGTGGTTCTGGCGTAGCTGAAAGGTGATGTTGGCGTGACCGGCAGGTGGTTCCAGCCAGCCCGGCAGGTGATTCCGGCGTGTCTGCCGAGTGGTTCTGGCGTAGCCGGCAGGTGCTTTTGGCGTGTCCAGCAGGTGGTTCCGTCGAGCTCGGCAGGTGGTACCGGCGTGTCCGGAACTTGGTTCTGGCACGTCTGAGAGATGGTTCCGGGATGCCCGGCAGGTGATTCCGGAGTGTCCGGCATCTGGTTCTGGCACCTCTGAGAGGTGGTTCCGGCATGCCCGGCAGGTGGTTCCGGAGTGTCTGCCGAGTGGTTCTGGCATAGCCGGCAGGTGATTCTGGCGTGTCCAGCAGGTGGTTATGGGGAGTGGATCACGTGGTTCCGGCATACTCGGCAGGTGGTACCGGCGATTCCGGAACATTGCTCTGGCAAGTCTGAGAGGTGGTTCCGGCATGCCCGACAGGTGATTCCGGAGTGTTCGCCAAGTGGTTCTGGCGTAGCCGGCAGGTCATTTTGCATGTCCGGCGGTGGTTCCGGCGAGTCAAGCCGGTGGTTCCTGCGTGTCCAGCATGTGTTTCCGGTCTGTCCGGCAGGTGGTTCTGGCGTGTCCGAACGAGGTTTTGGCACATCTGAGAGTTATTTCCGGCATGCCCGACAGGTGATTCCGGAGTGTCCGCCAAGTGGTTCTGGCGTACCAGGCAGGTGATTTTGGCGTGTCTGTCAGGTGTTACTTGCAAGTCGAGCATGTGGCTCAGGCATGATCAGCAGGTGCTTCCGGCGTGTCCGGCAGGTGATACCGGAGTGTCCGGCATTTGGTTCTGGCACCTCTGAGAGGTGGTTCCGGAATGCCTGGCATGTGATTTTGGAGTGTCTGCCGAGTGGTTCTGGCGTAGCCGGCAGTTGATTTTTCGTGTCCACTAGGTGGTTCTGGGGAGTGGATCAGCTGGTTCCGGCATACTCGGCAGGTGGTACCGGCGTGTCCAGAACATGGTTCTGGCAAGTCTGAGAGGTGGTTCTGGCACGCCCGACAGGTGATTCCGGAGCGTCCGCCAAGTGGTTCTGGCATAGCTGGCAGGTGATGTTGGCGTGACCGGCAGGTGGTTTCAGCCAGTCATGCAGGTGATTCCGAAGTGTTCACCAAATGGTTGTTGCGTATCCGGAAGGTGATTTTGGCGTGTCCAGCAGGTGGTTTTGGCAAGTCAAGCAGGTGGTTCTGGCGTGCTCGGAAGGTGCTTCCGGTGTCATTGGCATGTGGTTCCGGCATGTCTGAGAGGCGGTTCCGGAACGCCCGACAGGTGTTTCCGGAGCGTCCGCCAAGTGTTTCTGGCGTACCCGGCAGGTGATTTTGGCATGTCCGACAGGTGTTTCTCGCGAGTCGAGCAGGTGGCTCAGGCATGCTCAGCTGGTGTTTCCGGCGTCTCTGGCACGTGTTTCTGGTGTGTCTGAGAGCTGGTTCTGGCATCTCCGGCAGATGATTCCAGAGTGTCCACCAAGTGGTTCTGGTATACCTGGCAGGTGATTTTGGCGTGTCAGGAAGGTGGTTCCGGCTAGTTGAGCAGGTGGATCAGGCGTGCTCGCCAGGGGGTTCAGGCGGGTCTGGCAGGTGGTCTCGGTCTGTTCGGGGAGTGGTTCCGGCATCTCAGGCACATGGTTCTGGCACGTCTGAGAGGTGTTTCCATCCGGCCCGACAGGTGTTTCCGGAGTGTCCGCCAAGTGGTTCTGGCGTAGCTGAAAGGTGATGTTGGCGTGACCGGCAGGTGGTTCCAGCCAGCCCGGCAGGTGATTCCGGAGTGTCTGCCGTGTGGTTCTGGCGTACCCGGCAGGTGATTTTGGCGTGTCCAGCAGGTGGTTCCGGCGAGCTCGGCAGGTGGTACCGGCGTGTCCGGAACATGCTTCTGGCACGTCTGAGAGTTGGTTCCGGCATGCCCGACAGGTGATTCCGGAGTGTCCGCCACGTGGTTCTGGCGTACCCGGCAGGTGATTTTGGCGTGTCTGGCAGGTGTTTCTTGCAAGTCGAGCATTTGGCTCAGGCATGCTCAGCAGGTGTTTCCGGCATGTCTATCACGTCGTTCTGGTGTGTCTGAGAGCTGGTTCTGGCATGTCCGGCAGATGATTCCGGAGTGTCCACCAAGTGGTTCTTGTATAACTGGCAGGTGATTTTGGCGTGTCAGGAAGTTGGTTCCGGCTAGTTGAGCAGGTGGATCAGGCGTGCTCGCCAGGGGGTTCAGGCGGGTCTGGCAGGTGGTTTCGGTCTGTTCAGGGACTGGTTCCGGCATCTCAGGCACATGGTTCTGGCACGTCTGAGAGGTGGTTCCGGCATGCCCGACAGGTGATTCCGGAGTGTTCGCCAAGTGGTTCTGGCGTAGCCGGCTGTTCATTTTGCATGTCCGGCGGTGGTTCTGGCGAGTCAAGCCGGTGGTTCCGGCGTGTCCGGCAGGTGTTTCCTGTCTGTCCGGCCCGTCGTTCTGGCGTGTCCATCACGACGTTCTGGCACGTCTGAGAGTTGGTTCCGGCATGCCCGTCAGGTGATTCCGGATAGTCCGCCACATGGTTCTGGCGTACCCGGGAGGTGATTTTGGCGTGTCTGGCAGGTGTTTCTTGCAAGTCGAGCATGTGGCTCAGGCATGATCAGCAGGTGCTTCCGGCGTGTCCGGCACGTGGTTCTGGTGTGTCAGAGGGCTGGTTCTGGCATTTCTGGCAGATGATTCCGGAGTGTCCACCAAGTGGTTCTGCTAGAACTGGCAGGTGATTTTGAAGTGTCCACCAGGTGGTTTTGGCGAGTCGAGCAGGTGGTTCTGGCGTGGCGGCAGGTGCTTCCGGTGTCATTGGCATGTGGTTCCGTCATGTCTGAGACGTGGTTCCGGCATGCCCGGCAGGTGGTTCCGGAGTGTCTGCCGAGTGGTTCTGGAGCCAGCCCGGCAGGTGATTCCGAAGAGTTCACCAAATGGTTGTGGCGTAGCCGGCGGGTGATTTTGGCGTGTCAGGAAGGTGGTTCCGGCTAGTTGAGAAGGTGGATCAGGCGTGCTCGGCAGGTGGTTCAGGCGGCTCTGGCAGGCGGTTTCGTTCTGTTTGGGGAGTGGTTCCGGCATCTCAGGCACATGGTTCTGGCACGTCTGATAGGTGGTTCCGGCCGGCCCGACAGGTGTTTCCATGGTGTCCGCCAAGTGGTTCTGGCATAGCTGGCAGGTGATGTTGGCGTGACCGGCAGCTGGTTCCAGACAGCCCAGCAGGTGATTCCGGAGTGTCTGCCGTGTGGTTCTGGCGTAGCTGGCAGGTGATTTTGGCGTGTCCAGCAGGTGGTTCCGGGGAGCTCGGCAGGTGGTACCAGCGTGTCCGGAACATGGTTCTGGCACGTCTGAGAGATGGTTCCGTCATGCCCGGCAGCTGATTCGGGAGTGTCCGGCATGTGGTTCTGGCACCTCTGAGAGGTGGTTGCGACATGCCCGGCAGGTGGTTCCGGAGTGTCTGCCGTGTGGTTCTGGCGTAGCTGGCAGGTGATTTTGGTGTGTTCAGCAGGTGGTTCTGGCGAGCTCAGCAGGTCGTACCAGCGTGTCCGGAACATGGTTCTGGCACGTCTGAGACATGGTTCCGGCATGCCAGGCAGGTGATTCCGGAGTGTCCGACATGTGGTTTTGGCACCTTTGAGAGGTGGTTCCGGCATGCCCGGCAGGTGATACTGGAGTGTTCGCCAAGTGATCCTGGCGTAGCCGGCAGGTGATTTTGTATGTCCGGCATTGGTTCCTGAATATCCGGCAGGTGGTTCCAGCATGTCCGGCAGGTGGTTCCGGCATGTCCAGCACGTGGTTCCAGCATGCCCGGCAGGTGATTCCGGAGTGTCCGGCATGTGGTTCTGGCACCTCTGAGAGGTGGTTCCGGCATGCCTGGCAGGTGATACCGGAGTGTCCGGCATTTGGTTCTGGCACCTCTGAGAGGTGGTTCCGGAATGCCTGGCATGTGATTCCGGAGTGTCTGCCGAGTGGTTCTGGCGTAGCCGGCAGGTGATTCTGGCGTGTCCAGCTGGTGGTTCTGGGGAGTGGATCAGGTGGTTCCGGCATACTCGGCAGGTGGTACCGGCGTGTCCGGAACATGGTTCTGGCAAGTATGAGAGGTGGTTCCGGCATGCCCAACAGGTGATTCCGGAGTGTTCGCCAAGTGGTTCTGGCATAGCCGGCAGGTCATTTTGCATGTCCGGCGGTGGTTCTGGCGAGTCAAGCCGGTGGTTCCGGCGTGTCCGGCAGGTGTTTCCGGTCTGTCCGGCAGGTGGTTCTGGCGTGTCCGGCACGAGGTTCTGGCACGTCTGAGAGTTGGTTCCGGCAAGCCCGACAGGTGATTCCGGAGACTCCGCCACGTGGTTCTGGCGTACCCGGCAGGTGATTTTGGCCTGTCTGGCAGGTGTTTCTTGCAAGTCGAGCATGTGGCTCAGGCATGATCAGCAGGTGCTTCCGGCTTGTGTGGCACGTGGTTCTGGTGTGTCTGAGAGCTGGTTATGGGATGTCCGGCAGATGATTCCGGAGTGTCCACCAAGTGGTTGTGGCATACCCGGCAGGTGACTTTAGCGTGTCAGGTAGTTGGTTCCAGCGAGTCGAGTAGGTGGTTCCGGCGTGCTCGGCAGGTGGTTCAGGCGGGTCTGGCAGGTGGTTTCGGTCTGTTCGGGGAGTGGTTCCGGCATCTCAGGCACATGGTTCTGGCACGTCTGATAGGTGGTTCCGGCCGGCCCGACAGGTGTTTCCATGGTGTCCGCCAAGTGGTTATGGCATAGCTGGCAGGTGATGTTGGCGTGACAAGCAGATGTTTCCAGCCAGCCCGGCAGGTGATTCCGAAGTGTTCACCAAATGGTTGTGGCGTAGCCGGAAGGTGATTTTGGCGTGTCCAGCAGGTGGTTTTGGCGAGTCGAGCAGGTGGTTCTGGCGCGCTAGGCAGGTGCTTCCGGTGTCATTGGCATGTGGTTCCGGCATGTCTGAGAGGTGGTTCCGCCATGCCCGGCAGGTGATTCCGGAGTGTTCCCCAAGTGGTTCTGGCATAGCCGGCAGGTGATTTTGCATGTCCGGCAATGGTTCCGGCGAGTCGAGCCGGTGGTTCCGGCATGTCCAGCAGGTGGTTCCGGCATGCCCGGCAGGTGATTCCGGAGTGTCCGGCATGTGGTTCTGGCACCTCTGAGAGGTGGTTCCGGCATGCCCGGCAGGTGATACCGGAGTGTTCGCCAAGTGGTTCTGGCGTAGTCGTCAGGTGATTCTGGCGTGTCCAGCAGGTGGTTCTGGGGAGTTGATCAGGTGGTTCCGGCATACTCGGCAGGTGGTACCGGCGTGTCCGGAACATGGTTCTGGCAAGTCTGAGAGGTGGTTCCGGCATGCCCAACAAGTGATTCCGGAGTGTTCGCCAAGTGGTTCTGGCGTAGCCGGCAGTTCATTTTGCATGTCCGGCGGTGGTTCTGGCGAGTCAAGCCGGTGGTTCCGGCGTGTCCGGCAGGTGTTTCCGGTCTGTCCGGCACGTGGTTCTGGCGTGTCCGACAC
The DNA here is from genome assembly GCF_041296265.1 of Equus caballus. Taxonomy (NCBI): domain Eukaryota; kingdom Metazoa; phylum Chordata; class Mammalia; order Perissodactyla; family Equidae; genus Equus; species Equus caballus. Next base: position 5,588,429 of record NW_027222395.1, read on the forward strand.
GAGGTTCTGGCATGTCTGAGAGTTGGTTCCGGCATGCCCGACAGGTGATTCCGGAGTGTCCGCCACGTGGTTCTGGCGTACCCGGCAGGTGATTTTGGCGTGTCTGGCAGGTGTTCCTTGCAAGTCGAGCATTGGCTCAGGCATGATCAGCAGGTGCTTCCGGCGTGTCCGGCCCGTGGTTCTGGTGTGTCTGAGAGCTGGTTCTGGCATGTCCGGCAGATGATTCCGGAGTGTCCACCAAGTGGTTGTGGCATACACGGCAGGTGATTTTAGCCTGTCAGGTAGGTGGTTCCGGCGAGTCGAGTAGGTGGTTCCGGCGTGCTCGGAAGGTGGTTTCGGTCTGTTCGGGGTGTGGTTCCGGCATCTCAGGCACATGGTTCTGGCACGTCTGATAGGTGGTTCCGGCCGGCCCGACATGTGTTTCCATGGTGTCCGCCAAGTGGTTCTGGCATATCTGGCAGGTGATGTTGGCGTGACCGGCAGGTGGTTCCAGCCAGCCCGGCAGGTGATTACGGAGTGTCTGCCGAGTGGTTGTGGAGCCAGCCCGGCAGGTGATTCCGAAGAGTTCACCAAATGTTTGTGGCGTAGCCGGCAGGTTATTTTGGCGTGTCAGGAAGTTGGTTCCGGCTAGTTGAGCAGGTGGATCAGGCGTGCTCGCCAGGGGGTTCAGGCGGGTCTGGCAGGTGGTTTCGGTCTGTTCGGGGAGTGGTTCCGGCATCTCAGGCACATGCTTCTGGCACGTCTGACAGGTGGTTCCGGCCGGCAGGAGAGGTGTTTCCGGAGTTTCCGCCATGTGGTTCTGGCGTAGCTGAAAGGTGATGTTGGCGTGACCGGCAGGTGGTTCCAGCCAGCCCGGCAGGTGATTCCGGAGTGTCTGCCGTGAGGTTCTGGCGTAGCTGAAAGGTGATGTTGGCGTGACCGGCAGGTGGTTCCAGCAAGCCCGGAAGGTGATTCCGAAGAGTTCACCAAATGGTTGTGGTGTAGCCGGCAGGTGATTTTTTTGAGGCCAGCGAGTGGTTTTGGCGAGTCGAGCAGTTGGTTCTGGCGTGCTCGGCAGGTGCTTCCGGTGTCATTGGCATGTGGTTCCGGCATGTCTGAGAGGTGGTTCCGCAATGCCCGGCAGGTGATTCCGGAGTGTTCGCCAAGTGGTTCTGGCGTAGCCGGCAGGTGATTTTGCATGTCCGGCAATGATTCCGGCGAGTCGAGCCGGTGGTTCCGGCATGTCCGGTAGGTGGTTCCGGCATGCCCGGCAGGTGGTTCCGGAGTGTCTGCCGAGTGGTTCTGGCGTAGTCGGCAGGTGATTCTTGCGTGTCCAGCAGGTTGTTCTGGGGAGTGGATCAGGTGGTTAAGGCATACTCGGCAGGTGGTACGGACGTGTCCGGAACATGGTTCTGGCAAGTCTGAGAGGTGGTTCCGGCATGCCCGACAGGTGATTCTGGAGTGTTCGCCAAGTGGTTCTGGCGTAGCCGGCAGGTCATTCTGCATGTCCGGCCGTGGTTCCGGCGAGTCGAGCCGGTGGTTCCGGCGTGTCCAGAAGGTGTTTCCGGTCTGTCCGGCAGGTGGTTCTGGCGTGTCCGGCACGAGGTTCTGGCACGTCTGAGAGTTGGTTCCGGCATGCCCGACAGGTGATTTCGGAGTGTCAGCCACGTGGTTCTGGCGTACCCGGCAGGTGATTTTGGCGTGTCTGGCAGGTGTCTCTGGCAAGTCGAGCATTTGACTCAGAAATGATCAGCAGGTGCTTCCAGCGTGTCTGGCACGTGGTTCCGGTGTGTGTGAGAACTGGTTCTGGCATGTCCAGCAGATGATTCCGGAGTATCCACCAAGTGGTTGTGGCATACCCGGCAAGTGATTTTAGTGTGTCAGGTAGGTGGTTCCAGCGAGTCGAGTAGGTGGTTCCGGCGTGCCCGGCAGGTGGTTCAGGCGGGTCTGGCAGGTGGTCTCGGTCTGTTCGGGGTGTGGTTCCGGCATCTCAGGCACATGGTTCTGGCACGTCTGAGAGGTGGTTCCGGCCGGCCCGACAGGTGTTTCCGGAGTGTCCGGCAAGTGGTTCCGGAGTAGCTGAAAGGTGATGTTCGCGTGACGGGGAGGTGGTTCCAGGCAGCCCGGCAGGTGATTCCGGAGTGTCTGCCGCGTGGATCTGGCGTAGCCGACAGGTGATTTTGGCGTGTCCAGCAGGTGGTTCCGGCGAGCTCGGCTGGTGGTACCGGCGTGTCCGGAACATGGTTCTGGCACGTCTGAGAGATGGTTCCAGCAAGCCCGGCAGGTGATTCCGGAGTGTTCGCCAAGTGGTTCTGGCATAGACGGCAGGTGATTTTGCATGTCCGGCATTGGTTCCGGAATGTCCGGCAGGTGGTTCCGGCATGTCCGGCAGGTGGTTCCGGCATGTCCAGCACGTGGTTCCAGCATGCCCGGCAGGTGATTCCGGAGTGTCCGGCATGTGGTTCTGGCACCTCTGAGAGGTGGTTCCGGCATGCCTGGCAGGTGATACCGGAGTGTCCGGCATTTGGTTCTGGCACCTCTGAGAGGTGGTTCCGGAATGCCTGGCCTGTGATTCCGGAGTGTCTGCCGAGTGGTTCTGGCATAGCCGGCAGTTGATTTTGGCGTGTCCACTTGGTGGTTCTGGGGAGTGGATCAGCTGGTTCCGGCATACTCTGCAGGTGGTACCGGCGTGTCCAGAACATGGTTCTGGCAAGTCTGAGAGGTGGTTCCGGCACGCCCGAAAGGTGATTCCGGAGCGTCCGCCAAGTGTTTCTGGCGTACCCGGCAGGTGATTTTCGCCTGTCTGACAGGTGTATCTTGCGAGTCGAGCAGGTGGCTGAGGCATGCTCAGCTGGTGCTTCCGGCGTCTCTGGCACGTGGTTCTCTTGTGTCTGAGAGCTGGTTTGGCATCTCCGGCAGATGATTCCGGAGTGTCCACCAAGTGGTTCTTGTATACCTGGCAGGTGATTTTGGCATGTCAGGAACTTGGTTCCGGCTAGTTGAGCAGGTGGATCAGGCGTGCTCGCCAGGGGGTTCAGGCGGGTCTGGCAGGTGGTTTCGGTCTGTTCGGGGAGTGGTTCCGGCATCTCAGGCTCATGGTTCTGGCACGTCTGAGAGGTGGTTCCGCCCGGCCCGACAGGTGTTTCCATGGTGTCCGCCAAGTGGTTCTGGCATAGCTGGCAGGTGATGTTGGCGTGACCAGAAGGTGGTTCCAGCCAGCCCGGCAGGTGATTCCGAAGAGTTCACCAAATGGTTGTGGCGTAGCCGGCAGGTGATTTTGGCGTGTCCAGCATGTGGTTTTGGCGAGTCGAGCAGGTGGTTCTGGCATGGCGGCAGGTGCTTCCGGTGTCATTGGCATGTGGTTCCGGCATGTCTGAGAGGTGGTTCCGGCATGCCCGGCTGGTGGTTCCGGAGAGTCTGCCGAGTGGTTCTGGAGCCTGCCCGGCAGGTGATTCCAAAGAGTTCACCAAATGGTTGTGCCGTAGCCGGCAGGTTATTTTGGCGTGTCAGGAAGGTGGTTCCAGCTAGTTGAGCAGGTGGATCAGGCGTGCTCGCCAGGGGGTTCAGGCGGGTCTGGCAGGTGGTTTCGGTCTGTTCGGGGAGTGGTTCCTGCATCTCAGGCACATGGTTCTGGCACGTCTGAGAGGTGGTTCCGGCCGGCCGGAGAGGTGTTTCCGGAGTGTCCACCAAGTGGTTCTGGCGTAGCTGAAAGGTGATGTTGGCGTGACCGGCAGGTGGTTCCAGCCAGCCCGGCAGGTGATTCCGGAGTGTCTGCCGTGTGGTTCTGGCGTAGCCAGCAGGTGATTTTGGCGTGTCCAGCAGGTGGTTCCGGCGAGCTCGGCAGGTGGTACCAGCGTGTCCGGAACATGGTTCTGGCACGTCTGAGACATGGTTCCAGCATGCCCGGCAGGTGATTCCGGAGTGTCCGGCATGTGGTTCTGGAACCTGTGAGAGGTGGTTCCGGCAGGCCCGGCAGGTGGTTCTGGAGTGTCTGCCGAGTGGTTCTGGCGTAGTCGGAAGGTGATTCTGGCGTGTCCAGCAGGTGGTTCTGGGGAGTGGATCAGGTGGTTCCGGCATACTCGGCAGGTGGTACCGGCGTGTCCGGAACATGGTTCTGGCAATTCTGAGAGGTGGTTCCGGCATGCCCGACAGGTGATTCCGGAGTGTTCGCCAAGTGGTTCTGGCGTAGCCGGCAGGTCATTTTGCATGTCCGGCGGTGGTTCTGGCGAGTCAAGCCGGTGGTTCCGGCGTGTCCGGCAGGTGTTTCCGGTCTGTCCGGCACGTGGTTCTGGCGTGTCCGGCACGAGGTTCTGGTATGTCTGAGAGCTGGTTCTGGCATGTCCGGCAGATGATTCCGGAGTGTCCACCAAGTGGTTCTGGTCTAACTGGCAGGTGATTTTGGCTTGTCAGGAAGGTGGTTCTGGCTAGTTGAGCAGGTGGATCAGGCGTGCTCGCCAGGGGGTTCAGGTGGGTCTGGCAGGTGGTTTCGGTCTGTTCGGGGGGTGGTTCCGGCATCTCAGGCTCATGGTTCTGGCACATCTGAGAGGTGGTTCCGGCCGGCCCGACAGGTGTTTCCATGGTGTCCGCCAAGTGGTTCTGGCATAGCTGGCAGGTGATGTTGGCGTGACCAGCAGGTGGTTCCAGCCAGCCCGGCAGGTGATTCCGGAGTGTCTGCCGTGTGGTTCTGGCGTAGCTGGCAGGTGATTTTGGCGTGTCCAGCAGGTGGTTCCGGGGAGCTCGGCAGGTGGTACCAGCGTGTCCGGAACATGGTTCTGGCACGTCTGAGAGATGGTTCCGTCATGCCCGGCAGTTGATTCGGGAGTGTCCGGCATGTGTTTCTGGCACCTCTGAGAGGTGGTTGCGACATGCCCGGCAGGTGGTTCCGGAGTGTCTGCCGTGTGGTTCTGGCGTAGCTGGCAGGTGATTTTGGTGTGTTCAGCAGGTGGTTCTGGCGAGCTCAGCAGGTCGTACCAGCGTGTCCGGAACATGCTTCTGGCACGTCTGAGACATGGTTCCGGCATGCCAGGCAGGTGATTCCGGAGTGTCCGGCATGTGGTTCTTGCACCTCTGAGAGGTGGTTCCGGCATGCCCGGCAGGTGGTTACGGAGTGTCTGCCGAGTGGTTCTGGCGTAGTCGGCAGGTGATTCTGGCGTGTCCAGCAGGTGGTTCAGGGGAGTGGATCAGGTGGTTCCGGCATACTCGGCAGGTGGTACCGGCGTGTCCGGAACATGGTTCTGGCAAGTCTGAGAGGTGTTTCCGGCATGCCCGACAGGTGACTCCGGAGTGTTCGCCAACTGGTTCTGGCGTAGCCGGCAGCTCATTTTGTTTGTCCGGCGGTGGTTCCGGCGAGTCAAGCCGTTGGTTCCGGCATGTCAGGCAGGTGATTCCGGCATGTCCTGCAGGTGTTCCGGCATGCCCGGCAGGTGATTCCGGAGTGTCCGGCATGTGGTTCTGGCACCTCTGAGAGGTGGTTCCGGCATGCCCGGAAGGTGATGCCGGACTCTCTGGCATTTGGTTCTGGCACCTCTGAGAGGAGGTTCCGGAATGCCTGGCATGTGATTCCGGAGTGTCTGCCGAGTGGTTCTGGCGTAGCCGGCAGTTGATTTTGGCGTGTCCACTAGGTGGTTCTGGGGAGTGGATCAGCCGGTTCTGGCATACTCGGCAGGTGGTACCGGCGTGTCCGGAACATGGTTCTGGCACGTCTGAGAGATGGTTCCGGCATGCCAGGCAGGTGATTCCGGAGTGTCCGGCATGTGGTTCTGTCACCTCTGAGATGTGGGTCCGCGATGCCCGGCAGGTGGTTCCGGAGTGTCTGCCGAATGGTTCTGGCGTAGTCGGCAGGTGATTCTGGCGTGTCCAGCAGGTGGTTCTGGGGAGTGGATCAGGTGGTTCCAGCATACTCGGCAGGTGGTTCTGGCGTGACCGGCACGAGGTTCCGGAATGTCTGAGAGGTGGCTCCGCCATGCCCGGCAGGTGTTTCCGGAGTGTTCCCCAAGTGGTTCTGGCATAGCCGGCAGGTGATTTTGCATATCCGGCAATGGTTCCGGCGAGTCGAGCCACTGGTTCCGGCATGACCGGCAGGTGGTTCCGGCATGCCTGGCATGTGATTCCGGAGTGTCCGGCATGTGGTTCTGGCACCTCTGAGAGGTGGTTCCGGCATGACCGTCAGGTGATACCGGAGTGTTCGCCAAGTGGTTCTGGCGTAGCCGGCTGGTGATTTTGCATGTCCAGCAATGGTTCCGGCGAGTCGAGCCGGTGGCTCCGGAATGTCCGGCAGGTGGTTCCGGCATGTCCGGCAGGTGGTTCCGGCATGTCCAGCACGTGGTTCCAGCATGCCCGGCAGGTGATTCCGTAGTGTCTGGCATGTGGTTCTTGCACCTCTGAAAGTGGTTCCGGCATGCCCGGCAGGTGATACCGGAGTGTTCGCCAAGTGGTTCCGGCGTAGCCGGCAGGTCATTTTGCATGTCCGGCGGTGGTTCCGGCGAGTCAAGCCGGTGGTTCCGGCGTGTCAGGCAGGTGTTTCCGGTCTGTCCGGCAGGTGGTTCTGGCGTGTCCGGCACGAGGTTCTGGCACATCTGAGAGTTGGTTCCGGCATGCCCGATAGGTGATTCCGGAGTGTCCGCCACGTGGTTCTGGCGTACCCGGCAGGTGATTTTGGTGTGTCTTGCATGTGTTTCTTGCAAGTCGAGCATGTGCGTCAGGCATTATCAGCAGGTGCTTCCGGCGTGTCCGGCACGTGGTTCTGCTGTGTCCGAGGGCTGGTTCTGGCATTTCTGGCAGATGATTCCGGAGTGTCCACCAAGTGGTTCTGGTAGACCTGGCAGGTGATTTTGGCGTGTCTGGAAGGTGGTTCCGGCTAGTTGAGCAGGTGGATCAGGCGTGCTCGCCAGGGGGTTCAGGCGGGTCTGGCAGGTTGTTTCGGTCTGTTTGGTGTGTGGTTCCGGCATCTCAGGCACATGGTTCTGGCACGTCTGACAGGTGGTTCCGGCCGGCCCGACAGGTGTTTCCGGAGTGTCCGCCTAGTGGTTCCGGCGTAGCTGAAATATGATGTTGGCGTGACCGGCAGGTGGTTTCAGCCAGCCCGGCAGGTGATTCCGGAGTGTCTGCCGTGTGGTCCAGGTGTAGCCGGCAGCTGATTTTGGCGTGTCCAGCAGGTGGTTCCGGCGAGCTCGGCAGGTGGTACCGGCGTGTCCAGAACATGGTTCTGGCACGTCTGAGAGATGGTTCCGGCATGCCCGGAAGGTGATTCCGATGTGTCCGGCATGTGGTTCTGGCACCTCTGTGAGCTGGTTCCGGCATGCCAGGCAGGTGGTTTCGGAGTGTCTGCCGAGTGGTTCTGGCGTAGCCGGCAGGTGATTCTGGGGTGTCCAGCAGGTGGTTCTGAGGAGTGGATCAGGTGGTTCCGGCATACTCGGCAGGTGGTACCGGCGTGTCCGGAACATGGTTCTGTCAAGTCTGAGAGGCGGTTCCGGCATGCCCGACAGGTGATTCCGGAGTGTTCGCCAAGTGGTTCTGGCATAGCCGGCAGGTCATTTTGCATGTCCGGCGGTGGTTCCGGCGAGTCGAGCCTGTGGTTCCGGCGTGTCCGGCAGGTGGTTCTGGCGTGACCGGCACGAGGTTCTGGCACGTCTGAGAGTTGCTTCCGGCATGCCCGACAGGTGATTCCGGAGTGTCCGCCACGTGGTTCCGGCGTACCCGGCAGGTGATTTTGGCGTGTCTGGCAGGTTCTTCTTGCAAGTCGAGCATTTGGCTCATGCATGCTCAGCAGGTGATTCCGGCGTGTCTGGCACGTGGTTCTGGTGTGTCTGAGAGCTGGTTCTGGCATGTCCGGCAGATGATGCCGGAGTGTCCACCAAGTGGTTGTGGCATACCCGGCAGGTGATTTTAGCATGTCAGGTACGTGGTTCCAGCGAGTCGAGTAGGTGGTTCCGGCGTGCTCGGCAGGTGGTTCAGGCGGGTCTGGCAGGTGGTTTCGGTCTGTTCAGGGTGTGGTTCCGGCATCTCAGGCACATGGTTCTGGCACGTCTGATAGGTGGTTCCGGCCGGCCCGACAGGTGTTTCCATGGTGTCCGCCAAGTGGTTCTGGCATAGCTGGCAGGTGATGTTGGCGTGACCGGCAGGTGGTTCCAGCCAGCACGGCAGGTGATTCCAAAATGTTCACCAAATGGTTGTGGCGTAGCCAGAAGGTGATTTTGGCGTGTCCAGCAGGTGGTTTTGGCGAGTCGAGCAGGTGGTTGTAGCGTGCTCGGCAGGTGCTTCCGGTGTCATTGGCATGTGGTTCAGGCATGTCTGAGAGGTGGTTCCGCCATGCCCGGCAGGTGATTCCGGAGTGTTCCCCAAGTGGTTCTGGCATAGCCGGCAGGTGATTTTGCATGTCCGGCAATGGTTCCGGCGAGTGGAGCCGGTGGCTCCGGCATGTCCAGCAGGTGGTTCCGGCATGCCAGGCAGGTGATTCCGGAGTGTCCGGCATGTGGTTCTGGCACGTCTGAGAGGTGGTTCCGGCATGCCCGGCAGGTGATATCGGAGTGTTCGCCAAGTGATTCTGTCGTAGCCGGCAGGTTATTTTGCATGTCCGGCAATGGTTCCGGCGAGTCGAGTCGTGGTTCCGGAATGTCCGGCAGGTGGTTCCGGCATGTCCGGCAGGTGGTTCCGGCATGTCCAGCACGTGGTTCCAGCATGCCCGGCAGGTGATTCCGGAGGTCCGGCATGTGGTTCTGGCGTACCCGGCAGGTGATTATGGCATGTCCGACAGGTGTTTCTTGCGAGTCGAGCAGGTGGCTCAGGCATGCTCAGCTGGTGCTTCCGGCGTCTCTGGCACGTGGTTCTGGTGTGTCTGAGAGCTGGTTCTGGCATCTCCGGCAGGTGATTCCGGAGTGTTCCCCAAGTGGTTCTGGCGTAGCCGGCAGGTGATTTGCATGTCCGGAAATGGTTGCGGCGAGTCGAGCCTGTGGTTCCGGCGTGTCCGGCAGGTGGTTCCGGTCTGTCCAGCTGGTCGTTCTGGTGTCTCCGGCACGAGGTTCTGGCACGTCTGAGAGGTTGTGTCGCCATGCACTTCACGTGATTCCGGCTTGTCCGCCAAGTGGTTCTGGTGTAGCGGGCAGGTGATTTTGGCGTGTCTGGCAGGTGGGACCGGTGAGTCAAGCAGGTGGTTCCAGCGAGTGTTTCCTGTGTTTCCGGTCTGTCCGGGAGATGGTTCCGGCCTGTCAGGCACGTGCTTCTGGCACTTCTGAGAGGTTGTGCTGGCATGCCCGGCAGGTGATTCTGGAGAGTCCGCCAAGTGGTTTTGGCGTATCCAGCATATGATTTTGGCCTGTGAGGCAGGTGGTTCCGGCATGTCCAGCAGGTGGTTCCGGCGAGCTCGTCAGGTGCTTCCGGTCTCTCCGGTACGTGGTTGTGGCACGTCTGAGAGATGGTTCCAGCATACCCGGCAGGTGATTCCGGAGTGTCCGACAAGTGGTTTTAGCGTAGCCGGGTGGTGATTCTGGCGTGTCCGGCAGGTGGTTCTGGCGAGTCAAGCAGGTGGTTCCGGCATGTCCGGCAGGTGGTTCCGGTCTGTCCTGGAGGTGGTTCCTGAGTGTCTGCCGAGCGGGTCTGGCGTAGCCGGAAGGTGATTTTGGCGTGTCCAGCGGGTGGTTCCGGCGAGCTCGGCAGGTGGTACCGGCGTGTCCCGAACATGGTTCTGGCACGTCTGAGAGATGGTTCCGGCATGCCTGGCAGGTGGTTCCGGAGTGTCTGCCGAGTGGTTCTGGCGTAGTCGGCAGGTGATTCTGGCATGTCCAGCTGGTGGTTCTGGGGAGTGGATCAGGTGGTTCCAGCATACTCGGCAGGTGGTACCGGCGTGTCCGCAACATGGTTCTGGCAAGTCTGAGAGGAGGTTCCGGCTTGCCCGACACGTGATTCCGGAGTGTTCGCCAAGTGGTTCTGGCGTAGCCGGCAGGACATTTTGCATGTCCGGCGGTGGTTCCGGCGAGTCGAGCCGGTGGTTCCGGCGTAGCCGGCAGTTGATTTTGGCGTGTCCACTAGATGGTTCTGGGGAGTGGATCAGCTGGTTCCGGCATACTCGGCAGGTGGTACCGGCGTGTCCAGACCATGGTTCTGGCAAGTCTGTGAGGTGGTTCCGGCACACCCGACAGGTGATTCCGGAGCGTCCGCCCAGTGTTTCTGGCGTACCCGGAAGGTGATTTTTGCATGTCCGACAGGTGTATCTTGCGAGTCGAGCAGGTGGCTCAGGCATGCTCAGCTGGTGCTTCCGGCGTCTCGGGCACATGGTTCTGGTGTGTCTGAGAGCTGGTTCTGGCATGTCCGGCAGATGATTCCAGAGTGTCCACCAAGTGGTTCTGGTATTCCTGGCAGGTGATTTTGGCGTGTCAGGATGGTGGTTCCGGCTAGTTGAGCAGGTGGATCAGGCGTGCTCGCCGGGGGTTCAGGCGGGTCTGGCAGGTGGTTTCGGTCTGTTCGGGGAGTGGTTCCGGCATCTCAGGCACATGGTTCTGGCACGTCTGAGAGGTGGTTCCGGCTGGCCCGACAGGTGTTTCCGGAGCGTCCGCCAAGTGGTTCTGGCGTAGCTGAAAGGTGATGTTGGCGTGACCGGCAGGTGGTTCCAACCAGCCCGGCAGGTGATTCCGGAGTGTCTGCCGTGTGGTTCTGGCGTAGCCGGCAGGTGATTTTGGCGTGTCCAGCGGGTGGTTTTGGCGAGTCGAGCAGGTGGTTCTGGCGTGCTCGGCATGTGCTTCCGGGGTCATTGACATGTGGTTCCGGCATGTCTGAGAGGTGGTTCCGCCATGCCCGGCAGGTGATTCCGGAGTGTTCGCCAAGTGGTTCTGGTGTAGCCGGCAGGTGATTTTGCATGTTCGGCAATGGTTCCGGCGAGTCGAGCCGGTGGTTCCGGCATGTCCAGCAGGTGGTTCCGGCATGCCCGGCAGGTGATTCCGGAGTGTCCGGCATGTGGTTCTGGCACCTCTGAGAGGTGGTTCCGGCATGCCCGGCAGGTGATACCGGAGTGTCCGGCATTTGGTTCTGGCACCTCTGAGAGGTGGTTCCGGAATGCCTGGCATGTGATTCCGAAGTGTTCACCAAATGGTTGTTGCGTATCCGAAAGGTGATTTTGGCGTGTCCAGCAGGTGGTTCTGTCGAGTCGAGCAGGTGGTTCTGGCGTGCTCGGCAGGTGCTTCCGGTGTCATTGGCATGTGGTTCTGGCATGTCTGAGAGGCGGTTCCGGCACGCCCGACAGGTGATTCCGGAGCATCCGCCAAGTGTTTCTGGCGTACCTGGCAGGTGATTTTGGCATGTCCGACAGGTGTTTCTCGCGAGTCGAGCAGGTGGCCTCAGGCATGCTCAGCTGGTGCTTCCGGCGTCTCTGGCACGTGGTTCTGGTGTGTCTGAGAGCTGGTTCTGGCATGTCCGGCAGGTGATTCCGGAGTGTTCGCCAAGTGGTTCTGGCGTAGTCGGCACGTCATTTAGCATGTCCGGCGGTGGTTCCGGCGAGTCGAGCCGGTGGTTCCGGCGTGTCCAGCAGGTGTTTCCGGTCTGTCCGGCAGGTGGTTCTGGCGTGACCGGCACGAGGTTCTGGCACGTCTGAGAGTTGGTTCCGGCATGCCCGACAGGTGATTCCGGAGTGTCTGCCACGTGGTTCTGGCGTACCCGGCAGGTGATTTTGGCGTGTCTGGCAGGTGTTTCTTGCAAGTCGAGCATTTGGCTCAGGCATGCTCAGCAGGTGCTTCCGGCGTGTCTGGCACGTGGTTCTGGTGTGTCTGAGAGCTGGTTCTGGCATGTCCGGCAGATGATTCCGGAGTGTCCACCAAGTGGTTGTGGCATACCCGGCAGGTGATTTTAGCGTGTCAGGTAGGTGGTTCCAGCGAGTCGAGTAGGTGGTTCCGGCATGCCCGCAGGTGATACCGGAGTGTCCAGCATTTGGTTCTGGCACCTCTGAGAGGTGGTTCCGGAATGCCTGGCATGTGATTCCGGAGTGTCTGCCAAGTGGTTCTGGCATAGCCGGCAGGTGATTTTGGCGTGTCCAGCAGGTGGTTTTGGCGAGTCGAGCAGGTGGTCCTGGCGTGCTCGGCAGGTGCTTCCGGTGTCATTGGCATGTGGTTCTGGCATGTCTGAGAGGTGTTTCCGGCATGCCCGGCAGGTGGTTCCTGAGAGTCTGCCGAGTGGTTCTGGAGCCAGCCCGGCAGGTGATTCCGAAGAGTTCACCAAATGGTTGTGGCGTAGCCGGCAGGTTATTTTGGCGTGTCAGGAAGGTGATTCCGGCTAGTTGAGCAGGTGGATCAGGCGTGCTCGCCAGTGGGTTCAGGCGGGTCTGGCAGGTGGTTTCGGTCTGTTCGGGGAGTGGTTCCTGCATCTCAGGTACTAGGTTCTGGCACGTCTGAGAGGTGGTTCCGGCCGGCCGGAGAGGTGTTTCCGGGGTGTCCGCCAAGTGGTTCTGGCGTAGCTGAAAGGTGATGTTGTCGTGACCGGCAGGTGGTTCCAGCCAGCCCGGCAGGTAATTCCGGAGTGTCTGCCGTGTGGTTCTGGCGTAGCTGGCAGGTGATTTTGAATGTCCGGCACTCGTTCCGGCGATTCGAGCCGGTGGTTCCGGCATGTCCGGCAGGTGATTCCGGCATGTCCAGCAGGTGGTTTCTGCATGCCCGGCAGGTGATTCCGGAGTGTCCGGCATGTGGTTCTGGCACCTCTGAGAGGTGGTTCCGGCATGTTCGGCAGGTGGTTCCTGAGTGTCTGCCGAGTGGTTCTGGCGTAGCCGGCAGGTGATTCTGGCGTGTCCAGCAGGTGGTTCTGGGGAGTGGATCAGGTGGTTCCGGCATACTCGACAGGTGGTACCGGCGTGTCCGGAACATGGTTCTGGCAAGTCTGAGAGGTGGTTCCGGCATGCCCGACAGGTGATTCCCGAGTGTTCGCCAAGTGGTTCTGGCGTAGCCGGCAGGTCATTTTGCATGTCCAGCGGTGGTTCCGGCGAGTCGAGCCGACGGTTCCGGCGTAGCCTGCAGTTGATTTTGGCGTGTCCACTAGGTGGTTCTGGGGAGTGGATCAGCTGGTTCCGGCATACTCGACAGGTGGTACCGGCGTGTCCGGAACATGGTTCTGGCAAGTCTGAGAGGCGGTTCCGGCATGCCCAGCAGGTGATTCCGGAGTGTCCGGCATGTGGTTCTGGCACCTCTGAGAGGTGGTTCCGGCATGCCCGGCATGTGATACCGGAGTGTTCGCCAAGTGGTTCTGGCGTAGCCGGCAGGTGATTTTGCATGTCCGGCAATGTTTCCGGCGAGTCGAGCCGTGGTTCCGGAATGTCCGGCAGTTGGTTCCGGCATGTCCGGCAGGTGGTTCCGGCATGTCCAGCACGTGGTTCCAGCATGTCCCGCACGTGATTCCGGAGTGTCCGGCATGTGGTTCTGGCACCTCTGAGAGGTGGTTCCGGCATGCCCGGCAGGTGATACCGGAGTGTCCGGCATTTGGTTCTGGCACCTCTGAGAGGTCGTTCCGGAATGCCTGGCCTGTGATTCCGGAGTGTCTGCCGAGTGGTTCTGGCGTAGCCGGCAGTTGATTTTGGCGTGTCCACTAGGTGGTTCTGGGGAGTGGATCAGCTGGTTCCGGCATACTCGGCAGGTGGTACCGGCGTGTCCAGAACATGGTTCTGGCAAGTCTGAGAGGTGGTTCCGGCACGCCCGTCAGGTGATTCCGGAGCGTCCGCCAAGTGTTTCTGGCGTACCCGGCAGGTGATTTTCGCCTGTCCGACAGGTGTATCTTGCGAGTCGAGCAGGTGGCTGAGGCATGCTCAGCTGGTACTTCCGGCGTCTCTGGCACGTGGTTCTGGTGTGTCTGAGAGCTGGTTCTGGCATCTCTGGCAGATGATACCGGAGTGTCCACCAAGTGGTTCTTGTATACCTGGCAGGTGATTTTGGCGTGTCAGTAAGTTGGTTCCGGCTAGTTGAGCAGATGGATCAGGCGTGCTCGCCAGGGGGTTCAGGCGGGTCTGGCAGGTGGTTTCGGTCTGTTCGGGGAGTGGTTCCGGCATCTCAGGCTCATGGTGCTGGCACGTCTGAGAGCTGGTTCCGGCCGGCCCGACAGGTGTTTCCATGGTGTCCGCCAAGTGGTTCTGGCATAGCTGGCAGGTGATGTTGGCGTGACCGGCAGGTGGTTCCAGCAAGCCCGGCAGGTGATTCCGAAGAGTTCACCAAATGGTTGTGGCGTAGCCAGCAGGTGATTTTGGCGTGTCCAGCAGGTGGTTTTGGCGAGTGGAGCAGGTGGTTCTCGAGTGCTCGGCAGGTGCTTCTGGTGTCATTGGCATGTGGTTCCGGCATGTCTGAGAGGTGGTTCCGGCATGCCCGGCAGATGGTTCCGGAGTGTCTGCCGAGTGGTTCTGGAGCCAGCCCGGCAGGTGATTCCGAAGAGTTCACCAAATGGTTGTGACGTAGCCGGCAGGTTATTTTGGCGTGTCAGGAAGGTGGTTCCGGCTAGTTGAGCAGGTGGATCAGGCGTGCTCGCCAGGGGGTTCAGGCGGGTCTGGCAGGTGGTTTCGGTCTGTTCGGGAAGTGGTTCCGGCATCTCAGGCACATGGTTCTGGCACGTCTGAGAGGTGGTTCTGGCCGGCCGGAGAGGTGTTTCCGGAGTGTCCGCCAAGTGGTTCTGGCGTAGCTGAAAGGTGATCTTGGCGTGATCGGCAGGTGGTTCCAGCCAGCCCGGCAGGTGATTCCGGAGTGTCTGCCGTGTGGTTCTGGCGTAGCTGGCAAGTGATTTTGGCGTGTTCAGCAGGTGGTTCCCGCGAGCTCGGCAGGTGGTACCAGCGTGTCCGGAACATGGTTCTGGCACGTCTGAGAGATGGCTCCGGCATGCCCGGCAGGTGATTCCGGAGTGTCCGGCATGTGGTTCTGGCACCTCTGAGAGGTGGTTCCGTCATGCCCGGCAGGTGGTTCCGGAGTGTCTGCCGAGTGGTTCTGGCGTACTCGGCAGGTGATTCTGTCGTGTCCAGCGTGTGGTTCTGGGGAGTCGATCAGGTGGTTCCGGCATTCTCGGCAGGTGGTACCGGCGTGACCGGAACATGGTTCCGGCAAGTCTGAGAGGCGGTTCCGGCATGCCCGACAGGTGATTCCGGAGTGTTCGCCAAGTGGTTCTGGCGTAGCTGGCAGATCATTTTGCATGTCCGGCGGTGGTTCTGGCGAGTCAAGCCGATGGTTCCGGCGTGTCCGGCAGGTGTTTCCGGTCTGTCTGGCACGTGGTTCTGGCACGTCTGAGATTTGGTTCCGGCATGCCCGACAGGTGATTCCGGAGAGTCCGCCACGTGGTTCTGGCGTACCCGGCAGGTGATTTTGGCGTGTCTGGCAGCTGTTTCTTGCTAGTCGAGCATGTGGCTCAGGCATGATCAGCAGGTGCTTCCGGCGTGTCCGGCACGTGGTTCTGGTTTGTCAGAGGGCTGGTTCTGGCGTTTCTGGCAGATGATTCCGGAGTGTCCACCAAGTGGTTCTGGTAGACCTGGCAGGTGATTTTGGCGTGTCTGGAAGGTGGTTCCGGCTAGTTGAGCAGGTGGATCAGGCGTGCTCGCCAGGGGGTTCAGGCGGGTCTGGCAGGTGGTTTCTGTCTGTTCGGGTAGTGGTTCCGGCATCTCAGGCACATGGTTCTGGCACGTCTGAGAGGTGGTTCTGGTCAGCCGGAGAGGTGTTTCCGGAGTGTCCGCCAAGTGGTTCTGGCTTAGCTGAAAGGTGATGTTGGCGTGACCGGCAGGTGGTTCCAGCCAGCCCAGCAGGTGATTCCGGAGTGTCTGCCGTGTGGTTCTGGCGTAGCTGGCAGGTGATTTTGGCGTGTCCAGCAGGTGGTTCTGGCCAGCTCGACAGGTGGTACCAGCGTGTCCGGAACATGGTTCTGGCACGTCTGAGAGATGGTTCCGGCATGCCCGGCAGGTGATTCCGGAGTGGCCTGCATGTGGTTCTGGCACCTCTGAGAGGTGGTTCCGGCATGCCCGGCAGGTGATTCCGGAGTGTCCGGCATGTGGTTCTGGCGTAGCTGAAATGTGATGTTGGCGTGACCGGCAGGTGGTTCCAGCCAGCCCGGCAGGTGATTCCGGAGTGTCTGCCGTGTGGTTCTGGCGTAGCTGGCAGGTGATTTTGGCGTGTTCAGCAGGTGGTTCCGGCGAGCTCGGCAGGTGGTACCAGCGTGTCCGGAACATGGTTCTGGCACGTCTGAGAGATGGCTCCGGCATGCCCGGCAGGTGATTCCGGAGTGTCCGGCATGTGGTTCTGGCACCTCTGAGAGGTGGTTCCGGCATGCCCGGCAGGTGATACCGGAGTTTCCGGCATTTGGTTCTGGCACCTCTGAGAGGTGGTTCCGGAATGCCTGGCTTGATTCTGGAGTGTCTACCGAGTGGTTCTGGCGTAGCCGGCAGTTGATTTTGGCGTGTCCACTAGGTGGTTCTGGGGAGTGGATCAGCTGGTTCTGGCATACTCGGCAGGTGGTACTGGCGTGTCCGGAACATGGTTCTGGCAAGTCTGAGAGGTGGTTCCGGCACGCCCGACAGGTGATTCCGGAGTGTCCGCCAAGTGTTTCTGGCGTACCCGGCAGGTGATTTTCGCCTGTCCGACAGGTGTATCTTGCGAGTGGAGCAGGTGGCTGAGGCATGCTCAGCTGGTGCTTCCGGCGTCTCTGGCACGTGGTTCTGGTGTGTCTGAGAGCTGGTTCTGGCATGTCCGGCAGATGATTCCGGAGTGTCCACCAAGTGGTTCTTGTATACCTGGCAGGTGATTTTGGCGTGTCAGGAAGTTGGTTCCGGCTAGTTGAGCAGGTGGATCAGGCGTGCTCGCCAGGGGGTTCAGGCGGGTCTGGCAGGTGGTTTCGGTCTGTTCGGGGAGTGGTTCCGGCATCTCAGGCACATGGTTCTGGCACGTCTGAGAGGTGGTTCTGGCCGGCCCGACAGGTGTTTCCATGGTGTCCGCCAAGTGGTTCTGGCATAGCTGGCAGGTGATGTTGGCGTGACCGGCAGGTGGTTCCAGCAAGCCCGGCAGGTGATTCCGAAGAGTTCACCAAATGGTTGTGGCGTAGCCAGCAGGTGATTTTGGCGTGTCCAGCAGGTGGTTTTGGCGAGTGGAGCAGGTGGTTCACGAGTGCTCGGCAGGTGCTTCCGGTGTCATTGGCATGTGGTTCCGGCATGTCTGAGAGGTGGTTCCGGCATGCCCGACAGGTGATTCCGGAGAGTTCGCCAAGTGGTTCTGGTGTAGCCGGCAGGTCATTTTGCATGTCCGGCCGTGGTTCTGGCGAGTCAAGCCGGTGGTTCCGGAGTGTCCGGCAGGTGTTTCCGGGCTTTCCGGCACGTGGTTCTGGCGTGTCCGTCACGAGGTTCTGGCACGTCTGAGAGTTGGTTCCGGCATGCCCGACAGGTGATTCCGGAGAGTCCGCCACGTGGTTCTGGCGTACCCGGCAGGTGATTTTGGCGTGTCTGGCAGGTGTTTCTTGCTAGTCGAGCATGTGGCTCAGGCATGATCAGCAGGTGCTTCCGGTGTGTCCGGCACGTGGTTCTGGTGTGTCAGAGGGCTGGTTCTGGCATTTCTGGCAGATGATTCCGGAGTGTCCACCAAGTTGTTCTGGTGGACCTGGCAGGTGATTTTGGCGTGTCTGGAAGGTGGTTCCGGCTAGTTGAGCAGGTGGATCAGACGTGCTCGCCAGGGGGTTCAGGCGGGTCTGGCAGGTGGTTTCGGTCTGTTCGGGGAGTGGTTCCGGCATCTCAGGCACATGGTTCTGGCACGTCTGAGAGGTGGTTCCGGCCGGCCAGAGAGGTGTTTCCGGAGTGTCCGTCAAGTGGTTCTGGCGTAGGTGAAAGGTGATGTTGGCGTGACCGGCAGGTGGTTCCAGCCAGCCCGGCAGGTGATTCTGGAGTGTCTGCCGTGTGGTTCTGGCGTAGCTGGCAGGTGATTTTGGCGTGTCCAGCAGGTGGTTCCGGCGAGCTCGGCAGGTGGTACCAGCGTGTCCGGAACATGGTTCTGGCACGTCTGAGAGATGGTTCCAGCATGCCCGGCAGGTGATTCCGGAGTGTCCGGCATGTGGTTCTGGCACCTCTGAGACGTGGTTCCGGCAGGCCCGGCAGGTGGTTCTGGAGTGTCTGCCGAGTGGTTCTGGCGTAGTCGGCAGGTGATTCTGGCGTGTCCAGCAGGTGGTTCTGGGCAGTGGATCAGGTGTTTCCGGCATACTTGGCAGGTGGTACCGGCGTGTCCGGAACATGGTTCTGGCAAGTCTGAGAGGCGGTTCCGGCATGCCCGACAGGTGATTCCGGAGTGTTCGCCAAGTGGTTCTGGCGTAGCCGGCAGGTCATTTTGCATGTCCGGCGGTGGTTCTGGCGAGTCAAGCCGGTGGTTCCGGCGTGTCCGGCAGGTGTTTCCGGTCTGTCCGGCACGTGGTTCTGGGGTGTCCGGCACGAGGTTCTGGCATGTCTGAGAGTTGGTTCCGGCATGCCCGACAGCTGATTCCGGAGTGTGCGCCACGTGGTTCTGGCGTACCCGGCAGGTGATTTTGGCGTGTCTGGCAGGTGTTCCTTGCAAGTCGAGCATTGGCTCAGGCATGATCAGCAGGTGCTTCCGGCCTGTCCGGCCAGTGGTTCTGGTGTGTCTGAGAGCTGGTTCTGGCATGTCCGGCAGATGATTCCGGAGTGTCCACCAAGTGGTTGTGGCATACCCGGCAGGTGATTTTAGCGTGTGAGGTAGGTGGTTCCGGCGAGTCGAGTAGGTGGTTCCAGCGTGCTCGGCAGGTGGTTCAGGCGGGTCTGGCAGGTGGTTTCGGTCTGTTCGGGGTGTGGTTCCGGCATCTCAGGCACATGGTTCTGGCACATCTGATAGGTGGTTCCGGCCGGCCCAACATGTGTTTCCATAGGTGTCCGCCAAGTGGTTCTGGCATAGCTGGCGGGTGATGTTGGCATGACCGGCAGGTGGTTCCAGCCAGCCCGGCAGGTGATTCCGGAGTGTCTGCCGAGTGGTTGTGGAGCCAGCCCGGCAGGTGATTCCGAAGAGTTCACCAAATGGTTGTGGCGTAGCCGGCAGGTTATTTTGGCGTGTCAGGAATTTGGTTCCGGCAAGTTGAGCAGGTGGATCAGGCGTGCTCGCCA
This sequence comes from Equus caballus, assembly GCF_041296265.1. Classification (NCBI taxonomy): domain Eukaryota; kingdom Metazoa; phylum Chordata; class Mammalia; order Perissodactyla; family Equidae; genus Equus; species Equus caballus. Next base: position 5,607,480 of record NW_027222395.1, read on the forward strand.
GGGGGTTCAGGCGGGTCTGGCAGGTGGTTTTGGTCTGTTCGGGGAGTGGTTCCGGCATCTCAGGCACATGGTTCTGGCACGTCTGAGAGGTGGTTCCGGCCGGCCGGAGAGGTGTTTCCGGAGTGTCCGCCAAGTGGTTCTGGCGTAGCTGAAAGGTGATGTTGGCGTGACCGGCAGGTGGTTCCAGCCAGCCCGGCAGGTGATTCCGGAGTGTCTGCCGTGAGGTTCTGGCGTAGCTGAAAGGTGATGTTGGCGTGACCGGCAGGTGGTTCCAGCAAGCCCGGCAGGTGATTCCGAAGAGTTCACCAAATGGTTGTGGCGTAGCCGGCAGGTGATTCTTTTGAGGCCAGCGAGTGGTTTTGGCGAGTCGAGCAGTTGGTTCTGGCGTGCTCGGCAGGTGCTTCCGGTGTCATTGGCATGTGGTTCCGGCATGTCTGAGAGGTGGTTCCGCCATGCCCGGCAGGTGATTCCGGAGTGTTCGCCAAGTGGTTCTGGCGTAGCCGGCAGGTGATTTTGCATGTCCGGCAATGGTTCCGGCGAGTCGAGCCGGTGGTTCCGGCATGTCCGGCAGGTGGTTCCGGCATGCCCGGCAGGTGATTCCGGAGTGTCCGGAATGTGGTTCTGGCACCTCTGAGAGTTGGTTCCGGCATGCCCGGCAGGTGATACCGGAGTGTCCGGCATTTCGTTCTGGCACCTCTGAGAGGTGGTCCCGGAATGCCTGGCATGTGATTCCGGAGTGCCTGCCGAGTGGTTCTGGCGCAGCCGGCAGTTGATTTTGGCGTGTCCACTAGGTGGTTCTGGGGAGTGGATCAGCTGGTTCCGGCATACTCGGCAGGTGGTACCGGCGTGTCCGGAACATGGTTCTGGCAAGTCTGAGAGGTGGTTCCGGCACGCCCGACAGGTGATTCCGGAGCGTCCGCCAAGTGTTTCTGGCGTACCCGGCAGGTGATTTTGGCATGTCCTACAGGTGTTTCTTGCGAGTCGAGCAGGTGGCTCAGGCATGCTCAGCTGGTGCTTCCGGCGTCTCTGTCACGTGGTTCTGGTGTGTCTGAGAGCTGGTTCTGGCATGTCCGGCAGATGATTCCAGAGTGTCCACCAAGTGGTTCTGGTATAACTGGCAGGTGATTTTGGCTTGTCAGGAAGGTGGTTCTGGCTAGTTGAGCAGGTGGATCAGGCGTGCTCGCCAGGGGGTTCAGGTGGGTCTGGCAGGTGGTTTCGGTCGGTTCAGGGGGTTGTTCCATCATCTCAGGCTCATGGTTCTGGCACATCTGAGAGGTGGTTCCGGCCGGCCCGACAGGTGTTACCATGGTGTCCGCCAAGTGGTTCTGGCATAGCTGGCAGGTGATGTTGGCGTAACCAGCAGGTGGTTCCAGCAAGCCCGGCAGGTGATTGCGAAGAGTTCACCAAATGGTTGTGGCGTAGCCGGCAGGTGATTTTGGCGTGTCCAGCGGGTGGTTTTGGCGAGTCGAGCAGGTGGTTCTGGCGTGCTCGGCATGTGCTTCCGGGGTCATTGACATGTGGTTCCGGCATGTCTGAGAGGTGGTTCCGCCATGCCCGGCAGGTGATTCCGGAGTGTTCGCCAAGTGGTTCTGGCGTAGCCGGCAGGTGATTTTGCATGTCCGGCAATGGTTCCGGCGAGTCGAGCCGGTGGTTCCGGCATGTCCGGCAGGTGGTTCCGGCATGCCCGGCAGGTGATTCCGGAGTGTCCGGCATGTGGTTCTGGCTAGTCTGAGAGGTGGTTCCGGCATGACCGTCAGGTGATACCGGAGTGTTCGCCAAGTGGTTCTGGCGTAGCCGGCTGGTGATTTTGCATGTCCAGCAATGGTTCCGGCGAGTCGAGCCGGTGGCTCCGGAATGTCCGGCAGGTGGTTCCGGCATGTCCGGCAGGTGGTTCCGGCATGTCCAGCACGTGGTTCCAGCATGCCCGGCAGGTGATTCCGTAGTGTCTGGCATGTGGTTCTTGCACCTCTGAAAGTGGTTCCGGCATGCCCGGCAGGTGATACCGGAGTGTTCGCCAAGTGGTTCCGGCGTAGCCGGCAGGTCATTTTGCATGTCCGGCGGTGGTTCCGGCGAGTCAAGCCGGTGGTTCCGGCGTGTCAGGCAGGTGTTTCCGGTCTGTCCGGCAGGTGGTTCTGGCGTGTCCGGCACGAGGTTCTGGCACATCTGAGAGTTGGTTCCGGCATGCCCGATAGGTGATTCCGGAGTGTCCGCCACGTGGTTCTGGCGTACCCGGCAGGTGATTTTGGTGTGTCTTGCATGTGTTTCTTGCAAGTCGAGCATGTGCGTCAGGCATTATCAGCAGGTGCTTCCGGCGTGTCCGGCACGTGGTTCTGCTGTGTCCGAGGGCTGGTTCTGGCATTTCTGGCAGATGATTCCGGAGTGTCCACCAAGTGGTTCTGGTAGACCTGGCAGGTGATTTTGGCGTGTCTGGAAGGTGGTTCCGGCTAGTTGAGCAGGTGGATCAGGCGTGCTCGCCAGGGGGTTCAGGCGGGTCTGGCAGGTTGTTTCGGTCTGTTTGGTGTGTGGTTCCGGCATCTCAGGCACATGGTTCTGGCACGTCTGACAGGTGGTTCCGGCCGGCCCGACAGGTGTTTCCGGAGTGTCCGCCTAGTGGTTCCGGCGTAGCTGAAATATGATGTTGGCGTGACCGGCAGGTGGTTTCAGCCAGCCCGGCAGGTGATTCCGGAGTGTCTGCCGTGTGGTCCAGGTGTAGCCGGCAGCTGATTTTGGCGTGTCCAGCAGGTGGTTCCGGCGAGCTCGGCAGGTGGTACCGGCGTGTCCAGAACATGGTTCTGGCACGTCTGAGAGATGGTTCCGGCATGCCCGGAAGGTGATTCCGATGTGTCCGGCATGTGGTTCTGGCACCTCTGTGAGCTGGTTCCGGCATGCCAGGCAGGTGGTTTCGGAGTGTCTGCCGAGTGGTTCTGGCGTAGCCGGCAGGTGATTCTGGGGTGTCCAGCAGGTGGTTCTGAGGAGTGGATCAGGTGGTTCCGGCATACTCGGCAGGTGGTACCGGCGTGTCCGGAACATGGTTCTGTCAAGTCTGAGAGGCGGTTCCGGCATGCCCGACAGGTGATTCCGGAGTGTTCGCCAAGTGGTTCTGGCATAGCCGGCAGGTCATTTTGCATGTCCGGCGGTGGTTCCGGCGAGTCGAGCCTGTGGTTCCGGCGTGTCCGGCAGGTGGTTCTGGCGTGACCGGCACGAGGTTCTGGCACGTCTGAGAGTTGCTTCCGGCATGCCCGACAGGTGATTCCGGAGTGTCCGCCACGTGGTTCCGGCGTACCCGGCAGGTGATTTTGGCGTGTCTGGCAGGTTCTTCTTGCAAGTCGAGCATTTGGCTCATGCATGCTCAGCAGGTGATTCCGGCGTGTCTGGCACGTGGTTCTGGTGTGTCTGAGAGCTGGTTCTGGCATGTCCGGCAGATGATGCCGGAGTGTCCACCAAGTGGTTGTGGCATACCCGGCAGGTGATTTTAGCATGTCAGGTACGTGGTTCCAGCGAGTCGAGTAGGTGGTTCCGGCGTGCTCGGCAGGTGGTTCAGGCGGGTCTGGCAGGTGGTTTCGGTCTGTTCAGGGTGTGGTTCCGGCATCTCAGGCACATGGTTCTGGCACGTCTGATAGGTGGTTCCGGCCGGCCCGACAGGTGTTTCCATGGTGTCCGCCAAGTGGTTCTGGCATAGCTGGCAGGTGATGTTGGCGTGACCGGCAGGTGGTTCCAGCCAGCACGGCAGGTGATTCCAAAATGTTCACCAAATGGTTGTGGCGTAGCCAGAAGGTGATTTTGGCGTGTCCAGCAGGTGGTTTTGGCGAGTCGAGCAGGTGGTTGTAGCGTGCTCGGCAGGTGCTTCCGGTGTCATTGGCATGTGGTTCAGGCATGTCTGAGAGGTGGTTCCGCCATGCCCGGCAGGTGATTCCGGAGTGTTCCCCAAGTGGTTCTGGCATAGCCGGCAGGTGATTTTGCATGTCCGGCAATGGTTCCGGCGAGTGGAGCCGGTGGCTCCGGCATGTCCAGCAGGTGGTTCCGGCATGCCAGGCAGGTGATTCCGGAGTGTCCGGCATGTGGTTCTGGCACGTCTGAGAGGTGGTTCCGGCATGCCCGGCAGGTGATATCGGAGTGTTCGCCAAGTGATTCTGTCGTAGCCGGCAGGTTATTTTGCATGTCCGGCAATGGTTCCGGCGAGTCGAGTCGTGGTTCCGGAATGTCCGGCAGGTGGTTCCGGCATGTCCGGCAGGTGGTTCCGGCATGTCCAGCACGTGGTTCCAGCATGCCCGGCAGGTGATTCCGGAGGTCCGGCATGTGGTTCTGGCGTACCCGGCAGGTGATTATGGCATGTCCGACAGGTGTTTCTTGCGAGTCGAGCAGGTGGCTCAGGCATGCTCAGCTGGTGCTTCCGGCGTCTCTGGCACGTGGTTCTGGTGTGTCTGAGAGCTGGTTCTGGCATCTCCGGCAGGTGATTCCGGAGTGTTCCCCAAGTGGTTCTGGCGTAGCCGGCAGGTGATTTGCATGTCCGGAAATGGTTGCGGCGAGTCGAGCCTGTGGTTCCGGCGTGTCCGGCAGGTGGTTCCGGTCTGTCCAGCTGGTCGTTCTGGTGTCTCCGGCACGAGGTTCTGGCACGTCTGAGAGGTTGTGTCGCCATGCACTTCACGTGATTCCGGCTTGTCCGCCAAGTGGTTCTGGTGTAGCGGGCAGGTGATTTTGGCGTGTCTGGCAGGTGGGACCGGTGAGTCAAGCAGGTGGTTCCAGCGAGTGTTTCCTGTGTTTCCGGTCTGTCCGGGAGATGGTTCCGGCCTGTCAGGCACGTGCTTCTGGCACTTCTGAGAGGTTGTGCTGGCATGCCCGGCAGGTGATTCTGGAGAGTCCGCCAAGTGGTTTTGGCGTATCCAGCATATGATTTTGGCCTGTGAGGCAGGTGGTTCCGGCATGTCCAGCAGGTGGTTCCGGCGAGCTCGTCAGGTGCTTCCGGTCTCTCCGGTACGTGGTTGTGGCACGTCTGAGAGATGGTTCCAGCATACCCGGCAGGTGATTCCGGAGTGTCCGACAAGTGGTTTTAGCGTAGCCGGGTGGTGATTCTGGCGTGTCCGGCAGGTGGTTCTGGCGAGTCAAGCAGGTGGTTCCGGCATGTCCGGCAGGTGGTTCCGGTCTGTCCTGGAGGTGGTTCCTGAGTGTCTGCCGAGCGGGTCTGGCGTAGCCGGAAGGTGATTTTGGCGTGTCCAGCGGGTGGTTCCGGCGAGCTCGGCAGGTGGTACCGGCGTGTCCCGAACATGGTTCTGGCACGTCTGAGAGATGGTTCCGGCATGCCTGGCAGGTGGTTCCGGAGTGTCTGCCGAGTGGTTCTGGCGTAGTCGGCAGGTGATTCTGGCATGTCCAGCTGGTGGTTCTGGGGAGTGGATCAGGTGGTTCCAGCATACTCGGCAGGTGGTACCGGCGTGTCCGCAACATGGTTCTGGCAAGTCTGAGAGGAGGTTCCGGCTTGCCCGACACGTGATTCCGGAGTGTTCGCCAAGTGGTTCTGGCGTAGCCGGCAGGACATTTTGCATGTCCGGCGGTGGTTCCGGCGAGTCGAGCCGGTGGTTCCGGCGTAGCCGGCAGTTGATTTTGGCGTGTCCACTAGATGGTTCTGGGGAGTGGATCAGCTGGTTCCGGCATACTCGGCAGGTGGTACCGGCGTGTCCAGACCATGGTTCTGGCAAGTCTGTGAGGTGGTTCCGGCACACCCGACAGGTGATTCCGGAGCGTCCGCCCAGTGTTTCTGGCGTACCCGGAAGGTGATTTTTGCATGTCCGACAGGTGTATCTTGCGAGTCGAGCAGGTGGCTCAGGCATGCTCAGCTGGTGCTTCCGGCGTCTCGGGCACGTGGTTCTGGTGTGTCTGAGAGCTGGTTCTGGCATGTCCGGCAGATGATTCCAGAGTGTCCACCAAGTGGTTCTGGTATTCCTGGCAGGTGATTTTGGCGTGTCAGGATGGTGGTTCCGGCTAGTTGAGCAGGTGGATCAGGCGTGCTCGACAGGGGGTTCAGGCGGGTCTGGCAGGTGGTTTCGGTCTGTTCGGGGAGTGGTTCCGGCATCTCAGGCACATGGTTCTGGCACGTCTGAGAGGTGGTTCCGGCTGGCCCGACAGGTGTTTCCGGAGCGTCCGCCAAGTGGTTCTGGCGTAGCTGAAAGGTGATGTTGGCGTGACCGGCAGGTGGTTCCAACCAGCCCGGCAGGTGATTCCGGAGTGTCTGCCGTGTGGTTCTGGCGTAGCCGGCAGGTGATTTTGGCGTGTCCAGCGGGTGGTTTTGGCGAGTCGAGCAGGTGGTTCTGGCGTGCTCGGCATGTGCTTCCGGGGTCATTGACATGTGGTTCCGGCATGTCTGAGAGGTGGTTCCGCCATGCCCGGCAGGTGATTCCGGAGTGTTCGCCAAGTGGTTCTGGTGTAGCCGGCAGGTGATTTTGCATGTTCGGCAATGGTTCCGGCGAGTCGAGCCGGTGGTTCCGGCATGTCCAGCAGGTGGTTCCGGCATGCCCGGCAGGTGATTCCGGAGTGTCCGGCATGTGGTTCTGGCACCTCTGAGAGGTGGTTCCGGCATGCCCGGCAGGTGATACCGGAGTGTCCGGCATTTGGTTCTGGCACCTCTGAGAGGTGGTTCCGGAATGCCTGGCATGTGATTCCGAAGTGTTCACCAAATGGTTGTTGCGTATCCGAAAGGTGATTTTGGCGTGTCCAGCAGGTGGTTCTGTCGAGTCGAGCAGGTGGTTCTGGCGTGCTCGGCAGGTGCTTCCGGTGTCATTGGCATGTGGTTCCGGCATGTCTGAGAGGCGGTTCCGGCACGCCCGACAGGTGATTCCGGAGCATCCGCCAAGTGTTTCTGGCGTACCTGGCAGGTGATTTTGGCATGTCCGACAGGTGTTTCTCGCGAGTCGAGCAGGTGGCCTCAGGCATGCTCAGCTGGTGCTTCCGGCGTCTCTGGCACGTGGTTCTGGTGTGTCTGAGAGCTGGTTCTGGCATGTCCGGCAGGTGATTCCGGAGTGTTCGCCAAGTGGTTCTGGCGTAGTCGGCACGTCATTTAGCATGTCCGGCGGTGGTTCCGGCGAGTCGAGCCGGTGGTTCCGGCGTGTCCAGCAGGTGTTTCCGGTCTGTCCGGCAGGTGGTTCTGGCGTGACCGGCACGAGGTTCTGGCACGTCTGAGAGTTGGTTCCGGCATGCCCGACAGGTGATTCCGGAGTGTCTGCCACGTGGTTCTGGCGTACCCGGCAGGTGATTTTGGCGTGTCTGGCAGGTGTTTCTTGCAAGTCGAGCATTTGGCTCAGGCATGCTCAGCAGGTGCTTCCGGCGTGTCTGGCACGTGGTTCTGGTGTGTCTGAGAGCTGGTTCTGGCATGTCCGGCAGATGATTCCGGAGTGTCCACCAAGTGGTTGTGGCATACCCGGCAGGTGATTTTAGCGTGTCAGGTAGGTGGTTCCAGCGAGTCGAGTAGGTGGTTCCGGCATGCCCGCAGGTGATACCGGAGTGTCCAGCATTTGGTTCTGGCACCTCTGAGAGGTGGTTCCGGAATGCCTGGCATGTGATTCCGGAGTGTCTGCCAAGTGGTTCTGGCATAGCCGGCAGGTGATTTTGGCGTGTCCAGCAGGTGGTTTTGGCGAGTCGAGCAGGTGGTCCTGGCGTGCTCGGCAGGTGCTTCCGGTGTCATTGGCATGTGGTTCTGGCATGTCTGAGAGGTGTTTCCGGCATGCCCGGCAGGTGGTTCCTGAGAGTCTGCCGAGTGGTTCTGGAGCCAGCCCGGCAGGTGATTCCGAAGAGTTCACCAAATGGTTGTGGCGTAGCCGGCAGGTTATTTTGGCGTGTCAGGAAGGTGATTCCGGCTAGTTGAGCAGGTGGATCAGGCGTGCTCGCCAGTGGGTTCAGGCGGGTCTGGCAGGTGGTTTCGGTCTGTTCGGGGAGTGGTTCCTGCATCTCAGGTACTAGGTTCTGGCACGTCTGAGAGGTGGTTCCGGCCGGCCGGAGAGGTGTTTCCGGGGTGTCCGCCAAGTGGTTCTGGCGTAGCTGAAAGGTGATGTTGTCGTGACCGGCAGGTGGTTCCAGCCAGCCCGGCAGGTAATTCCGGAGTGTCTGCCGTGTGGTTCTGGCGTAGCTGGCAGGTGATTTTGAATGTCCGGCACTCGTTCCGGCGATTCGAGCCGGTGGTTCCGGCATGTCCGGCAGGTGATTCCGGCATGTCCAGCAGGTGGTTTCTGCATGCCCGGCAGGTGATTCCGGAGTGTCCGGCATGTGGTTCTGGCACCTCTGAGAGGTGGTTCCGGCATGTTCGGCAGGTGGTTCCTGAGTGTCTGCCGAGTGGTTCTGGCGTAGCCGGCAGGTGATTCTGGCGTGTCCAGCAGGTGGTTCTGGGGAGTGGATCAGGTGGTTCCGGCATACTCGACAGGTGGTACCGGCGTGTCCGGAACATGGTTCTGGCAAGTCTGAGAGGTGGTTCCGGCATGCCCGACAGGTGATTCCCGAGTGTTCGCCAAGTGGTTCTGGCGTAGCCGGCAGGTCATTTTGCATGTCCAGCGGTGGTTCCGGCGAGTCGAGCCGATGGTTCCGGCGTAGCCTGCAGTTGATTTTGGCGTGTCCACTAGGTGGTTCTGGGGAGTGGATCAGCTGGTTCCGGCATACTCGACAGGTGGTACCGGCGTGTCCGGAACATGGTTCTGGCAAGTCTGAGAGGCGGTTCCGGCATGCCCAGCAGGTGATTCCGGAGTGTCCGGCATGTGGTTCTGGCACCTCTGAGAGGTGGTTCCGGCATGCCCGGCATGTGATACCGGAGTGTTCGCCAAGTGGTTCTGGCGTAGCCGGCAGGTGATTTTGCATGTCCGGCAATGTTTCCGGCGAGTCGAGCCGTGGTTCCGGAATGTCCGGCAGTTGGTTCCGGCATGTCCGGCAGGTGGTTCCGGCATGTCCAGCACGTGGTTCCAGCATGTCCCGCACGTGATTCCGGAGTGTCCGGCATGTGGTTCTGGCACCTCTGAGAGGTGGTTCCGGCATGCCCGGCAGGTGATACCGGAGTGTCCGGCATTTGGTTCTGGCACCTCTGAGAGGTCGTTCCGGAATGCCTGGCCTGTGATTCCGGAGTGTCTGCCGAGTGGTTCTGGCGTAGCCGGCAGTTGATTTTGGCGTGTCCACTAGGTGGTTCTGGGGAGTGGATCAGCTGGTTCCGGCATACTCGGCAGGTGGTACCGGCGTGTCCAGAACATGGTTTAGGCAAGTCTGAGAGGTGGTTCCGGCACGCCCGTCAGGTGATTCCGGAGCGTCCGCCAAGTGTTTCTGGCGTACCCGGCAGGTGATTTTCGCCTGTCCGACAGGTGTATCTTGCGAGTCGAGCAGGTGGCTGAGGCATGCTCAGCTGGTACTTCCGGCGTCTCTGGCACGTGGTTCTGGTGTGTCTGAGAGCTGGTTCTGGCATCTCTGGCAGATGATACCGGAGTGTCCACCAAGTGGTTCTTGTATACCTGGCAGGTGATTTTGGCGTGTCAGTAAGTTGGTTCCGGCTAGTTGAGCAGATGGATCAGGCGTGCTCGCCAGGGGGTTCAGGCGGGTCTGGCAGGTGGTTTCGGTCTGTTCGGGGAGTGGTTCCGGCATCTCAGGCTCATGGTGCTGGCACGTCTGAGAGCTGGTTCCGGCCGGCCCGACAGGTGTTTCCATGGTGTCCGCCAAGTGGTTCTGGCATAGCTGGCAGGTGATGTTGGCGTGACCGGCAGGTGGTTCCAGCAAGCCCGGCAGGTGATTCCGAAGAGTTCACCAAATGGTTGTGGCGTAGCCAGCAGGTGATTTTGGCGTGTCCAGCAGGTGGTTTTGGCGAGTGGAGCAGGTGGTTCTCGAGTGCTCGGCAGGTGCTTCTGGTGTCATTGGCATGTGGTTCCGGCATGTCTGAGAGGTGGTTCCGGCATGCCCGGCAGATGGTTCCGGAGTGTCTGCCGAGTGGTTCTGGAGCCAGCCCGGCAGGTGATTCCGAAGAGTTCACCAAATGGTTGTGACGTAGCCGGCAGGTTATTTTGGCGTGTCAGGAAGGTGGTTCCGGCTAGTTGAGCAGGTGGATCAGGCGTGCTCGCCAGGGGGTTCAGGCGGGTCTGGCAGGTGGTTTCGGTCTGTTCGGGAAGTGGTTCCGGCATCTCAGGCACATGGTTCTGGCACGTCTGAGAGGTGGTTCTGGCCGGCCGGAGAGGTGTTTCCGGAGTGTCCGCCAAGTGGTTCTGGCGTAGCTGAAAGGTGATCTTGGCGTGATCGGCAGGTGGTTCCAGCCAGCCCGGCAGGTGATTCCGGAGTGTCTGCCGTGTGGTTCTGGCGTAGCTGGCAAGTGATTTTGGCGTGTTCAGCAGGTGGTTCCGGCGAGCTCGGCAGGTGGTACCAGCGTGTCCGGAACATGGTTCTGGCACGTCTGAGAGATGGCTCCGGCATGCCCGGCAGGTGATTCCGGAGTGTCCGGCATGTGGTTCTGGCACCTCTGAGAGGTGGTTCCGTCATGCCCGGCAGGTGGTTCCGGAGTGTCTGCCGAGTGGTTCTGGCGTACTCGGCAGGTGATTCTGTCGTGTCCAGCGTGTGGTTCTGGGGAGTCGATCAGGTGGTTCCGGCATTCTCGGCAGGTGGTACCGGCGTGTCCGGAACATGGTTCCGGCAAGTCTGAGAGGCGGTTCCGGCATGCCCGACAGGTGATTCCGGAGTGTTCGCCAAGTGGTTCTGGCGTAGCTGGCAGATCATTTTGCATGTCCGGCGGTGGTTCTGGCGAGTCAAGCCGATGGTTCCGGCGTGTCCGGCAGGTGTTTCCGGTCTGTCCGGCACGTGGTTCTGGCACGTCTGAGATTTGGTTCCGGCATGCCCGACAGGTGATTCCGGAGAGTCCGCCACGTGGTTCTGGCGTACCCGGCAGGTGATTTTGGCGTGTCTGGCAGCTGTTTCTTGCTAGTCGAGCATGTGGCTCAGGCATGATCAGCAGGTGCTTCCGGCGTGTCCGGCACGTGGTTCTGGTTTGTCAGAGGGCTGGTTCTGGCGTTTCTGGCAGATGATTCCGGAGTGTCCACCAAGTGGTTCTGGTAGACCTGGCAGGTGATTTTGGCGTGTCTGGAAGGTGGTTCCGGCTAGTTGAGCAGGTGGATCAGGCGTGCTCGCCAGGGGGTTCAGGCGGGTCTGGCAGGTGGTTTCTGTCTGTTCGGGTAGTGGTTCCGGCATCTCAGGCACATGGTTCTGGCACGTCTGAGAGGTGGTTCTGGTCAGCCGGAGAGGTGTTTCCGGAGTGTCCGCCAAGTGGTTCTGGCTTAGCTGAAAGGTGATGTTGGCGTGACCGGCAGGTGGTTCCAGCCAGCCCAGCAGGTGATTCCGGAGTGTCTGCCGTGTGGTTCTGGCGTAGCTGGCAGGTGATTTTGGCGTGTCCAGCAGGTGGTTCTGGCCAGCTCGACAGGTGGTACCAGCGTGTCCGGAACATGGTTCTGGCACGTCTGAGAGATGGTTCCGGCATGCCCGGCAGGTGATTCCGGAGTGGCCTGCATGTGGTTCTGGCACCTCTGAGAGGTGGTTCCGGCATGCCCGGCAGGTGATTCCGGAGTGTCCGGCATGTGGTTCTGGGGTAGCTGAAATGTGATGTTGGCGTGACCGGCAGGTGGTTCCAGCCAGCCCGGCAGGTGATTCCGGAGTGTCTGCCGTGTGGTTCTGGCGTAGCTGGCAGGTGATTTTGGCGTGTTCAGCAGGTGGTTCCGGCGAGCTCGGCAGGTGGTACCAGCGTGTCCGGAACATGGTTCTGGCACGTCTGAGAGATGGCTCCGGCATGCCCGGCAGGTGATTCCGGAGTGTCCGGCATGTGGTTCTGGCACCTCTGAGAGGTGGTTCCGGCATGCCCGGCAGGTGATACCGGAGTTTCCGGCATTTGGTTCTGGCACCTCTGAGAGGTGGTTCCGGAATGCCTGGCTTGATTCTGGAGTGTCTACCGAGTGGTTCTGGCGTAGCCGGCAGTTGATTTTGGCGTGTCCACTAGGTGGTTCTGGGGAGTGGATCAGCTGGTTCTGGCATACTCGGCAGGTGGTACTGGCGTGTCCGGAACATGGTTCTGGCAAGTCTGAGAGGTGGTTCCGGCACGCCCGACAGGTGATTCCGGAGTGTCCGCCAAGTGTTTCTGGCGTACCCGGCAGGTGATTTTCGCCTGTCCGACAGGTGTATCTTGCGAGTGGAGCAGGTGGCTGAGGCATGCTCAGCTGGTGCTTCCGGCGTCTCTGGCACGTGGTTCTGGTGTGTCTGAGAGCTGGTTCTGGCATGTCCGGCAGATGATTCCGGAGTGTCCACCAAGTGGTTCTTGTATACCTGGCAGGTGATTTTGGCGTGTCAGGAAGTTGGTTCTGGCTAGTTGAGCAGGTGGATCAGGCGTGCTCGCCAGGGGGTTCAGGCGGGTCTGGCAGGTGGTTTCGGTCTGTTCGGGGAGTGGTTCCGGCATCTCAGGCACATGGTTCTGGCACGTCTGAGAGGTGGTTCTGGCCGGCCCGACAGGTGTTTCCATGGTGTCCGCCAAGTGGTTCTGGCATAGCTGGCAGGTGATGTTGGCGTGACCGGCAGGTGGTTCCAGCAAGCCCGGCAGGTGATTCCGAAGAGTTCACCAAATGGTTGTGGCGTAGCCAGCAGGTGATTTTGGCGTGTCCAGCAGGTGGTTTTGGCGAGTGGAGCAGGTGGTTCTCGAGTGCTCGGCAGGTGCTTCCGGTGTCATTGGCATGTGGTTCCGGCATGTCTGAGAGGTGGTTCCGGCATGCCCGACAGGTGATTCCGGAGAGTTCGCCAAGTGGTTCTGGTGTAGCCGGCAGGTCATTTTGCATGTCCGGCCGTGGTTCTGGCGAGTCAAGCCGGTGGTTCCGGAGTGTCCGGCAGGTGTTTCCGGGCTTTCCGGCACGTGGTTCTGGCGTGTCCGTCACGAGGTTCTGGCACGTCTGAGAGTTGGTTCCGGCATGCCCGACAGGTGATTCCGGAGAGTCCGCCACGTGGTTCTGGCGTACCCGGCAGGTGATTTTGGCGTGTCTGGCAGGTGTTTCTTGCTAGTCGAGCATGTGGCTCAGGCATGATCAGCAGGTGCTTCCGGTGTGTCCGGCACGTGGTTCTGGTGTGTCAGAGGGCTGGTTCTGGCATTTCTGGCAGATGATTCCGGAGTGTCCACCAAGTTGTTCTGGTGGACCTGGCAGGTGATTTTGGCGTGTCTGGAAGGTGGTTCCGGCTAGTTGAGCAGGTGGATCAGACGTGCTCGCCAGGGGGTTCAGGCGGGTCTGGCAGGTGGTTTCGGTCTGTTCGGGGAGTGGTTCCGGCATCTCAGGCACATGGTTCTGGCACGTCTGAGAGGTGGTTCCGGCCGGCCAGAGAGGTGTTTCCGGAGTGTCCGTCAAGTGGTTCTGGCGTAGGTGAAAGGTGATGTTGGCGTGACCGGCAGGTGGTTCCAGCCAGCCCGGCAGGTGATTCTGGAGTGTCTGCCGTGTGGTTCTGGCGTAGCTGGCAGGTGATTTTGGCGTGTCCAGCAGGTGGTTCCGGCGAGCTCGGCAGGTGGTACCAGCGTGTCCGGAACATGGTTCTGGCACGTCTGAGAGATGGTTCCAGCATGCCCGGCAGGTGATTCCGGAGTGTCCGGCATGTGGTTCTGGCACCTCTGAGACGTGGTTCCGGCAGGCCCGGCAGGTGGTTCTGGAGTGTCTGCCGAGTGGTTCTGGCGTAGTCGGCAGGTGATTCTGGCGTGTCCAGCAGTTGGTTCTGGGCAGTGGATCAGGTGTTTCCGGCATACTTGGCAGGTGGTACCGGCGTGTCCGGAACATGGTTCTGGCAAGTCTGAGAGGCGGTTCCGGCATGCCCGACAGGTGATTCCGGAGTGTTCGCCAAGTGGTTCTGGCGTAGCCGGCAGGTCATTTTGCATGTCCGGCGGTGGTTCTGGCGAGTCAAGCCGGTGGTTCCGGCGTGTCCGGCAGGTGTTTCCGGTCTGTCCGGCACGTGGTTCTGGGGTGTCCGGCACGAGGTTCTGGCATGTCTGAGAGTTGGTTCCGGCATGCCCGACAGCTGATTCCGGAGTGTGCGCCACGTGGTTCTGGCGTACCCGGCAGGTGATTTTGGCGTGTCTGGCAGGTGTTCCTTGCAAGTCGAGCATTGGCTCAGGCATGATCAGCAGGTGCTTCCGGCCTGTCCGGCCAGTGGTTCTGGTGTGTCTGAGAGCTGGTTCTGGCATGTCCGGCAGATGATTCCGGAGTGTCCACCAAGTGGTTGTGGCATACCCGGCAGGTGATTTTAGCGTGTGAGGTAGGTGGTTCCGGCGAGTCGAGTAGGTGGTTCCAGCGTGCTCGGCAGGTGGTTCAGGCGGGTCTGGCAGGTGGTTTCGGTCTGTTCGGGGTGTGGTTCCGGCATCTCAGGCACATGGTTCTGGCACATCTGATAGGTGGTTCCGGCCGGCCCAACATGTGTTTCCATAGGTGTCCGCCAAGTGGTTCTGGCATAGCTGGCGGGTGATGTTGGCATGACCGGCAGGTGGTTCCAGCCAGCCCGGCAGGTGATTCCGGAGTGTCTGCCGAGTGGTTGTGGAGCCAGCCCGGCAGGTGATTCCGAAGAGTTCACCAAATGGTTGTGGCGTAGCCGGCAGGTTATTTTGGCGTGTCAGGAATTTGGTTCCGGCAAGTTGAGCAGGTGGATCAGGCGTGCTCGCCAGGGGGTTCAGGCGGGTCTGGCAGGTGGTTTTGGTCTGTTCGGGGAGTGGTTCCGGCATCTCAGGCACATGGTTCTGGCACGTCTGAGAGGTGGTTCCGGCCGGCCGGAGAGGTGTTTCCGGAGTGTCCGCCAAGTGGTTCTGGCGTAGCTGAAAGGTGATGTTGGCGTGACCGGCAGGTGGTTCCAGCCAGCCCGGCAGGTGATTCCGGAGTGTCTGCCGTGAGGTTCTGGCGTAGCTGAAATGTGATGTTGGCGTGACCGGCAGGTGGTTCCAGCAAGCCCGGCAGGTGATTCCGAAGAGTTCACCAAATGGTTGTGGCGTAGCCGGCAGGTGATTCTTTTGAGGCCAGCGAGTGGTTTTGGCGAGTCGAGCAGTTGGTTCTGGCGTGCTCGGCAGGTGCTTCCGGTGTCATTGGCATGTGGTTCCGGCATGTCTGAGAGGTGGTTCCGCCATGCCCGGCAGGTGATTCCGGAGTGTTCGCCAAGTGGTTCTGGCGTAGCCGGCAGGTGATTTTGCATGTCCGGCAATGGTTCCGGCGAGTCGAGCCGGTGGTTCCGGCATGTCCGGCAGGTGGTTCCGGCATGCCCGGCAGGTGATTCCGGAGTGTCCGGAATGTGGTTCTGGCACCTCTGAGAGTTGGTTCCGGCATGCCCGGCAGGTGATACCGGAGTGTCCGGCATTTCGTTCTGGCACCTCTGAGAGGTGGTCCCGGAATGCCTGGCATGTGATTCCGGAGTGTCTGCCGAGTGGTTCTGGCGCAGCCGGCAGTTGATTTTGGCGTGTCCACTAGGTGGTTCTGGGGAGTGGATCAGCTGGTTCCGGCATACTCGGCAGGTGGTACCGGCGTGTCCGGAACATGGTTCTGGCAAGTCTGAGAGGTGGTTCCGGCACGCCCGACAGGTGATTCCGGAGCGTCCGCCAAGTGTTTCTGGCGTACCCGGCAGGTGATTTTGGCATGTCCTACAGGTGTTTCTTGCGAGTCGAGCAGGTGGCTCAGGCATGCTCAGCTGGTGCTTCCGGCGTCTCTGTCACGTGGTTCTGGTGTGTCTGAGAGCTGGTTCTGGCATGTCCGGCAGATGATTCCAGAGTGTCCACCAAGTGGTTCTGGTATAACTGGCAGGTGATTTTGGCTTGTCAGGAAGGTGGTTCTGGCTAGTTGAGCAGGTGGATCAGGCGTGCTCGCCAGGGGGTTCAGGTGGGTCTGGCAGGTGGTTTCGGTCGGTTCAGGGGGTTGTTCCATCATCTCAGGCTCATGGTTCTGGCACATCTGAGAGGTGGTTCCGGCCGGCCCGACAGGTGTTACCATGGTGTCCGCCAAGTGGTTCTGGCATAGCTGGCAGGTGATGTTGGCGTAACCAGCAGGTGGTTCCAGCAAGCCCGGCAGGTGATTGCGAAGAGTTCACCAAATGGTTGTGGCGTAGCCGGCAGGTGATTTTGGCGTGTCCAGCACGTGGTTTTGGCAAGTCGAGCAGGTGGTTCTGGCGTGCTCGGCAGGTGCTTCCGGTGTCATTGGCATGTGGTTCCGGCATGTCTGAGAGGTTGTTCCTGCATGCCCGGCAGGTGGTTCCGGAGTGTCTGCCGAGTGGTTCTGGAGCCAGCCCGGCAGGTGATTCCGAAGAGTTCACCAAATGGTTGTGGCGTAGCCGGCGGGTGATTTTGGCGTGTCAGGAAGGTGGTTCCGGCTAGTTGAGCAGGTGGATCAGGCGTGCTCGCCAGGGCGTTCAGGCGGGTCTGGCAGGTGGTTTCGGTCTGTTCGGGGAGTGGTTCCGGCATCTCAGGCACATGGTTTTGGCACGTCTGAGAGGTGGTTCCGGCAGGCCGGAGAGGTGTTTCCGGAGTTTCCGCCAAGTGGTTCTGGCGTAGCTGAAATGTGATGTTGGCGTGACCGGCCGGTGGTTCCAGCCAGCCCGGCAGGTGATTCCAAAGTGTTCACCAAATGGTTGTGGCGTAGCTGGAAGGTGATTTTGGCGTGTCCAGCAGGTGGTTTTGGCGAGTCGAGCAGGTAGTTCTGGCGTGCTCGGCAGGTGCTTCCTGTGTCATTGGCATTCGGTTCCGGCATGTCTGAGAGGTGGTTCCGGCATGCCCGACAGGTGATTCCGGAGTGTCCGCCACGTGGCTCTGGCGTACCCGGCAGGTGATTTTGGCGTGTCTGGCAGGTGTTTCTTGCAAGTCGAGCATTTGGCTCAGGCATGCCCAGCAGGTGCTTCCAGCGTGTCTGGCATGTGGTTCTGGTGTGTCTGATAGCTGCTTCTGGCATGTCCGGCAGATGATTCCGGAGTGTCCACCAAGTGGTTATGGCATACCCGGCAGGTGATTTTAGCGTGTCAGGTTGGTGGTTCCGGCGAGTCGAGTATGTGGTTCTGGCGTGCTCGGCAGGTGGTTCAGGCGGGTCTGGCAGGTGCTTTCGGTCTGTTTGTGGAGTGGTTCCGGCATCTCAGGCACATGGTTCTGGCACGTCTGATAGGTGGTTCCAGCCGGCCCGACAGGTGTTTCCATGGTGTCCGCCAAGTGGTTCTGTCATAGCTGGCAGGTGATGTTGGCGTGACCGGCAGGTGGTTCCAGCCAGCCCGGCAGGTGATTCCGGAGTGTCTGCCGTGTGGTTCTGGCGTAGCTGGCAGGTGATTTTGGCGTGTCCAGCAGGTGGTTCCGGGGAGCTCGGCAGGTGGTACCAGCGTGTCCGGATCATGGTTCTGGCACGTCTGAGAGATGGTTCCGTCATGCCCGGCAGGTGATTCGGGAGTGTCCGGCATGTGGTTCTGGCACCTCTGAGAGGTGGTTCCGGCATGCCCGGCAGGTGGTTCCGGAGTGTCTGCCGTGTGGTTCTGGCGTAGCTGGCAGGTGATTTTGGTGTGTTCAGCAGGTGGTTCTGGCAAGCTCAGGAGGTGGTACCAGCGTGTCCGGAACATGGTTCTGGCACGTCTGAGACATGGTTCCGGCATGCCAGGCAGGTGATTCCGGAGTGTCCGGCATGTGGTTCTGGCACCTCTGAGACGAGGTTCCGGCATGCCCGGCAGGTGGTTACGGAGTGTCTGCCGAGTGGTTCTGGCGTAGTCGGCAGGTGATTCTGGCGTGTCCAGCAGGTGGTTCAGGGGAGTGGATCAGGTGGTTCCGGCATACTCGGCAGGTGGTACCGGCGTGTCCGGAACATGGTTCTGGCAAGTCTGAGAGGTGTTTCCGGCATGCCCGACAGGTGATTCCGGAGTGTTCGCCAACTGGTTCTTGCGTAGCCGGCAGGTCATTTTGTTTGTCCGGCGGTGGTTCCGGCGAGTCAAGCCGGTGGTTCCGGCATGTCAGGCAGGTGATTCCGGCATGTCCTGCAGGTGTTCCGGCATGCCCGGCAGGTCATTCCGGAGTGTCCGGCATGTGGTTCTGGCACCTCTGAGAGGTGGTTCCGGCATGCCCGGAAGGTGATGCCGGACTCTCCGGCATTTGGTTCTGGCACCTCTGAGAGGTGGTTCCGGAATGCTTGGCATATGATTCTGGAGTGTCTGCTAAGTGGTTCTGGCGTAGCCGGCAGGTGATTTTGCATGCCCGGCAATGGTTCCGGCGAGTCGAGCCGGTGGTTCCGGCATGTCCGGCAGGTGGTTCCGGCATGGCCGGCAGGTGATTCCAGAGTTTCCGGCATGTGGTTCTCGCACCTCTGAGAGGTGGTTCCGGCATGCCCGGCAGGTGGTTCCGGAGTGTCTGCCGAGTGGTTCTGGCGTAGTCGGCAAGTGATTCTGGCGTGTCCAGCTGGTGGTTGTGGGGAGTGGATCAGGTGGTTCCGGCATACTCGGCAGGTGGTACCAGCGTGTCCGGAACATGGTTCTGGCAAGTCTGAGAGGTGGTTCCGGCATGCCCGACAGGTGATTCCTGAGCGTCCGCCAAGTCTTTCTGGTGTACCCGGCAGGTGATTTTGGCGTGTCTGGCAGGTGTTTCTTGCAAGTCGAGCATTTGGCTCAGGCATGCTCAGCAGGTGATTCCGGCGTGTCTGGCACGTGGTTCTGGTGTGTCTGAGAGCTGGTTCTGGCATGTCCGGCAGATGATTCCGGAGTGTCCACCAAGTGGTTGTGGCATACCCGGCAGGTGATTTTAGCGTGTCAGGTAGGTGGTTCCGGCGAGTCAAGTAGGTGGTTCCGGTGTGCTCGGCAGGTGGTTCAGGCGGGTCTGGCAGGTGGTTTCGGACTGTTCGGGGTGTGGTTCCGGCATCTCAGGCACATGGTTCTGGCACGTCTGATAGGTGGTTCCGGCCGGTCCGACAGGTGTTTCCATGGTGTCCGTCAAGTGGTTCCGGCATAGCTGGCATGTGATGTTGGCGTGACCGGCAGGTGGTTCCAGCCAGCCAGGCAGGTGATTCCGTAGAGTACACCAAATGGTTGTGGCGTAGCCGGCAGGTGATTTTTCGTGTGCACCAGGTGTTTCCGGTCTGTACGGCAAGTGGTTCTGGCGTGACCGGCATGAGGTTCTGGCAGGTCTGAGAGTTGGTTCCGGGATGTCCGACAGGTGATTCCGGAGTGTCCGCCGCGTGGTTCTGGCGTACCCAGCAGGTGATTTTGGCGTGTCCGGCAGGTGTTTCTTGCAAG
This sequence comes from Equus caballus, assembly GCF_041296265.1. Lineage (NCBI taxonomy): Eukaryota > Metazoa > Chordata > Mammalia > Perissodactyla > Equidae > Equus > Equus caballus. The sequence continues at coordinate 5,626,704 of NW_027222395.1, forward strand.
TCGAGCATGTGGCTCAGGCATTCTCAGCAGGTGCTTCCGGCGTGTCTGGCACGTCGTTCTGGTGTGTCTGAGAGCTGGTTCTGGCATGCCCGGCAGATGATTCCGGAGTGTCCACCAAGTGGCTGTGGCATACCCGGCAGGTCATTTTAGCGTGTCAGGTAGGTGCTTCCAGCGCGTCGAGTAGGGGGTTCCGGCGTGCTCGGCAGGTGGTTCAGGTGGGTCTGGCAAGTGGTTTCGGTCTGTTCGGGGAGTGGTTCCGGCATCTCAGGCACATGGTTCTGGCACGTCTGATAGGTGTTTCCGGCCGGCCCGACACGTGTTTCCATGGTGTCCGCCAAGTGGTTCTGGCATAGCTGGCAGGTGATGTTGGCGTGACCGGCAGGTGGTTCCAGGCAGCCCGGCAGGTGATTCCGAAGAGTTCACCAAATGGTTGTGGCGTAGCCAGCAGACGATTTTGGCATGTCCAGCACGTGGTTTTGGCGAGTCGAGCAGGTGGTTCTGGCGTGCTCGGCAGGTGCTTCCGGCGTCATTGGCATGTGGTTCCGGCATGTCTGAGAGGTGGTTCCACAATGCCCGGCAGCTGATTCCGGAGTGTTCGCCAAGTGGTTCTGGCGTAGCCGCCAGGTGATTTTGCATGTCCGGCAATGGTTCCGGCGAGTCGAGCCGGTGGTTACGACATGTCCGGCCGGTGGTTCCGGCATGCCCGGCAGGTGATTCCGGAGTGTCCGGCATATGGTTCTGGCACCTCTGAGAGGTGGTTCTGGCATGCCCGGCAGGTGATACTGGAGTGTCCGGCATTTGGTTCTGGCACCTCTGAGAGGTGGTTCCAGAATGCCTGGCAGGTGATTCCGGAGTGTCTGCCGAGTGGTTCTGGCGTAGCCGGCAGTTGATTTTGGCGTGTCCACTAGGTGGTTCTGGGGAGTGGATCAGCTGGTTCCGGCATACTCGACAGGTGGTACCGGCATGTCCAGAACATGGTTTTGGCAAGTCTGAGAGGAGGTTCCGGCACGCCGGACAGGTGATTCCGGAGCATCCGCCAAGTGTTTCTGGCGTACCCGGCAGGTGATTTTGGCATGTCCGACAGGTGTATCTTGCGAGTCGAGCAGGTGGCTCAGGCATGCTCAGCTGGTGCTTCCGGCGTCTCTGGCACGTGGTTCTGGTGTGTCTGAGAGCTGGTTCTGGCATGTCCGGCAGATGATTCCGGAGTGCCCACCAAGTGGTTCTGGTATACCGGGCAGGTGATTTTGGCGTGTCAGGAAGTTGGTTCTGGCTAGTTGAGCAGGTGGATCAGGCGTGCTCGCCAGGGGGTTCAGGCGGGTCTGCCAGGTGGTTTCGGTCTGTTCGGGGAGTGGTTCCGGCATCTCAGGCACATGGTTCTGGCACGTCTGAGACGTGGTTCGGGCCGGCCCGACAGGTGTTTCCATGGTGTCCGCCAAGTGGTTCTGGCATAGCTGGCAGGTGATGTTGGCGTGACCGGCAGGTGGTTCCAGCAAGCCTGGCAGCTGATACCGAAGAGTTCACCAAATGGCTGTGGCGTAGCCGGCAGTTGATTTTGGCGTGTCCAGCATGTGGTTCTGGCACCTTTGAGAGGTGGTTCCGGCATGCCCGGCAGGTGAATCCGGAGTGTCCGGCATGTGGTTCTGGCACCTCTGAGAGGTGGTTCCGGCATGCCCGGCAGGTGGTTCCAGAGTGTCTGCCGAGTGGTTCCGGCGTAGTCGGCAGGTGATTCTGGCATGTCCAGCAGGTGGTTCTGGGGAGTGGATCAGGTGGTTCCGGCATACTCGGCAGTTGGTAGCGGCGTGTCCGGAACATGGTTCTGGCAAGTCTGAGAGGCGGTTCCGGCATGCCCGACAGGTGATTCCGGAGTGTTCGCCAAGTGGTTCTGGCGTAGCCGGCAGGTCATTTTGCATGTCCGGCGGTGGTTCCGGCGAGTCGAGCCGGTGGTTCCGGCGTGTCCGGCAGGTGGTTCTGGCGTGTCCGGAACGAGGTTCTGGCACGTCTGAGAGTTGGTTCCGGCATGCCCGACAGGTGATTCCGGAGTTTCCGCCACGTGGTTCTGGCGTACCCGGCAGGTGATTTTGGCGTGTCTGGCAGGTGTTTCTTGCAAGTCGAGCATTTGGCTCAGGCATGCTCAGCAGGTGCTTCCGGTGTGTCTGGCACGTGGTTCTGGTGTGTCGGAGAGTTGGTTCTGGCATGTCCGGTAGATGATTCCGGAGTGCCCACCAAGTGGTTCTGGTATACCGGGCAGGTGATTTTGGCGTGTCAGGAGGTTGGTTCTGGCTAGTTGAGCAGGTGGATCAGGCGTGCTCGCCAGGGGGTTCAGGCGGGTCTGGCAGGTGGTTTCGGTCTGTTCGGGGAGTGGTTCCGGCATCTCAGGCACATGGTTCTGGCACGTCTGAGAGTTGGTTCCGGCTGGCCCGACAGGTGTTTCCATGGTGTCCGCCAAGTGGTTCTGGCATAGCTGGCAGGTGATGTTGGCGTGACCGGCAGGTGGTTCCAGCAAGACTGGCAGGTGATACCGAAGAGTTCACCAAATGGATGTGGCGTAGCCGGCAGATGATTTTGGCGTGTCCAGCGGGTGGCTTTGGCTAGTCGAGCATGTGGTTCTGGCGTGCTCGGCAGGTGCTTCCGGTGTCATTGGCATGTGGTTCCGGCATGTCTGAGAGGTGGTTCCGGCATGCCCGGCAGGTGGTTCCGGAGAGTCTGCCGAGTGGTTCTGGAGCCAGCCCGGCAGGTGATTCCGAAGAGTTCACCAAATGGTTGTGGCGTAGCCGGCAGGTGATTTTGGCGTGTCAGGAAGGTGGTTCCGGCTAGTTGAGCAGGTGGATCAGGCGTGCTCGCCAGTGGGTTCAGGCGGGTCTGGCAGGTGGTTTCGGTCTGTTCGGGGAGTGGTTCCGGCATCTCAGGCACATGGTTCTCGCACGTCTGAGAGGTGGTTCTGGCCGTCCGACAGAGGTCTCCGGAGTGTCCGCCAAGTGGTTCTGGCATAGGTGAAAGGTGAGTTGGCGTGACCGGCAGGTGGTTCCAGCCAGCCCAGTAGGTGATTCCGGAGTGTCTGCCGAGTGGTTCTGGCGTAACCGGCAGCTGATTTTGGCGTGTCCAGCGGGTGGTTTTGGCGAGTCGAGCAGGTGGTTCTGGCGTGCTCGGCAGGTGCTTCCGGTGTCATTGGCATGTGGTTCCGGCATGTCTGAGAGGTGGTTCCGCCATGCCCGGCAGGTGATTCCGGAGTGTTCGCCAAGTGGTTCTGGTGTAGCCGGCAGGTGATTTTGCATGTCCGGCAATGGTTCCGGCAAGTCGAGCCGGTGGTTCCGAGATGTCCAGCAGGTGGTTCCGGCATGCCCGGCAGGTGATTCCGGAGTGTCCGGCATGTGGTTCTGGCACCTCTGAGAGGTGGTTCCGGCATGCCCGGCAGGTGATACCGGAGTGTCCGGCATTTGGTTCTGGCACCTCTGAGAGGTGGTTCCGGAATGCCTGGCATGTGATTACGGAGTGTCTGCCGAGTGCTTCTGGCATAGCCGGCAGTTGATTTGGGCGTGTCCACTAGGTGGTTCTGGGGAGTGGATCAGCTGGTTCCGGCATACTCGGCAGGTGGTACCGGCGTGTCCAGAACATGGTTCTGGCAAGTCTGAGAGGTGGTTCCGCCATGACTGGCAGGTGATTCCGGAGTGTTCGCCAAGTGGTTCTGGCATAGCCGGCAGGTGATTTTGCATGTCCGGCGATGGTTCCGGCGAGTCGAGCCGGTGGTTCCGGCACGTCCGGCAGGTGGTTCCGGCATGCCCGGCAGGTGATTCCGGAGTGGCCGGCATGTGGTTCTGGCACCTCTGAGAGGTGGTTCCGGCATGCCCGGCAGGTGATACCGGAGTGTTCGCCAAGTGGTTCTGGCGTTGCCGGCAGGTGATTTTGCATGTCCGGCAATGGTTCCGGCGAGTCAAGCCGGTGGTTCCGGAATGTCCGGCAGGTGGTTCCGGCATGTCCGGCAGGTGGTTCCGGCATGTCCAGCACGTGGTTCAAGCATGCCCGGCAGGTGATTCCGGAGTGTCCGGCATGTGGTTCTGGCACCTCTGAGAGGTGGTTCCGGAATGCCCGGCAGGTGGTTCCGGAGTGTCTGCCGAGTGGTTCTGGCGTAGCCGGCAGGTGATTCTGGCGTGTCCAGCAGGTGGTTGTGGGGAGTGGATCAGGTGGTTCCGGCATACTTGGCAGGTGGTACCGGCGTGTCCGGAACATGGTTCTGGCAAGTCTGAGAGGCGGTTCCGGCATGCCCGACAGGTGAATCCGGAGTGTTCGCCAAGTGGTTCTGGCGTAGCCGGCAGGTCATTTTGCATGTCCGGCGGTGGTTCCGGCGAGTCGAGCCGGTTGTTCCGGCGTGTCCAGCAGGTGTTTCCGGTCTGTCCGGCAGGTGGTTCTGGCGTGTCCGGCACGAGGTTCTGGCACGTCTGAGAGTTGGTTCCGGCATGCCCGACAGGTGATTCCCGAGTGTCCGCCACGTGGTTCTGGCGTCCCCGGCAGGTGATTTTGGCGTGTCTGGCAGGTGTTTCTTGCAAGTCGAGCATTTGGCTCAGGCATGCTCAGCAGGTGCTTCCGGCGTGTCTGGCACGTGGTTCTGGTGTGTCTGAGAGCTGGTTCTGGCATGTCCGGCAGATGATTCCGGAGTGTCCACCAAGTGGTTGTGGCATACCCGGCAGGTGATTTTAGCGTGTCAGGTAGGTGGTTCCAGCGAGTCGTGTAGGTGGTTCCGGCGTGCTCGGCAGGTGGTTCAGGCGGGTCTGGCAGGTGGTTTCGGTCTGTTCGGGGTGTGGTTCCGGCATCTCAGGCACATGGTTCTGGTACGTCTGATAGGTGGTTCCGGCCGGCCCGACAGGTGTTTCCATGGGGTCCGCCAGGTGGTTCTGGCATAGCTGGCAGGTGATGTTGGCGTGACCGGCAGTTGATTCCGGTGTGTCCGGCATGTGGTTCTGGCACCTCTGAGAGGTGGTTCTGGCATGCCCGGCAGGTGGTTCCGGAGTGTCTGCTGAGTGGTTCTGGCGTAGCCGGCAGGTGTTTCTGGCGTGTCCAGCAGGTGGTTGTGGGGAGTGGATCAGGTGATTCCGGCATACTCGGCAGGTGGTACTGGCGTGTCCGGAACATGGTTCTGGCAAGTCTGAGAGGTGGTTCCGGCATGCCCGACAGGTGATTCCGGAGTGTTCGCCAAGTGGTTCTGGCGTAGCCGGCAGGTCATTTTGCATGTCCGCCGGTGGTTCCGGCGAGTCGAGCCGGTGGTTCCGGCGTGTCCAGCAGGTGGTTCCGGTCTGTCCGGCAGGTGGTTCTGGCGTGTCCGGCACGAGGTTCTGGCATGTCTGAGAGTTGGTTCTGGCATGCCCGACATGTGATTCAGGAGTGTCCGCCACGAGGTTCTGGCGTACCCGGCAGGTGATTTTGGCGTGTCTGGCAGGTGTTTCTTGCAAGTCGAGCTTTTGGCTCAGGCATGATCAGCAGGTGCTTCCTGCGTGTCCGGCACGTGGTTCCGGTGTGTCTGAGAGCTGGTTCTGGCATGTCCGGCAGATGATTCTGGAGTGTCCACCAATTGGTTTTGGCATACCCGGCAGGTGATTTTAGCGTGTCAGGTAGGAGGTTCCGGCGAGTCGAGTATGTGGTTCCGGCGTGCTCGGCATGTGGTTCAGGCAGGTCTGGCAGGTGGTTTCGGTCTGTTCGGGGAGTGGTTCCGGCATCTCAGGCACATGGTTCTGGCACGTCTGATAGGTGGTTCTGGCCGGCCCGACAGGTGTTTCCATGGTGTCCACCAAGTGGTTCTGGCGTAGCCGGCAGGTGATTTTGCATGTCCGGCAATGGTTCCGGCGAGTCGAGCCGGTGGTTCCGGAATGTCCGGCAGGTGGTTCCGGCATGTCCGGCAGGTGGTTCCGGCATGTCCAGCACGTGGTTCCAGCATGCCCTGCAGGTGATTCCGGAGTGTCCGGCATGTGGTTCTGGCACCTCTGAGAGGTGGTTCCGGCATGACCGACAGGGGATTCCGGAGTGTTCGCCAACTGGTTTTGGCGTAGCCGGCAGGTCATTTTGCATGTCCGGCGGTGGTTCCGGCGAGTCGAGCCGGTGGTTCCTGCGTAGCCTGCAGTTGATTTTGGCGTGTCCACTAGGTGGTTCTGGGGAGTGGATCAGCTGGTTCCGGCATACTCGGCAGGTGGTACCGGCGTGTCCAGAACATGTTTCTGGCAATTCTGAGAGGTGGTTCCGGCACGCCCGACAGTTGATTCCGGAGCGGCCGCCAAGTGTTTCTGGCGTACCCAGCAGGTGATTTTGGCATGTCGGACAGGTGTTTCTTGCGAGTCGAGCACGTGGCTGCGGCATGCTCAGCTGGTGCTTCCAGCGTCTCTGGCACGTGGTTCTGGTGTGTCTGAGAGCTGGTTCTGGCATGTCCGGCAGATGATTCCGGAGTGTCCACCAAGTGGTTCTGGTATACCTGGCAGGTGATTTTGGCGTGTCAGGAAGGTGGTTCCGGCTAGTTGAGCAGGTGGATCAGGTGTGCTCGCCGTGGGGTTCAGGAGGGTTTTGCAGGTGGTTTCGATCTGTTCGGCGAGTGGTTCCGGCATCTCAGGCACATGGTTCTGGCACGTCTGAGAGGTGGTTCCGGCCGGCCCGACAGGTGTTTCCATGGTGTCCGCCAAGTGGTTCTGGCATAGCTGGCAGGTGATGTTGGCGTGACCGGCAGGTGGTTCCAGCAAGACGGGCAGGTGATTTCGAAGAGTTCACCAAATGGTTGTGGTGTAGCCGGCAGGTGATTTTGGCGTGTCCAGCAGGTGGTTTTGGCGAGTCGAGCAGGTGGTTCTGGCGTGCTCGGCAGGTGCTTCCGGTGTCATTGGCGTGTGGTTCCGGCATGGGTGAGAGGTGGTTCCGGCATGCCCGGCAGGTGGCTCCGGAGAGTCTGCCGAGTGGTTCTGGAGCCAGCCCGGCAGGTGATTCCGAAGAGTTCACCAAATGGTTGTGGCGTAGAAGCCAGGTTATTTTGGCGTGTCAGGAAGGTGGTTCCGGCTAGTTGAGCAGGTGGATCAGCCGTGCTCGCCAGGGGGTTCAGGCGGGTCTGGCAGGTGGTTTCGGTCTGTTCGGGGAGTGGTTCCGGCATCTCAGGCACATGGTTCTGGCACGTCTGAGAGGTGGTTCCGGCTGGCCCGACAGGTGTTTCCGGAGCATCCGCCAAGTGGTTCAGGCGTAGCTGAAATGTGATGTTGGCGTGACCGGCAGGTGGGTCCAACCAGCCTGGCAGGTGATTCCGGAGTGTCTGCCGAGTGGTTCTGGCGTAGCCGGCAGGTGATTTTGGCGTCTCCAGCGGGTGGTTTTGGCGAGTCGATCTTGTGGTTCTGGCGTGCTCGGCAGTTGCTTCCGGTGTCATTGGCATGTGGTTCCGGCATGTCTTAGAGGTGTTTCCGGCATGCCCGGCAGGTGATTCCGGAATGTCCTTCATGTGGTTCTGGCACCTCTGAGAGTTGGTTCCGGCATGCCCGGCAGGTGGTTCCGGAGTGTCTGCCGAGTCGTTCTGGCGTAGCCAGCAGGTGATTCTGGCATGTCCAGCAGGTGGTTCTGGGGTGTGGATCAGGTGGTTCCGGCATACTCGGCAGGTGGTACCGGCGTGTCCGGAACATGGTTCTGGCAAGTCTGAGAGGTGGTTCTGGCATGCCCGACAGATGATTTCAGAGTGTTCGCCAAGTGGTTCTGGCGAGGCCGGCAGGTGATTTGCATGTCCGGAAATCGTTCCGGCGAGTCGAGCCTGTGGTTCCGGCGTGTCCGGCATGTGGTTCCGGTCTGTCCAGCAGGTGGTTCTGGTGTCTCCGGCACGAGGTTCTGGCACGTCTGAGAGGTTGTGTCGCCATGCACTTCACGTGATTCCGGCTTGTCCGCCAAGTGGTTCTGGTGTAGCGGGCAGGTGATTTTGGCGTGTCCGGCAGGTGGGACCGGTGAGTCAAGCAGGTGGTTCCAGCGAGTGTTTCCTGTGTTTCCGGTTTGTCCGGGAGATGGTTCCGGCCTGTCCGGCACGTGCTTCTGGAACTTCTGAGAGGTTGTGCTGGCATGCCCGGCAGGTGATTCTGGAGAGTCCGCCAAGTGGTTTTGGCGTATCCAGCATATGATTTTGGCCTGTGAGGCAGGTGGTTCCGGCATGTCCAGCAGGTGGTTCCGGCGAGCTCGTCAGGTGCTTCCGGTCTCTCCGGTACGTGGTTGTGGCACGTCTGAGAGATGGTTCCAGCATGCCCGGCAGGTGATTCCGGAGTGTCCGACAAGTGGTTTTAGCGCAGCCGGGTGGTGATTCTGGCGTGTCCGGCAGGTGGTTCTGGCGAGTCAAGCAGGTGGTTCCGGCATGTCCGGCAGGTGGTTCCGGGCTGTCCTGGAGGTGGTTCCTGAGTGTCTGCCGAGCGGTTCTGGCGTAGCCGGCAGGTGATTTTGGCGTGTCCAGCAGGTGGTTTTGGCGAGTCGAGCATGTGGTTCTGGCGTGCTCGGCAGGTGCTTCCGGGGTCATTGACATGTGGTTCCGGCATGTCTGAGAGGTGGTTCCGCCATGCCCGACAGGTGATTCGGGAGTGTTCGCCAAGTGGTTCTGGCGTAGCCGGCAGGTGATTTTGCATGTCCGGCAATGGTTCCGGCGAGTCGAGCCGGTTGTTCCGGCATGTCCAGCAGGTGGTTCCGTCATGCCCGGCAGGTGATTCCGGAGTGTCCGGCATTTGGTTCTGGCACCTCTGAGAGGTGGTTCCGGCATGCCCGGCAGGTGATTCCGGAGTGTCCGGCATGTGGTTCTGGCACCTCTGAGAGGTGGTTCCGGCATGCCCGGCAGGTGATACCGGAGTATCCAGCATTTGGTTCTGGCACCTCTGAGAGGTGGTTCCGGAATGCCTGGCATGTGATACCGGAGTGTCTGCTGAGTGGTTCTGGCGTAGCCAGCAGGTGATTTTTGCGTGTCCAGCAGGTGGTTCCGGCGAGCTCGGCAGGTGGTTCCGGCATGTCCGAAACATTATTCTGGCACGTCTGAGAGATGGTTCCGGCATGCCCGGCAGGTGATTCCGGAGTGTCCGGCATGTGGTTCTGGCACCTCTGAGAGGTGGTTCCGGCATGCCCGGCAGGTGATACCGGAGTATCCAGCATTTGGTTCTGGCACCTTTGAGAGGTGGTTCCGGAATGCCTGGCATGTGATACCGGAGTGTCTGCTGAGTGGTTCTGGCGTAGCCAGCAGGTGATTTTTGCGTGTCCAGCAGGTGGTTCCGGCGAGCTCGGCAGGTGGTTCCGGCATGTCCGAAACATTATTCTGGCACGTCTGAGAGATGGTTCCGGCATGCCCGGCAGGTGATTCCGGAGTGTCCGGCATGTGGTTCTGGCACCTCTGAGAGGTGGTTCCCGCATGCCCGGCAGTTGGTCACGGAGTGTCTGCCGAGTCGTTCTGGCGTAGCCGGCAGGTGATTCTAGCGTATCCAGCCGGTGGTTCCGGGGAGTGGATCAGGTGGTTCCGGCATACTCGGCAGGTGGTACCGGCGTGTCCGGAACTTGGTTCTGGCAAGTCTGAGAGGTGGTTCCGGCATGCCCGACAGGTGATTCCGGAGTGTTCGCCAAGTGGTTCTGGCGTAACCGGCAGGTCATTTAGCATGTCTGGCGGTGGTTCCGGCGAGTCGAGCCCGTGGTTCCGGCGTGTCCAGCAGGTGGTTCTGGGGAGTGGATCAGGTGGTTCCGGCATGCCCGGCAGGTGATTCCGGAGTGTCCGGCATGTGGTTCTGGCACCTCTGAGTGTTTGTTCTGGCATGCCAGGCAGGTGATACCGGAGTGCCCGGCATTTGGTTCTGGCACCTCTGAGAGGTGGTTCCGGGATGCGTGGCATGTGATTCCGGAGTGTCTGCTGAGTGGTTCTGGCGTGTGCAGCAGGTGTTTCCGGTCTGTCCGGCAGGTGCTTCTGGCGTGTCCGGCACGAGGTTCTGGCACGTCTGAGAGTTGGTTCCGGCATGCCCGACAGGTGATTCCGGAGTGTCCGCCACGTGGTTCTGGCGTACCCGGCAGGTGATTTTGGCGTGTCCGGCAGGGGTTTCTTGCAAGTCGAGCATATGGCTCAGGCATGATCAGCAGGTGCTTCCGGCCTGTCCGGCACGTGGTTCTGGTGTGTCTGAGAGCTGGTTCTGGCATGTATGGCAGCTGATTCCGGAGTGTCCACCAAGTGGTTGTGGCACACCCGGCAGGTGATTTTAGCGTGTCAGGTAGGTGGTTCCAGCGAGTCGAGTAGGTGGTTCCGGCATGCCCGGCAGGTGATACCGGAGTGTCCGGCATTTGGTTCTGGCACCTCTGAGAGGTGGTTCCGGAATGCCTGGCATGTGATTCCGGAGTGTCTGCCGAGTGGTTCTGGCGTAGCCGGCAGTTGATTTTGGCGTGTCCACTTGGTGGTTCTGGGGAGTGGATCAGCTGGTTCCGGCATACTCGGCAGGGGGTACCGGCGTGTCCAGAACATGGTTCTGGCAAGTCTGAGAGGTGGTTCCGGCACGCCCGACAGGTGATTCCGGAGCGTACGCCAAGTGGTTCTGGCATAGCTGGCAGGTGATGTTGGCGTGATCGGCAGGTGGTTTCAGCCAGTCAGGCAGGTGATTCCGAAGTGTTCACCAAATGGTTGTTGCGTATCCGGAAGGTGATTTTGGCGTGTCCAGCAGGTGGTTTTGGCGAGTCGAGCAGGTGGTTCTGGCGTGCTCGGCAGGTGCTTCCGGTGTCATTGGCATGTGGTTCCGGCATGTCTGAGAGGCAGTTCCGGCACGCCGGACAGGTGATTCCGGAGCGTCCGCCAAGTGTTTCTGGCGTACCCGGCAGGTGATTTTGGCATGTCCGACAGGTGATTCTCGCGAGTCGAGCAGGTGGCTCAGGCATGCTCAGCTGGTGCTTCCGGCGTCTCTGGCACGTGGTTCTGGTGTGTCTGAGAGCTGGTTCTGGCATCTCTGGCAGATGATTCCGGAGTGTCCACCAAGTGGTTCTTGTATACCTGGCAGGTGATTTTGGCGTGTCAGGAAGTTGGTTCCGGCTAGTTGAGCAGATGGATCAGGCGTGCTCGCCAGGGGGTTCAGGCGGGTCTGGCAGGTGGTTTCGGTCTGTTCGGGGAGTGGTTCCGGCATCTCAGGCTCATGGTGCGGGCACGTCTGAGAGCTGTTTCCGGCCGGCCCGACAGGTGTTTCCATGGTGTCCGCCAAGTGGTTCTGGCATAGCTGGCAGGTGATGTTGGCGTGACCGGCAGGTGGTTCCAGCAAGCCCGGCAGGTGATTCCGAAGAGTTCACCAAATGGTTGTGGCGTAGCCAGCAGGTGATTTTGGCGTGTCCAGCAGGTGGTTTTGGCGAGTGGAGCAGGTGGTTCTCGAGTGCTCGGCAGGTGCTTCTGGTGTCATTGGCATGTGGTTCCGGCATGTCAGAGAGGTGGTTCCGGCATGCCCGGCAGATGGTTCCGGAGTGTCTGCCGAGTGGTTCTGGAGCCAGCCCGGCAGGTGATTCCGAAGAGTTCACCAAATGGTTGTGACGTAGCCGGCAGGTTATTTTGGCGTGTCAGGAAGGTGGTTCCGGCTAGTTGAGCAGGTGGATCAGGCGTGCTCGCCAGGGGGTTCAGGCGGGTCTGGCAGGTGGTTTCGGTCTGTTCGGGAAGTGGTTCCGGCATCTCAGGCACATGGTTCTGGCACGTCTGAGAGGTGGTTCTGGCCGGCCGGAGAGGTGTTTCCGGAGTGTCCGCCAAGTGGTTCTGGCGTAGCTGAAAGGTGATCTTGGCGTGATCGGCAGGTGGTTCCAGCCAGCCCGGCAGGTGATTCCGGAGTGTCTGCCGTGTGGTTCTGGCGTAGCTGGCAGGTGATTTTGGCGTGTTCAGCAGGTGGTTCCGGCGAGCTCGGCAGGTGGTACCAGCGTGTCCGGAACATGGTTCTGGCACGTCTGAGAGATGGCTCCGGCATGCCCGGCAGGTGATTCCGGAGTGTCCGGCATGTGGTTCTGGCACCTCTGAGAGGTGGTTCCGTCATGCCCGGCAGGTGGTTCCGGAGTGTCTGCCGAGTGGTTCTGGCGTACTCGGCAGGTGATTCTGGCGTGTCCAGCGTGTGGTTCTGGGGAGTCGATCAGGTGGTTCCGGCATACTCGGCAGGTGGTACCGGCGTGTCCGGAACATGGTTCCGGCAAGTCTGAGAGGCGGTTCCGGCATGCCCGACAGGTGATTCCGGAGTGTTCGCCAAGTGGTTCTGGCGTAGCTGGCAGATCATTTTGCATGTCCGGCGGTGGTTCTGGCGAGTCAAGCCGATGGTTCCGGCGTGTCCGGCAGGTGTTTCCGGTCTGTCCGGCACGTGGTTCTGGCACGTCTGAGATTTGGTTCCGGCATGCCCGACAGGTGATTCCGGAGAGTCCGCCACGTGGTTCTGGCGTACCCGGCAGGTGATTTTGGCGTGTCTGGCAGCTGTTTCTTGCTAGTCGAGCATGTGGCTCAGGCATGATCAGCAGGTGCTTCCGGCGTGTCCGGCACGTGGTTCTGGTTTGTCAGAGGGCTGGTTCTGGCGTTTCTGGCAGATGATTCCGGAGTGTCCACCAAGTGGTTCTGGTAGACCTGGCAGGTGATTTTGGCGTGTCTGGAAGGTGGTTCCGGCTAGTTGAGCAGGTGGATCAGGCGTGCTCGCCAGGGGGTTCAGGCGGGTCTGGCAGGTGGTTTCTGTCTGTTCGGGTAGTGGTTCCGGCATCTCAGGCACATGGTTCTGGCACGTCTGAGAGGTGGTTCTGGTCGGCCGGAGAGGTGTTTCCGGAGTGTCCGCCAAGTGGTTCTGGCTTAGCTGAAAGGTGATGTTGGCGTGACCGGCAGGTGGTTCCAGCCAGCCCAGCAGGTGATTCCGAAGTGACTGCCGTGTGGTTCTGGCGTAGCTGTCAGGTGATTTTGGCGTGTCCAGCAGGTGGTTCTGGCCAGCTCGACAGGTGGTACCAGCGTGTCCGGAACATGGTTCTGGCACGTCTGAGAGATGGTTCCGGCATGCCCGGCAGGTGATTCCGGAGTGGCCTGCATGTGGTTCTGGCACCTCTGAGAGGTGGTTCCGGCATGCCCGGCAGGTGATTCCGGAGTGTCCGGCATGTGGTTCTGGCGTAGCTGAAATGTGATGTTGGCGTGACCGGCAGGTGGTTCCAGCCAGCCCGGCAGGTGATTCCGGAGTGTCTGCCGTGTGGTTCTGGCGTAGCTGGCAGGTGATTTTGGCGTGTTCAGCAGGTGGTTCCGGCGAGCTCGGCAGGTGGTACCAGCGTGTCCGGAACATGGTTCTGGCACGTCTGAGAGATGGCTCCGGCATGCCCGGCAGGTGATTCCGGAGTGTCCGGCATGTGGTTCTGGCACCTCTGAGAGGTGGTTCCGGCATGCCCGGCAGGTGATACCGGAGTTTCCGGCATTTGGTTCTGGCACCTCTGAGAGGTGGTTCCGGAATGCCTGGCTTGATTCTGGAGTGTCTACCGAGTGGTTCTGGCGTAGCCGGCAGTTGATTTTGGCGTGTCCACTAGGTGGTTCTGGGGAGTGGATCAGCTGGTTCTGGCATACTCGGCAGGTGGTACTGGCGTGTCCGGAACATGGTTCTGGCAAGTCTGAGAGGTGGTTCCGGCACGCCCGACAGGTGATTCCGGAGTGTCCGCCAAGTGTTTCTGGCGTACCCGGCAGCTGATTTTCGCCTGTCCGACAGGTGTATCTTGCGAGTGGAGCAGGTGGCTGAGGCATGCTCAGCTGGTGCTTCCGGCGTCTCTGGCACGTGGTTCTGGTGTGTCTGAGAGCTGGTTCTGGCATGTCCGGCAGATGATTCCGGAGTGTCCACCAAGTGGTTCTTGTATACCTGGCAGGTGATTTTGGCGTGTCAGGAAGTTGGTTCCGGCTAGTTGAGCAGGTGGATCAGGCGTGCTCGCCAGGGGGTTCAGGCGGGTCTGGCAGGTGGTTTCGGTCTGTTCGGGGAGTGGTTCCGGCATCTCAAGCACATGGTTCTGGCACGTCTGATAGGTGGTTCTGGCCGGCCCGACAGGTGTTTCCATGGTGTCCGCCAAGTGGTTCTGGCATAGCTGGCAGGTGATGTTGGCGTGACCGGCAGGTGGTTCCAGCAAGCCCGGCAGGTGATTCCGAAGAGTTCACCAAATGGTTGTGGCGTAGCCAGCAGGTGATTTTGGCGTGTCCAGCAGGTGGTTTTGGCGAGTGGAGCAGGTGGTTCTCGAGTGCTCGGCAGGTGCTTCCGGTGTCATTGGCATGTGGTTCCGGCATGTCTGAGAGGTGGTTCCGGCATGCCCGACAGGTGATTCCGGAGAGTTCGCCAAGTGGTTCTGGTGTAGCCGGCAGGTCATTTTGCATGTCCGGCCGTGGTTCTGGCGAGTCAAGCCGGTGGTTCCGGAGTGTCCGGCAGGTGTTTCCGGGCTTTCCGGCACGTGGTTCTGGCGTGTCCGGCACGAGGTTCTGGCACGTCTGAGAGTTGGTTCCGGCATGCCCGACAGGTGATTCCGGAGAGTCCGCCACGTGGTTCTGGCGTACCCGGCAGGTGATTTTGGCGTGTCTGGCAGGTGTTTCTTGCTAGTCGAGCATGTGGCTCAGGCATGATCAGCAGGTGCTTCCGGTGTGTCCGGCACGTGGTTCTGGTGTGTCAGAGGGCTGGTTCTGGCATTTCTGGCAGATGATTCCGGAGTGTCCACCAAGTGGTTCTGGTAGACCTGGCAGGTGATTTTGGCGTGTCTGGAAGGTGGTTCCGGCTAGTTGAGCAGGTGGATCAGGCGTGCTCGCCAGGGGGTTCAGGCGGGTCTGGCAGGTGGTTTCGGTCTGTTCGGGGAGTGGTTCCGGCATCTCAGGCACATGGTTCTGGCACGTCTGAGAGGTGGTTACGGCCGGCCGGAGAGGTGTTTCCGGAGTGTCCGCCAAGTGGTTCTGGCGTAGCTGAAAGGTGATGTTGGCGTGACCGGCAGGTGGTTCCAGCCAGCCCGGCAGGTGATTCCGGAGTGTCTGCCGTGTGGTTCTGGCGTAGCTGGCAGGTGATTTTGGCGTGTTCAGCAGGTGGTTCCGGCGAGCTCGGCAGGTGGTACCAGCGTGTCCAGAACATGGTTCTGGCACGTCTGAGAGATGGCTCCGGCATGCCCGGCAGGTGATTCCGGAGTGTCCGGCATGTGGTTCTGGCACCTCTGAGAGGTGGTTCCGGCATGCCCGGCAGGTGGTTCCGGAGTGTCTGCTGAGTGGTTCAGGCGTAGTCGGCAGGTGATTCTGGCATGTCCAGCGTGTGGTTCTGGGGAGTCGATCAGGTGGTTCTGGCATACTCGGCAGGTGGTACCGGCGTGTCCGGAACATGGTTCTGCCAAGTCTGAGAGGCGGTTCCGGCATGCCCGACAGGTGATTCCGGAGTGTTCGCCAGGTGGTTCCGGCGTAGCCGGCAGGCCATTTTGCATGTCCGGCGGTGGTTCTGGCGAGTCAAGCCGGTGGTTCCGGCGTGTCCGGCAGGTGTTTCCGGTCTGTCCGGCAGGTGGTTCTGGCGTGTCCGGCACGAGGTTCTGGCACGTCTGAGAGTTGGTTCCGGCATGCCCGACAGGTGATTCCGGAGAGTCCGCCACGTGGTTCTGGCGTACCCGGCAGGTGATTTTGGCGTGTCTGGCAGGTGTTTCTTGCAAGTCGAGCATGTGGCTCAGGCATGATCAGCAGGTGCTTGCGGCTTGTCTGGCACGTGGTTCTGGTGTGTCTGAGAGTTGGTTCCGGCATGTCCGGCAGGTGGTTCCGGCATGCCCGGCAGGTGATTCCGGAGTGTCCGGCATGTGGTTCTGGCAGCTCTGAGAGGTGGTTCCGGCATGCCCGGCAGGTGATTCCGGAGAGTTCGCCAAGTGGTTCTGGTGTAGCCGGCAGGTCATTTTGCATGTCCAGCCGTGGTTCTGGCGAGTCAAGCCGGTGGTTCCGGAGTGTCCGGCAGGTGTTTCCGGTCTTTCCGGCACGTGGTTCTGGCGTGTCCGGCACGAGGTTCTGGCACGTCTGAGAGTTGGTTCCGGCATGCCCGACAGGTGATTCTGGAGAGTCCGCCACGTGGTTCTGGCGTACCCGGCAGGTGATTTTGGCGTGTCTGGCAGGTGTTTCTTGCTAGTCGAGCATGTGGCTCAGGCATGATCAGCAGGTGCTTCCGGCGTGTCCGGCACGTGGTTCTGGTGTGTCAGAGGGCTGGTTCTGGCATTTCTGGCAGATGATTCCGGAGTGTCCACCAGGTGGTTCTGGCATAGCTGGCAGGTGATGTTGGCGTGACCGGCAGGTGGTTCCAGCAAGCCCGGCAGGTGATTCCGAAGAGTTCACCAAATGGTTGTGGCGTAGCCAGCAGGTGATTTTGGCGTGTCCAGCAGGTGGTTTTGGCGAGTGGACCAGGTGGTTCTTGAGTGCTCGGCAGGTGCTTCTATGTCATTGGCATGTGGTTCCGGCATGTCTGAGAGGTGGTGCCGGCATGCCCGGCAGATGGTTCCGGAGTGTCTGCCGAGTGGTTCTGGAGCCAGCCCGGCAGGTGATTCCGAAGAGTTCATCAAATGGTTGTGACGTAGCCGGCAGGTTATTTTGGCGTGTCAGGAAGGTGGTTCCGGCTAGTTGAGCAGGTGGATCAGGCGTGCTCGCCAGGGGGTTCAGGCGGGTCTGGCAGGTGGTTTCTGTCTGTTCGGGGAGTGGTTCCGGCATCTCAGGCACATGGTTCTGGCACGTCTGAGAGGTGGTTCCGGCCGGCCGGAGAGGTGTTTCCGGAGTGTCCGTCAAGTGGTTCTGGCGTAGCTGAAAGGTGATGTTGGCGTGACCGGCAGGTGGTTCCAGCCAGCCCGGCAGGTGATTCTGGAGTGTCTGCCGTGTGGTTCTGGCGTAGCTGGCAGGTGATTTTGGCGTGTCCAGCAGGTGGTTCCGGCGAGCTCGTCAGGTGGTACCAGCGTGTCCGGAACATGGTTCTGGCACGTCTGAGAGATTGTTCCAGCATGCCCGGCAGGTGATTCCGGAGTGTCCGGCATGTGGTTCTGGCACCTCTGAGACGTGGTTCCGGCAGGCCCGGCAGGTGGTTCTGGAGTGTCTGCCGAGTGGTTCTGGCGTAGTCGGCAGGTGATTCTGGCGTGTCCAGCAGGTGGTTCTGGGGAGTGGATCAGGTGTTTCCGGCATACTTGGCAGGTGGTACCGGCGTGTCCGGAACATGGTTCTGGCAAGTCTGAGAGGTGGTTCCGGCATGCCCGACAGGTGATTCCGGAGTGTTCGCCAAGTGGTTCTGGCGTAGCCGGCAGGTCATTTTGCATGTCCGGCGGTGGTTCTGGCGAGTCAAGCCGGTGGTTCCGGCGTGTCCGGCAGGTGTTTCCGGTCTGTCCGGCACGTGGTTCTGGGGTGTCCGGCACGAGGTTCTGGCATGTCTGAGAGTTGGTTCCGGCATGCCCGACAGGTGATTCCGGAGTGTGCGCCACGTGGTTCTGGCGTACCCGGCAGGTGATTTTGGCGTGTCTGGCAGGTGTTCCTTGCAAGTCGAGCATTGGCTCAGGCATGATCAGCAGGTGCTTCCAGCCTGTCCGGCCCGTGGTTCTGGTGTGTCTGAGAGCTGGTTCTGGCATGTCCGGCAGATGATTCCGGAGTGTCCACCAAGTGGTTGTGGCATACCCGGCAGGTGATTTTAGCGTGTCAGGTAGGTGGTTCCGGCGAGTCGAGTAGGTGGTTCCAGCGTGCTCGGCAGGTGGTTCAGGCGGGTCTGGCAGGTGGTTTCGGTCTGTTCGGGGTGTGGTTCCGGCATCTCAGGCACATGGTTCTGGCACATCTGATAGGTGGTTCCGGCCGGCCCGACATGTGTTTCCATAGGTGTCCGCCAAGTGGTTCTGGCATAGCTGGCAGGTGATGTTGGCATGACCGGCAGGTGGTTCCAGCCAGCCCGGCAGGTGATTCCGGAGTGTCTGCCGAGTGGTTGTGGAGCCAGCCCGGCAGGTGATTCCGAAGAGTTCACCAAATGGTTGTGGCGTAGCCGGCAGGTTATTTTGGCGTGTCAGGAATTTGGTTCCGGCAAGTTGAGCAGGTGGATCAGGCGTGCTCGCCAGGGGGTTCAGGCGGGTCTGGCAGGTGGTTTCGGTCTGTTCGGGGAGTGGTTCCGGCATCTCAGGCACATGGTTCTGGCACGTCTGAGAGGTGGTTCCGGCCGGCCGGAGAGGTGTTTCCGGAGTGTCCGCCAAGTGGTTCTGGCGTAGCTGAAAGGTGATCTTGGCGTGACCGGCAGGTGGTTCCAGCCAGCCCGGCAGGTGATTCCGGAGTGTCCGGCACATGGTTCTGGCACCTCTGAGAGGTGGTTCCGGAATGCCCGGCAGGTGGTTCCGGAGTGTCTGCCGAGTGGTTCTGGCGTAGCCGGCAGGTGATTCTGGCGTGTCCAGCAGGTGGTTGTGGGGAGTGGATCAGGTGGTTCCGGCATACTCGGCAGGTGGTACCGGCGTGTCCGGAACATGGTTCTGGCAAGTCTGAGAGGCGGTTCCGGCATGCCCGACAGGTGAATCCGGAGTGTTCGCCAAGTGGTTCTGGCGTAGCCGGCAGGTCATTTTGCATGTCCGGCGGTGGTTCCGGCGAGTCGAGCCGGTTGTTCCGGCGTGTCCAGCAGGTGGTTCCGGTCTGTCCGGCAGGTGGTTCTGGCGTGTCCGGCACGAGGTTCTGGCACGTCTGAGAGTTGGTTCCGGCATGCCCGACAGGTGATTCCGGAGTGTCCGCCACGTGGTTCTGGCGTCCCCGGCAGGTGATTTTGGCGTGTCTGGCAGGTGTTTCTTGCAAGTCGAGCATTTGGCTCAGGCATGCTCAGCAGGTGCTTCCGGCGTGTCTGGCACGTGGTTCTGGTGTGTCTGAGAGCTGGTTCTGGCATGTCCGGCAGATGATTCCGGAGTGTCCACCAAGTGGTTGTGGCATACCCGGCAGGTGATTTTAGCGTGTCAGGTAGGTGGTTCCAGCGAGTCGTGTAGGTGGTTCCGGCATGCTCGGCAGGTGGTTCAGGCGGGTCTGGCAGGTGGTTTCGGTCTGTTCGGGGTGTGGTTCCGGCATCTCAGGCACATGGTTCTGGCACGTCTGATAGGTGGTTCTGGCCGGCCCGACAGGTGTTTCCATGGTGTCCACCAAGTGGTTCTGGCGTAGCCGGCAGGTGATTTTGCATGTCCGGCAATGGTTCCGGCGAGTCGAGCCGGTGGTTCCGGAATGTCCGGCAGGTGGTTCCGGCATGTCCGGCAGGTGGTTCCGGCATGTCCAGCACGTGGTTCCAGCATGCCCTGCAGGTGATTCCGGAGTGTCCGGCATGTGGTTCTGGCACCTCTGAGAGGTGGTTCCGGCATGACCGACAGGGGATTCCGGAGTGTTCGCCAACTGGTTTTGGCGTAGCCGGCAGGTCATTTTGCATGTCCGGCGGTGGTTCCGGCGAGTCGAGCCGGTGGTTCCTGCGTAGCCTGCAGTTGATTTTGGCGTGTCCACTAGGTGGTTCTGGGGAGTGGATCAGCTGGTTCCGGCATACTCGGCAGGTGGTACCGGCGTGTCCAGAACATGTTTCTGGCAATTCTGAGAGGTGGTTCCGGCACGCCCGACAGTTGATTCCGGAGCGGCCGCCAAGTGTTTCTGGCGTACCCAGCAGGTGATTTTGGCATGTCGGACAGGTGTTTCTTGCGAGTCGAGCACGTGGCTGCGGCATGCTCAGCTGGTGCTTCCAGCGTCTCTGGCACGTGGTTCTGGTGTGTCTGAGAGCTGGTTCTGGCATGTCCGGCAGATGATTCCGGAGTGTCCACCAAGTGGTTCTGGTATACCTGGCAGGTGATTTTGGCGTGTCAGGAAGGTGGTTCCGGCTAGTTGAGCAGGTGGATCAGGTGTGCTCGCCGTGGGGTTCAGGAGGGTTTTGCAGGTGGTTTCGATCTGTTCGGCGAGTGGTTCCGGCATCTCAGGCACATGGTTCTGGCACGTCTGAGAGGTGGTTCCGGCCGGCCCGACAGGTGTTTCCATGGTGTCCGCCAAGTGGTTCTGGCATAGCTGGCAGGTGATGTTGGCGTGACCGGCAGGTGGTTCCAGCAAGACGGGCAGGTGATTTCGAAGAGTTCACCAAATGGTTGTGGTGTAGCCGGCAGGTGATTTTGGCGTGTCCAGCAGGTGGTTTTGGCGAGTCGAGCAGGTGGTTCTGGCGTGCTCGGCAGGTGCTTCCGGTGTCATTGGCGTGTGGTTCCGGCATGGGTGAGAGGTGGTTCCGGCATGCCCGGCAGGTGGCTCCGGAGAGTCTGCCGAGTGGTTCTGGAGCCAGCCCGGCAGGTGATTCCGAAGAGTTCACCAAATGGTTGTGGCGTAGAAGCCAGGTTATTTTGGCGTGTCAGGAAGGTGGTTCCGGCTAGTTGAGCAGGTGGATCAGCCGTGCTCGCCAGGGGGTTCAGGCGGGTCTGGCAGGTGGTTTCGGTCTGTTCGGGGAGTGGTTCCGGCATCTCAGGCACATGGTTCTGGCACGTCTGAGAGGTGGTTCCGGCTGGCCCGACAGGTTTTTCCGGAGCATCCGCCAAGTGGTTCAGGCGTAGCTGAAATGTGATGTTGGCGTGACCGGCAGGTGGGTCCAACCAGCCTGGCAGGTGATTCCGGAGTGTCTGCCGAGTGGTTCTGGCGTAGCCGGCAGGTGATTTTGGCGTCTCCAGCGGGTGGTTTTGGCGAGTCGATCTTGTGGTTCTGGCGTGCTCGGCAGTTGCTTCCGGTGTCATTGGCATGTGGTTCCGGCATGTCTTAGAGGTGTTTCCGGCATGCCCGGCAGGTGATTCCGGAATGTCCTTCATGTGGTTCTGGCACCTCTGAGAGTTGGTTCCGGCATGCCCGGCAGGTGGTTCCGGAGTGTCTGCCGAGTCGTTCTGGCGTAGCCAGCAGGTGATTCTGGCATGTCCAGCAGGTGGTTCTGGGGTGTGGATCAGGTGGTTCCGGCATACTCGGCAGGTGGTACCGGCGTGTCCGGAACATGGTTCTGGCAAGTCTGAGAGGTGGTTCTGGCATGCACGACAGATGATTTCAGAGTGTTCGCCAAGTGGTTCTGGCGAGGCCGGCAGGTGATTTGCATGTCCGGAAATCGTTCCGGCGAGTCGAGCCTGTGGTTCCGGCGTGTCCGGCATGTGGTTCCGGTCTGTCCAGCAGGTGGTTCTGGTGTCTCCGGCACGAGGTTCTGGCACGTCTGAGAGGTTGCGTCGCCATGCACTTCACGTGATTCCGGCTTGTCCGCCAAGTGGTTCTGGTGTAGCGGGCAGGTGATTTTGGCGTGTCCGGCAGGTGGGACCGGTGAGTCAAGCAGGTGGTTCCAGCGAGTGTTTCCTGTGTTTCCGGTTTGTCCGGGAGATGGTTCCGGCCTGTCCGGCACGTGCTTCTGGAACTTCTGAGAGGTTGTGCTGGCATGCCCGGCAGGTGATTCTGGAGAGTCCGCCAAGTGGTTTTGGCGTATCCAGCATATGATTTTGGCCTGTGAGGCAGGTGGTTCCGGCATGTCCAGCAGGTGGTTCCGGCGAGCTCGTCAGGTGCTTCCGGTCTCTCCGGTACGTGGTTGTGGCACGTCTGAGAGATGGTTCCAGCATGCCCGGCAGGTGATTCCGGAGTGTCCGACAAGTGGTTTTAGCGCAGCCGGGTGGTGATTCTGGCGTGTCCGGCAGGTGGTTCTGGCGAGTCAAGCAGGTGGTTCCGGCATGTCCGGCAGGTGGTTCCGGGCTGTCCTGGAGGTGGTTCCTGAGTGTCTGCCGAGCGGTTCTGGCGTAGCCGGCAGGTGATTTTGGCGTGTCCAGCAGGTGGTTTTGGCGAGTCGAGCATGTGGTTCTGGCGTGCTCGGCAGGTGCTTCCGGGGTCATTGACATGTGGTTCCGGCATGTCTGAGAGGTGGTTCCGCCATGCCCGACAGGTGATTCGGGAGTGTTCGCCAAGTGGTTCTGGCGTAGCCGGCAGGTGATTTTGCATGTCCGGCAATGGTTCCGGCGAGTCGAGCCGGTTGTTCCGGCATGTCCAGCAGGTGGTTCCGTCATGCCCGGCAGGTGATTCCGGAGTGTCCGGCATTTGGTTCTGGCACCTCTGAGAGGTGGTTCCGGCATGCCCGGCAGGTGATTCCGGAGTGTCCGGCATGTGGTTCTGGCACCTCTGAGAGGTGGTTCCGGCATGCCCGGCAGGTGATACCGGAGTATCCAGCATTTGGTTCTGGCACCTCTGAGAGGTGGTTCCGGAATGCCTGGCATGTGATACCGGAGTGTCTGCTGAGTGGTTCTGGCGTAGCCAGCAGGTGATTTTTGCGTGTCCAGCAGGTGGTTCCGGCGAGCTCGGCAGGTGGTTCCGGCATGTCCGAAACATTATTCTGGCACGTCTGAGAGATGGTTCCGGCATGCCCGGCAGGTGATTCCGGAGTGTCCGGCATGTGGTTCTGGCACCTCTGAGAGGTGGTTCCGGCATGCCCGGCAGTTGGTTACGGAGTGTCTGCCGAGTGCTTCTGGAGTAGCCGGCAGGTGATTCTGACGTATCCAGCTGGTGGTTCTGGGGAGTGGAGCAGGTGGTTCCGGCATACTCGGCAGGTGGTACCGGCGTGTCCGGAACTTGGTTCTGGCAAGTCTGAGAGGTGGTTCCGGCATGCCGGAAAGGTGATTCCGGAGTGTTCGCCAAGTGGTTCTGGCGTAGCCGGCAGGTCATTTTGCATGTCCGGCGGTGGTTCCGGCGAGTCGAGCCGGTGGTTCCGGCGTGTCCGGCAGGTGTTTCCGTTCTGTCCGGCAGGTGGTTCTGGCGTGACCGGCACGAGGTTCTGTCACGTCTGAGAGTTGGTTCCGGCATGCCCGACAGGTGATTCCGGAGTGTCCGCCACGTGGTTCTGGTGTGTCTGAGAGCTGGTTCGGGCATGTCCGGCAGATGATTCCGGAGTGTCCACCAAGTGGTTGTGGCCTACCCGGCAGGTGATTTTAGCGTGTCAGGTAGGTGGTTCCAGCGCGTCGAGTAGGTGGTTCCGGCGTGCTCGGCAGGTGGTTCAGGCGGGTCTGGCAGGTGGTTTCGCTTTGTTCGGGGAGTGGTTCCGGCATCTCAGGCACATGGTTCTGGCACGTCTGATAGGTGGTTCCGGCCGGCCCGACAGGTGTTTCCATGGTGTCCGCCAAGTGGTTCTGGCATAGCTGGCAGGTGATGTTGGCGTGACCGGCAGGTGGTTCCAGCCAGCCCGGCAGGTGATTCCGAAGAGTTCACCAAATGGTTGTGGCGTAGCCAGCAGACGATTTTGGCATATCCAGCAGGTGGTTCTGGCATGCCCGGCAGGTGATTCTGGAGTGTCCGGCATGTGTTTCTGGCACCTCTGAGAGGTGGTTCCCGCATGCCCGGCAGTTGGTCACGGAGTGTCTGCCGAGTCGTTCTGGCGTAGCCGGCAGGTGATTCTAGCGTATCCAGCCGGTGGTTCCGGGGAGTGGATCAGGTGGTTCCGGCATACTCGGCAGGTG
The DNA here is from genome assembly GCF_041296265.1 of Equus caballus. Taxonomy (NCBI): domain Eukaryota; kingdom Metazoa; phylum Chordata; class Mammalia; order Perissodactyla; family Equidae; genus Equus; species Equus caballus. The sequence continues at coordinate 5,650,104 of NW_027222395.1, forward strand.
GTACCGGCGTGTCCGGAACTTGGTTCTGGCAAGTCTGAGAGGTGGTTCCGGCATGCCCGACAGGTGATTCCGGAGTGTTCGCCAAGTGGTTCTGGCGTAACCGGCAGGTCATTTAGCATGTCCGGCGGTGGTTCCGGCGAGTCGAGCCCGTGGTTCCGGCGTGTCCAGCAGGTGGTTCTGGGGAGTGGATCAGGTGGTTCCGGCATGCCCGGCAGGTGATTCCGGAGTGTCCGGCATGTGGTTCTGGCACCTCTGAGTGTTTGTTCTGGCATGCCAGGCAGGTGATACCGGAGTGCCCGGCATTTGGTTCTGGCACCTCTGAGAGGTGGTTCCGGGATGCGTGGCATGTGATTCCGGAGTGTCTGCTGAGTGGTTCTGGCGTGTGCAGCAGGTGTTTCCGGTCTGTCCGGCAGGTGCTTCTGGCGTGTCCGGCACGAGGTTCTGGCACGTCTGAGAGTTGGTTCCGGCATGCCCGACAGGTGATTCCGGAGTGTCCGCCACGTGGTTCTGGCGTACCCGGCAGGTGATTTTGGCGTGTCCGGCAGGGGTTTCTTGCAAGTCGAGCATATGGCTCAGGCATGATCAGCAGGTGCTTCCGGCCTGTCCGGCACGTGGTTCTGGTGTGTCTGAGAGCTGGTTCTGGCATGTATGGCAGCTGATTCTGGAGTGTCCACCAAGTGGTTGTGGCACACCCGGCAGGTGATTTTAGCGTGTCAGGTAGGTGGTTCCAGCGAGTCGAGTAGGTGGTTCCGGCATGCCCGGCAGGTGATACCGGAGTGTCCGGCATTTGGTTCTGGCACCTCTGAGAGGTGGTTCCGGAATGCCTGGCATGTGATTCCGGAGTGTCTGCCGAGTGGTTCTGGCGTAGCCGGCAGTTGATTTTGGCGTGTCCACTTGGTGGTTCTGGGGAGTGGATCAGCTGGTTCCGGCATACTCGGCAGGGGGTACCGGCGTGTCCAGAACATGGTTCTGGCAAGTCTGAGAGGTGGTTCCGGCACGCCCGACAGGTGATTCCGGAGCGTACGCCAAGTGGTTCTGGCATAGCTGGCAGGTGATGTTGGCGTGATCGGCAGGTGGTTTCAGCCAGTCAGGCAGGTGATTCCGAAGTGTTCACCAAATGGTTGTTGCGTATCCGGAAGGTGATTTTGGCGTGTCCAGCAGGTGGTTTTGGCGAGTCGAGCAGGTGGTTCTGGCGTGCTCGGCAGGTGCTTCCGGTGTCATTGGCATGTGGTTCCGGCATGTCTGAGAGGCAGTTCCGGCACGCCGGACAGGTGATTCCGGAGCGTCCGCCAAGTGTTTCTGGCGTACCCGGCAGGTGATTTTGGCATGTCCGACAGGTGATTCTCGCGAGTCGAGCAGGTGGCTCAGGCATGCTCAGCTGGTGCTTCCGGCGTCTCTGGCACGTGGTTCTGGTGTGTCTGAGAGCTGGTTCTGGCGTCTCTGGCAGATGATTCCGGAGTGTCCACCAAGTGGTTCTTGTATACCTGGCAGGTGATTTTGGCGTGTCAGGAAGTTGGTTCCGGCTAGTTGAGCAGATGGATCAGGCGTGCTCGCCAGGGGGTTCAGGCGGGTCTGGCAGGTGGTTTCGGTCTGTTCGGGGAGTGGTTCCGGCATCTCAGGCTCATGGTGCGGGCACGTCTGAGAGCTGTTTCCGGCCGGCCCGACAGGTGTTTCCATGGTGTCCGCCAAGTGGTTCTGGCATAGCTGGCAGGTGATGTTGGCGTGACCGGCAGGTGGTTCCAGCAAGCCCGGCAGGTGATTCCGAAGAGTTCACCAAATGGTTGTGGCGTAGCCAGCAGGTGATTTTGGCGTGTCCAGCAGGTGGTTTTGGCGAGTGGAGCAGGTGGTTCTCGAGTGCTCGGCAGGTGCTTCTGGTGTCATTGGCATGTGGTTCCGGCATGTCAGAGAGGTGGTTCCGGCATGCCCGGCAGATGGTTCCGGAGTGTCTGCCGAGTGGTTCTGGAGCCAGCCCGGCAGGTGATTCCGAAGAGTTCACCAAATGGTTGTGACGTAGCCGGCAGGTTATTTTGGCGTGTCAGGAAGGTGGTTCCGGCTAGTTGAGCAGGTGGATCAGGCGTGCTCGCCAGGGGGTTCAGGCGGGTCTGGCAGGTGGTTTCGGTCTGTTCGGGAAGTGGTTCCGGCATCTCAGGCACATGGTTCTGGCACGTCTGAGAGGTGGTTCTGGCCGGCCGGAGAGGTGTTTCCGGAGTGTCCGCCAAGTGGTTCTGGCGTAGCTGAAAGGTGATCTTGGCGTGATCGGCAGGTGGTTCCAGCCAGCCCGGCAGGTGATTCCGGAGTGTCTGCCGTGTGGTTCTGGCGTAGCTGGCAGGTGATTTTGGCGTGTTCAGCAGGTGGTTCCGGCGAGCTCGGCAGGTGGTACCAGCGTGTCCGGAACATGGTTCTGGCACGTCTGAGAGATGGCTCCGGCATGCCCGGCAGGTGATTCCGGAGTGTCCGGCATGTGGTTCTGGCACCTCTGAGAGGTGGTTCCGTCATGCCCGGCAGGTGGTTCCGGAGTGTCTGCCGAGTGGTTCTGGCGTACTCGGCAGGTGATTCTGGCGTGTCCAGCGTGTGGTTCTGGGGAGTCGATCAGGTGGTTCCGGCATACTCGGCAGGTGGTACCGGCGTGTCCGGAACATGGTTCCGGCAAGTCTGAGAGGCGGTTCCGGCATGCCCGACAGGTGATTCCGGAGTGTTCGCCAAGTGGTTCTGGCGTAGCTGGCAGATCATTTTGCATGTCCGGCGGTGGTTCTGGCGAGTCAAGCCGATGGTTCCGGCGTGTCCGGCAGGTGTTTCCGGTCTGTCCGGCACGTGGTTCTGGCACGTCTGAGATTTGGTTCCGGCATGCCCGACAGGTGATTCCGGAGAGTCCGCCACGTGGTTCTGGCGTACCCGGCAGGTGATTTTGGCGTGTCTGGCAGCTGTTTCTTGCTAGTCGAGCATGTGGCTCAGGCATGATCAGCAGGTGCTTCCGGCGTGTCCGGCACGTGGTTCTGGTTTGTCAGAGGGCTGGTTCTGGCGTTTCTGGCAGATGATTCCGGAGTGTCCACCAAGTGGTTCTGGTAGACCTGGCAGGTGATTTTGGCGTGTCTGGAAGGTGGTTCCGGCTAGTTGAGCAGGTGGATCAGGCGTGCTCGCCAGGGGGTTCAGGCGGGTCTGGCAGGTGGTTTCTGTCTGTTCGGGTAGTGGTTCCGGCATCTCAGGCACATGGTTCTGGCACGTCTGAGAGGTGGTTCTGGTCGGCCGGAGAGGTGTTTCCGGAGTGTCCGCCAAGTGGTTCTGGCTTAGCTGAAAGGTGATGTTGGCGTGACCGGCAGGTGGTTCCAGCCAGCCCAGCAGGTGATTCCGAAGTGTCTGCCGTGTGGTTCTGGCGTAGCTGTCAGGTGATTTTGGCGTGTCCAGCAGGTGGTTCTGGCCAGCTCGACAGGTGGTACCAGCGTGTCCGGAACATGGTTCTGGCACGTCTGAGAGATGGTTCCGGCATGCCCGGCAGGTGATTCCGGAGTGGCCTGCATGTGGTTCTGGCACCTCTGAGAGGTGGTTCCGGCATGCCCAGCAGGTGATTCCGGAGTGTCCGGCATGTGGTTCTGGCGTAGCTGAAATGTGATGTTGGCGTGACCGGCAGGTGGTTCCAGCCAGCCCGGCAGGTGATTCCGGAGTGTCTGCCGTGTGGTTCTGGCGTAGCTGGCAGGTGATTTTGGCGTGTTCAGCAGGTGGTTCCGGCGAGCTCGGCAGGTGGTACCAGCGTGTCCGGAACATGGTTCTGGCACGTCTGAGAGATGGCTCCGGCATGCCCGGCAGGTGATTCCGGAGTGTCCGGCATGTGGTTCTGGCACCTCTGAGAGGTGGTTCCGTCATGCCCGGCAGGTGGTTCCGGAGTGTCTGCCGAGTGGTTCTGGCGTACTCGGCAGGTGATTCTGGCGTGTCCAGCGTGTGGTTCTGGGGAGTCGATCAGGTGGTTCCGGCATACTCGGCAGGTGGTACCGGCGTGTCCGGAACATGGTTCCGGCAAGTCTGAGAGGCGGTTCCGGCATGCCCGACAGGTGATTCCGGAGTGTTCGCCAAGTGGTTCTGGCGTAGCTGGCAGATCATTTTGCATGTCCGGCGGTGGTTCTGGCGAGTCAAGCCGATGGTTCCGGCGTGTCCGGCAGGTGTTTCCGGTCTGTCCGGCACGTGGTTCTGGCACGTCTGAGATTTGGTTCCGGCATGCCCGACAGGTGATTCCGGAGAGTCCGCCACGTGGTTCTGGCGTACCCGGCAGGTGATTTTGGCGTGTCTGGCAGCTGTTTCTTGCTAGTCGAGCATGTGGCTCAGGCATGATCAGCAGGTGCTTCCGGCGTGTCCGGCACGTGGTTCTGGTTTGTCAGAGGGCTGGTTCTGGCGTTTCTGGCAGATGATTCCGGAGTGTCCACCAAGTGGTTCTGGTAGACCTGGCAGGTGATTTTGGCGTGTCTGGAAGGTGGTTCCGGCTAGTTGAGCAGGTGGATCAGGCGTGCTCGCCAGGGGGTTCAGGCGGGTCTGGCAGGTGGTTTCTGTCTGTTCGGGTAGTGGTTCCGGCATCTCAGGCACATGGTTCTGGCACGTCTGAGAGGTGGTTCTGGTCGGCCGGAGAGGTGTTTCCGGAGTGTCCGCCAAGTGGTTCTGGCTTAGCTGAAAGGTGATGTTGGCGTGACCGGCAGGTGGTTCCAGCCAGCCCAGCAGGTGATTCCGAAGTGTCTGCCGTGTGGTTCTGGCGTAGCTGTCAGGTGATTTTGGCGTGTCCAGCAGGTGGTTCTGGCCAGCTCGACAGGTGGTACCAGCGTGTCCGGAACATGGTTCTGGCACGTCTGAGAGATGGTTCCGGCATGCCCGGCAGGTGATTCCGGAGTGGCCTGCATGTGGTTCTGGCACCTCTGAGAGGTGGTTCCGGCATGCCCGGCAGGTGATTCCGGAGTGTCCGGCATGTGGTTCTGGCGTAGCTGAAATGTGATGTTGGCGTGACCGGCAGGTGGTTCCAGCCAGCCCGGCAGGTGATTCCGGAGTGTCTGCCGTGTGGTTCTGGCGTAGCTGGCAGGTGATTTTGGCGTGTTCAGCAGGTGGTTCCGGCGAGCTCGGCAGGTGGTACCAGCGTGTCCGGAACATGGTTCTGGCACGTCTGAGAGATGGCTCCGGCATGCCCGGCAGGTGATTCCGGAGTGTCCGGCATGTGGTTCTGGCACCTCTGAGAGGTGGTTCCGGCATGCCCGGCAGGTGATACCGGAGTTTCCGGCATTTGGTTCTGGCACCTCTGAGAGGTGGTTCCGGAATGCCTGGCTTGATTCTGGAGTGTCTACCGAGTGGTTCTGGCGTAGCCGGCAGTTGATTTTGGCGTGTCCACTAGGTGGTTCTGGGGAGTGGATCAGCTGGTTCTGGCATACTCGGCAGGTGGTACTGGCGTGTCCGGAACATGGTTCTGGCAAGTCTGAGAGGTGGTTCCGGCACGCCCGACAGGTGATTCCGGAGTGTCCGCCAAGTGTTTCTGGCGTACCCGGCAGGTGATTTTCGCCTGTCCGACAGGTGTATCTTGCGAGTGGAGCAGGTGGCTGAGGCATGCTCAGCTGGTGCTTCCGGCGTCTCTGGCACGTGGTTCTGGTGTGTCTGAGAGCTGGTTCTGGCATGTCCGGCAGATGATTCCGGAGTGTCCACCAAGTGGTTCTTGTATACCTGGCAGGTGATTTTGGCGTGTCAGGAAGTTGGTTCCGGCTAGTTGAGCAGGTGGATCAGGCGTGCTCGCCAGGGGTTCAGGCGGGTCTGGCAGGTGGTTTCGGTCTGTTCGGGGAGTGGTTCCGGCATCTCAGGCACATGGTTCTGGCACGTCTGATAGGTGGTTCTGGCCGGCCCGACAGGTGTTTCCATGGTGTCCGCCAAGTGGTTCTGGCATAGCTGGCAGGTGATGTTGGCGTGACCGGCAGGTGGTTCCAGCAAGCCCGGCAGGTGATTCCGAAGAGTTCACCAAATGGTTGTGGCGTAGCCAGCAGGTGATTTTGGCGTGTCCAGCAGGTGGTTTTGGCGAGTGGAGCAGGTGGTTCTCGAGTGCTCGGCAGGTGCTTCCGGTGTCATTGGCATGTGGTTCCGGCATGTCTGAGAGGTGGTTCCGGCATGCCCGACAGGTGATTCCGGAGAGTTCGCCAAGTGGTTCTGGTGTAGCCGGCAGGTCATTTTGCATGTCCGGCCGTGGTTCTGGCGAGTCAAGCCGGTGGTTCCGGAGTGTCCGGCAGGTGTTTCCGGGCTTTCCGGCACGTGGTTCTGGCGTGTCCGGCACGAGGTTCTGGCACGTCTGAGAGTTGGTTCCGGCATGCCCGACAGGTGATTCCGGAGAGTCCGCCACGTGGTTCTGGCGTACCCGGCAGGTGATTTTGGCGTGTCTGGCAGGTGTTTCTTGCTAGTCGAGCATGTGGCTCAGGCATGATCAGCAGGTGCTTCCGGTGTGTCCGGCACGTGGTTCTGGTGTGTCAGAGGGCTGGTTCTGGCATTTCTGGCAGATGATTCCGGAGTGTCCACCAAGTGGTTCTGGTAGACCTGGCAGGTGATTTTGGCGTGTCTGGAAGGTGGTTCCGGCTAGTTGAGCAGGTGGATCAGGCGTGCTCGCCAGGGGGTTCAGGCGGGTCTGGCAGGTGGTTTCGGTCTGTTCGGGGAGTGGTTCCGGCATCTCAGGCACATGGTTCTGGCACGTCTGAGAGGTGGTTACGGCCGGCCGGAGAGGTGTTTCCGGAGTGTCCGCCAAGTGGTTCTGGCGTAGCTGAAAGGTGATGTTGGCGTGACCGGCAGGTGGTTCCAGCCAGCCCGGCAGGTGATTCCGGAGTGTCTGCCGTGTGGTTCTGGCGTAGCTGGCAGGTGATTTTGGCGTGTTCAGCAGGTGGTTCCGGCGAGCTCGGCAGGTGGTACCAGCGTGTCCAGAACATGGTTCTGGCACGTCTGAGAGATGGCTCCGGCATGCCCGGCAGGTGATTCCGGAGTGTCCGGCATGTGGTTCTGGCACCTCTGAGAGGTGGTTCCGGCATGCCCGGCAGGTGGTTCCGGAGTGTCTGCTGAGTGGTTCAGGCGTAGTCGGCAGGTGATTCTGGCATGTCCAGCGTGTGGTTCTGGGGAGTCGATCAGGTGGTTCTGGCATACTCGGCAGGTGGTACCGGCGTGTCCGGAACATGGTTCTGCCAAGTCTGAGAGGCGGTTCCGGCATGCCCGACAGGTGATTCCGGAGAGTTCGCCAAGTGGTTCCGGCGTAGCCGGCAGGCCATTTTGCATGTCCGGCGGTGGTTCTGGCGAGTCAAGCCGGTGGTTCCGGCGTGTCCGGCAGGTGTTTCCGGTCTGTCCGGCAGGTGGTTCTGGCGTGTCCGGCACGAGGTTCTGGCACGTCTGAGAGTTGGTTCCGGCATGCCCGACAGGTGATTCCGGAGAGTCCGCCACGTGGTTCTGGCGTACCCGGCAGGTGATTTTGGCGTGTCTGGCAGGTGTTTCTTGCAAGTCGAGCATGTGGCTCAGGCATGATCAGCAGGTGCTTGCGGCTTGTCTGGCACGTGGTTCTGGTGTGTCTGAGAGTTGGTTCCGGCATGTCCGGCAGGTGGTTCCGGCATGCCCGGCAGGTGATTCCGGAGTGTCCGGCATGTGGTTCTGGCAGCTCTGAGAGGTGGTTCCGGCATGCCCGGCAGGTGATTCCGGAGAGTTCGCCAAGTGGTTCTGGTGTAGCCGGCAGGTCATTTTGCATGTCCAGCCGTGGTTCTGGCGAGTCAAGCCGGTGGTTCCGGAGTGTCCGGCAGGTGTTTCCGGTCTTTCCGGCACGTGGTTCTGGCGTGTCCGGCACGAGGTTCTGGCACGTCTGAGAGTTGGTTCCGGCATGCCCGACAGGTGATTCTGGAGAGTCCGCCACGTGGTTCTGGCGTACCCGGCAGGTGATTTTGGCGTGTCTGGCAGGTGTTTCTTGCTAGTCGAGCATGTGGCTCAGGCATGATCAGCAGGTGCTTCCGGCGTGTCCGGCACGTGGTTCTGGTGTGTCAGAGGGCTGGTTCTGGCATTTCTGGCAGATGATTCCGGAGTGTCCACCAGGTGGTTCTGGCATAGCTGGCAGGTGATGTTGGCGTGACCGGCAGGTGGTTCCAGCAAGCCCGGCAGGTGATTCCGAAGAGTTCACCAAATGGTTGTGGCGTAGCCAGCAGGTGATTTTGGCGTGTCCAGCAGGTGGTTTTGGCGAGTGGACCAGGTGGTTCTTGAGTGCTCGGCAGGTGCTTCTGGTGTCATTGGCATGTGGTTCCGGCATGTCTGAGAGGTGGTGCCGGCATGCCCGGCAGATGGTTCCGGAGTGTCTGCCGAGTGGTTCTGGAGCCAGCCCGGCAGGTGATTCCGAAGAGTTCATCAAATGGTTGTGACGTAGCCGGCAGGTTATTTTGGCGTGTCAGGAAGGTGGTTCCGGCTAGTTGAGCAGGTGGATCAGGCGTGCTCGCCAGGGGGTTCAGGCGGGTCTGGCAGGTGGTTTCTGTCTGTTCGGGGAGTGGTTCCGGCATCTCAGGCACATGGTTCTGGCACGTCTGAGAGGTGGTTCCGGCCGGCCGGAGAGGTGTTTCCGGAGTGTCCGCCAAGTGGTTCTGGCGTAGCTGAAAGGTGATGTTGGCGTGACCGGCAGGTGGTTCCAGCCAGCCCGGCAGGTGATTCCGGAGTGTCTGCCGTGTGGTTCTGGCGTAGCTGGCAGGTGATTTTGGCGTGTTCAGCAGGTGGTTCCGGCGAGCTCGGCAGGTGGTACCAGCGTGTCCAGAACATGGTTCTGGCACGTCTGAGAGATGGCTCCGGCATGCCCGGCAGGTGATTCCGGAGTGTCCGGCATGTGGTTCTGGCACCTCTGAGAGGTGGTTCCGGCATGCCCGGCAGGTGGTTCCGGAGTGTCTGCTGAGTGGTTCAGGCGTAGTCGGCAGGTGATTCTGGCATGTCCAGCGTGTGGTTCTGGGGAGTCGATCAGGTGGTTCTGGCATACTCGGCAGGTGGTACCGGCGTGTCCGGAACATGGTTCTGCCAAGTCTGAGAGGCGGTTCCGGCATGCCCGACAGGTGATTCCGGAGTGTTCGCCAAGTGGTTCCGGCGTAGCCGGCAGGCCATTTTGCATGTCCGGCGGTGGTTCTGGCGAGTCAAGCCGGTGGTTCCGGCGTGTCCGGCAGGTGTTTCCGGTCTGTCCGGCAGGTGGTTCTGGCGTGTCCGGCACGAGGTTCTGGCACGTCTGAGAGTTGGTTCCGGCATGCCCGACAGGTGATTCCGGAGAGTCCGCCACGTGGTTCTGGCGTACCCGGCAGGTGATTTTGGCGTGTCTGGCAGGTGTTTCTTGCAAGTCGAGCATGTGGCTCAGGCATGATCAGCAGGTGCTTGCGGCTTGTCTGGCACGTGGTTCTGGTGTGTCTGAGAGTTGGTTCCGGCATGTCCGGCAGGTGGTTCCGGCATGCCCGGCAGGTGATTCCGGAGTGTCCGGCATGTGGTTCTGGCAGCTCTGAGAGGTGGTTCCGGCATGCCCGGCAGGTGATTCCGGAGAGTTCGCCAAGTGGTTCTGGTGTAGCCGGCAGGTCATTTTGCATGTCCAGCCGTGGTTCTGGCGAGTCAAGCCGGTGGTTCCGGAGTGTCCGGCAGGTGTTTCCGGTCTTTCCGGCACGTGGTTCTGGCGTGTCCGGCACGAGGTTCTGGCACGTCTGAGAGTTGGTTCCGGCATGCCCGACAGGTGATTCTGGAGAGTCCGCCACGTGGTTCTGGCGTACCCGGCAGGTGATTTTGGCGTGTCTGGCAGGTGTTTCTTGCTAGTCGAGCATGTGGCTCAGGCATGATCAGCAGGTGCTTCCGGCGTGTCCGGCACGTGGTTCTGGTGTGTCAGAGGGCTGGTTCTGGCATTTCTGGCAGATGATTCCGGAGTGTCCACCAGGTGGTTCTGGCATAGCTGGCAGGTGATGTTGGCGTGACCGGCAGGTGGTTCCAGCAAGCCCGGCAGGTGATTCCGAAGAGTTCACCAAATGGTTGTGGCGTAGCCAGCAGGTGATTTTGGCGTGTCCAGCAGGTGGTTTTGGCGAGTGGACCAGGTGGTTCTTGAGTGCTCGGCAGGTGCTTCTGGTGTCATTGGCATGTGGTTCCGGCATGTCTGAGAGGTGGTGCCGGCATGCCCGGCAGATGGTTCCGGAGTGTCTGCCGAGTGGTTCTGGAGCCAGCCCGGCAGGTGATTCCGAAGAGTTCATCAAATGGTTGTGACGTAGCCGGCAGGTTATTTTGGCATGTCAGGAAGGTGGTTCCGGCTAGTTGAGCAGGTGGATCAGGCGTGCTCGCCAGGGGGTTCAGGCGGGTCTGGCAGGTGGTTTCTGTCTGTTCGGGGAGTGGTTCCGGCATCTCAGGCACATGGTTCTGGCACGTCTGAGAGGTGGTTCCGGCCGGCCGGAGAGGTGTTTCCGGAGTGTCCGTCAAGTGGTTCTGGCGTAGCTGAAAGGTGATGTTGGCGTGACCGGCAGGTGGTTCCAGCCAGCCCGGCAGGTGATTCTGGAGTGTCTGCCGTGTGGTTCTGGCGTAGCTGGCAGGTGATTTTGGCGTGTCCAGCAGGTGGTTCCGGCGAGCTCGTCAGGTGGTACCAGCGTGTCCGGAACATGGTTCTGGCACGTCTGAGAGATGGTTCCAGCATGCCCGGCAGGTGATTCCGGAGTGTCCGGCATGTGGTTCTGGCACCTCTGAGACGTGGTTCCGGCAGGCCCGGCAGGTGGTTCTGGAGTGTCTGCCGAGTGGTTCTGGCGTAGTCGGCAGGTGATTCTGGCGTGTCCAGCAGGTGGTTCTGGGGAGTGGATCAGGTGTTTCCGGCATACTTGGCAGGTGGTACCGGCGTGTCCGGAACATGGTTCTGGCAAGTCTGAGAGGTGGTTCCGGCATGCCCGACAGGTGATTCCGGAGTGTTCGCCAAGTGGTTCTGGCGTAGCCGGCAGGTCATTTTGCATGTCCGGCGGTGGTTCTGGCGAGTCAAGCCGGTGGTTCCGGCGTGTCCGGCAGGTGTTTCCGGTCTGTCCGGCACGTGGTTCTGGGGTGTCCGGCACGAGGTTCTGGCATGTCTGAGAGTTGGTTCCGGCATGCCCGACAGGTGATTCCGGAGTGTGCGCCACGTGGTTCTGGCGTACCCGGCAGGTGATTTTGGCGTGTCTGGCAGGTGTTCCTTGCAAGTCGAGCATTGGCTCAGGCATGATCAGCAGGTGCTTCCAGCCTGTCCGGCCCGTGGTTCTGGTGTGTCTGAGAGCTGGTTCTGGCATGTCCGGCAGATGATTCCGGAGTGTCCACCAAGTGGTTGTGGCATACCCGGCAGGTGATTTTAGCGTGTCAGGTAGGTGGTTCCGGCGAGTCGAGTAGGTGGTTCCAGCGTGCTCGGCAGGTGGTTCAGGCGGGTCTGGCAGGTGGTTTCGGTCTGTTCGGGGTGTGGTTCCGGCATCTCAGGCACATGGTTCTGGCACATCTGATAGGTGGTTCCGGCCGGCCCGACATGTGTTTCCATAGGTGTCCGCCAAGTGGTTCTGGCATAGCTGGCAGGTGATGTTGGCATGACCGGCAGGTGGTTCCAGCCAGCCCGGCAGGTGATTCCGGAGTGTCTGCCGAGTGGTTGTGGAGCCAGCCCGGCAGGTGATTCCGAAGAGTTCACCAAATGGTTGTGGCGTAGCCGGCAGGTTATTTTGGCGTGTCAGGAATTTGGTTCCGGCAAGTTGAGCAGGTGGATCAGGCGTGCTCGCCAGGGGGTTCAGGCGGGTCTGGCAGGTGGTTTCGGTCTGTTCGGGGAGTGGTTCCGGCATCTCAGGCACATGGTTCTGGCACGTCTGAGAGGTGGTTCCGGCCGGCCGGAGAGGTGTTTCCGGAGTGTCCGCCAAGTGGTTCTGGCGTAGCTGAAAGGTGATCTTGGCGTGACCGGCAGGTGGTTCCAGCCAGCCCGGCAGGTGATTCCGGAGTGTCCGGCACATGGTTCTGGCACCTCTGAGAGGTGGTTCCGGAATGCCCGGCAGGTGGTTCCGGAGTGTCTGCCGAGTGGTTCTGGCGTAGCCGGCAGGTGATTCTGGCGTGTCCAGCAGGTGGTTGTGGGGAGTGGATCAGGTGGTTCCGGCATACTCGGCAGGTGGTACCGGCGTGTCCGGAACATGGTTCTGGCAAGTCTGAGAGGCGGTTCCGGCATGCCCGACAGGTGAATCCGGAGTGTTCGCCAAGTGGTTCTGGCGTAGCCGGCAGGTCATTTTGCATGTCCGGCGGTGGTTCCGGCGAGTCGAGCCGGTTGTTCCGGCGTGTCCAGCAGGTGGTTCCGGTCTGTCCGGCAGGTGGTTCTGGCGTGTCCGGCACGAGGTTCTGGCACGTCTGAGAGTTGGTTCCGGCATGACCGACAGGTGATTCCGGAGAGTCCGCCACGTGGTTCTGGCGTACCCGGCAGGTGATTTTGGCGTGTCTGGCAGGTGTTTCTTGCAAGTCGAGCATGTGGCTCAGGCATGATCAGCAGGTGCTTGCGGCTTGTCTGGCACGTGGTTCTGGTGTGTCTGAGAGTTGGTTCCGGCATGTCCGGCAGGTGGTTCCGGCATGCCCGGCAGGTGATTCCGGAGTGTCCGGCATGTGGTTCTGGCAGCTCTGAGAGGTGGTTCCGGCATGCCCGGCAGGTGATTCCGGAGAGTTCGCCAAGTGGTTCTGGTGTAGCCGGCAGGTCATTTTGCATGTCCAGCCGTGGTTCTGGCGAGTCAAGCCGGTGGTTCCGGAGTGTCCGGCAGGTGTTTCCGGTCTTTCCGGCACGTGGTTCTGGCGTGTCCGGCACGAGGTTCTGGCACGTCTGAGAGTTGGTTCCGGCATGCCCGACAGGTGATTCTGGAGAGTCCGCCACGTGGTTCTGGCGTACCCGGCAGGTGATTTTGGCGTGTCTGGCAGGTGTTTCTTGCTAGTCGAGCATGTGGCTCAGGCATGATCAGCAGGTGCTTCCGGCGTGTCCGGCACGTGGTTCTGGTGTGTCAGAGGGCTGGTTCTGGCATTTCTGGCAGATGATTCCGGAGTGTCCACCAGGTGGTTCTGGCATAGCTGGCAGGTGATGTTGGCGTGACCGGCAGGTGGTTCCAGCAAGCCCGGCAGGTGATTCCGAAGAGTTCACCAAATGGTTGTGGCGTAGCCAGCAGGTGATTTTGGCGTGTCCAGCAGGTGGTTTTGGCGAGTGGACCAGGTGGTTCTTGAGTGCTCGGCAGGTGCTTCTGGTGTCATTGGCATGTGGTTCCGGCATGTCTGAGAGGTGGTGCCGGCATGCCCGGCAGATGGTTCCGGAGTGTCTGCCGAGTGGTTCTGGAGCCAGCCCGGCAGGTGATTCCGAAGAGTTCATCAAATGGTTGTGACGTAGCCGGCAGGTTATTTTGGCGTGTCAGGAAGGTGGTTCCGGCTAGTTGAGCAGGTGGATCAGGCGTGCTCGCCAGGGGGTTCAGGCGGGTCTGGCAGGTGGTTTCTGTCTGTTCGGGGAGTGGTTCCGGCATCTCAGGCACATGGTTCTGGCACGTCTGAGAGGTGGTTCCGGCCGGCCGGAGAGGTGTTTCCGGAGTGTCCGCCAAGTGGTTCTGGCGTAGCTGAAAGGTGATGTTGGCGTGACCGGCAGGTGGTTCCAGCCAGCCCGGCAGGTGATTCCGGAGTGTCTGCCGTGTGGTTCTGGCGTAGCTGGCAGGTGATTTTGGCGTGTTCAGCAGGTGGTTCCGGCGAGCTCGGCAGGTGGTACCAGCGTGTCCAGAACATGGTTCTGGCACGTCTGAGAGATGGCTCCGGCATGCCCGGCAGGTGATTCCGGAGTGTCCGGCATGTGGTTCTGGCACCTCTGAGAGGTGGTTCCGGCATGCCCGGCAGGTGGTTCCGGAGTGTCTGCTGAGTGGTTCAGGCGTAGTCGGCAGGTGATTCTGGCATGTCCAGCGTGTGGTTCTGGGGAGTCGATCAGGTGGTTCTGGCATACTCGGCAGGTGGTACCGGCGTGTCCGGAACATGGTTCTGCCAAGTCTGAGAGGCGGTTCCGGCATGCCCGACAGGTGATTCCGGAGTGTTCGCCAAGTGGTTCCGGCGTAGCCGGCAGGCCATTTTGCATGTCCGGCGGTGGTTCTGGCGAGTCAAGCCGGTGGTTCCGGCGTGTCCGGCAGGTGTTTCCGGTCTGTCCGGCAGGTGGTTCTGGCGTGTCCGGCACGAGGTTCTGGCACGTCTGAGAGTTGGTTCCGGCATGCCCGACAGGTGATTCCGGAGAGTCCGCCACGTGGTTCTGGCGTACCCGGCAGGTGATTTTGGCGTGTCTGGCAGGTGTTTCTTGCAAGTCGAGCATGTGGCTCAGGCATGATCAGCAGGTGCTTGCGGCTTGTCTGGCACGTGGTTCTGGTGTGTCTGAGAGTTGGTTCCGGCATGTCCGGCAGGTGGTTCCGGCATGCCCGGCAGGTGATTCCGGAGTGTCCGGCATGTGGTTCTGGCAGCTCTGAGAGGTGGTTCCGGCATGCCCGGCAGGTGATTCCGGAGAGTTCGCCAAGTGGTTCTGGTGTAGCCGGCAGGTCATTTTGCATGTCCAGCCGTGGTTCTGGCGAGTCAAGCCGGTGGTTCCGGAGTGTCCGGCAGGTGTTTCCGGTCTTTCCGGCACGTGGTTCTGGCGTGTCCGGCACGAGGTTCTGGCACGTCTGAGAGTTGGTTCCGGCATGCCCGACAGGTGATTCTGGAGAGTCCGCCACGTGGTTCTGGCGTACCCGGCAGGTGATTTTGGCGTGTCTGGCAGGTGTTTCTTGCTAGTCGAGCATGTGGCTCAGGCATGATCAGCAGGTGCTTCCGGCGTGTCCGGCACGTGGTTCTGGTGTGTCAGAGGGCTGGTTCTGGCATTTCTGGCAGATGATTCCGGAGTGTCCACCAGGTGGTTCTGGCATAGCTGGCAGGTGATGTTGGCGTGACCGGCAGGTGGTTCCAGCAAGCCCGGCAGGTGATTCCGAAGAGTTCACCAAATGGTTGTGGCGTAGCCAGCAGGTGATTTTGGCGTGTCCAGCAGGTGGTTTTGGCGAGTGGACCAGGTGGTTCTTGAGTGCTCGGCAGGTGCTTCTGGTGTCATTGGCATGTGGTTCCGGCATGTCTGAGAGGTGGTGCCGGCATGCCCGGCAGATGGTTCCGGAGTGTCTGCCGAGTGGTTCTGGAGCCAGCCCGGCAGGTGATTCCGAAGAGTTCATCAAATGGTTGTGACGTAGCCGGCAGGTTATTTTGGCATGTCAGGAAGGTGGTTCCGGCTAGTTGAGCAGGTGGATCAGGCGTGCTCGCCAGGGGGTTCAGGCGGGTCTGGCAGGTGGTTTCTGTCTGTTCGGGGAGTGGTTCCGGCATCTCAGGCACATGGTTCTGGCACGTCTGAGAGGTGGTTCCGGCCGGCCGGAGAGGTGTTTCCGGAGTGTCCGTCAAGTGGTTCTGGCGTAGCTGAAAGGTGATGTTGGCGTGACCGGCAGGTGGTTCCAGCCAGCCCGGCAGGTGATTCTGGAGTGTCTGCCGTGTGGTTCTGGCGTAGCTGGCAGGTGATTTTGGCGTGTCCAGCAGGTGGTTCCGGCGAGCTCGTCAGGTGGTACCAGCGTGTCCGGAACATGGTTCTGGCACGTCTGAGAGATGGTTCCAGCATGCCCGGCAGGTGATTCCGGAGTGTCCGGCATGTGGTTCTGGCACCTCTGAGACGTGGTTCCGGCAGGCCCGGCAGGTGGTTCTGGAGTGTCTGCCGAGTGGTTCTGGCGTAGTCGGCAGGTGATTCTGGCGTGTCCAGCAGGTGGTTCTGGGGAGTGGATCAGGTGTTTCCGGCATACTTGGCAGGTGGTACCGGCGTGTCCGGAACATGGTTCTGGCAAGTCTGAGAGGTGGTTCCGGCATGCCCGACAGGTGATTCCGGAGTGTTCGCCAAGTGGTTCTGGCGTAGCCGGCAGGTCATTTTGCATGTCCGGCGGTGGTTCTGGCGAGTCAAGCCGGTGGTTCCGGCGTGTCCGGCAGGTGTTTCCGGTCTGTCCGGCACGTGGTTCTGGGGTGTCCGGCACGAGGTTCTGGCATGTCTGAGAGTTGGTTCCGGCATGCCCGACAGGTGATTCCGGAGTGTGCGCCACGTGGTTCTGGCGTACCCGGCAGGTGATTTTGGCGTGTCTGGCAGGTGTTCCTTGCAAGTCGAGCATTGGCTCAGGCATGATCAGCAGGTGCTTCCAGCCTGTCCGGCCCGTGGTTCTGGTGTGTCTGAGAGCTGGTTCTGGCATGTCCGGCAGATGATTCCGGAGTGTCCACCAAGTGGTTGTGGCATACCCGGCAGGTGATTTTAGCGTGTCAGGTAGGTGGTTCCGGCGAGTCGAGTAGGTGGTTCCAGCGTGCTCGGCAGGTGGTTCAGGCGGGTCTGGCAGGTGGTTTCGGTCTGTTCGGGGTGTGGTTCCGGCATCTCAGGCACATGGTTCTGGCACATCTGATAGGTGGTTCCGGCCGGCCCGACATGTGTTTCCATAGGTGTCCGCCAAGTGGTTCTGGCATAGCTGGCAGGTGATGTTGGCATGACCGGCAGGTGGTTCCAGCCAGCCCGGCAGGTGATTCCGGAGTGTCTGCCGAGTGGTTGTGGAGCCAGCCCGGCAGGTGATTCCGAAGAGTTCACCAAATGGTTGTGGCGTAGCCGGCAGGTTATTTTGGCGTGTCAGGAATTTGGTTCCGGCAAGTTGAGCAGGTGGATCAGGCGTGCTCGCCAGGGGGTTCAGGCGGGTCTGGCAGGTGGTTTCGGTCTGTTCGGGGAGTGGTTCCGGCATCTCAGGCACATGGTTCTGGCACGTCTGAGAGGTGGTTCCGGCCGGCCGGAGAGGTGTTTCCGGAGTGTCCGCCAAGTGGTTCTGGCGTAGCTGAAAGGTGATCTTGGCGTGACCGGCAGGTGGTTCCAGCCAGCCCGGCAGGTGATTCCGGAGTGTCCGGCACATGGTTCTGGCACCTCTGAGAGGTGGTTCCGGAATGCCCGGCAGGTGGTTCCGGAGTGTCTGCCGAGTGGTTCTGGCGTAGCCGGCAGGTGATTCTGGCGTGTCCAGCAGGTGGTTGTGGGGAGTGGATCAGGTGGTTCCGGCATACTCGGCAGGTGGTACCGGCGTGTCCGGAACATGGTTCTGGCAAGTCTGAGAGGCGGTTCCGGCATGCCCGACAGGTGAATCCGGAGTGTTCGCCAAGTGGTTCTGGCGTAGCCGGCAGGTCATTTTGCATGTCCGGCGGTGGTTCCGGCGAGTCGAGCCGGTTGTTCCGGCGTGTCCAGCAGGTGGTTCCGGTCTGTCCGGCAGGTGGTTCTGGCGTGTCCGGCACGAGGTTCTGGCACGTCTGAGAGTTGGTTCCGGCATGCCCGACAGGTGATTCCGGAGTGTCCGCCACGTGGTTCTGGCGTCCCCGGCAGGTGATTTTGGCGTGTCTGGCAGGTGTTTCTTGCAAGTCGAGCATTTGGCTCAGGCATGCTCAGCAGGTGCTTCCGGCGTGTCTGGCACGTGGTTCTGGTGTGTCTGAGAGCTGGTTCTGGCATGTCCGGCAGATGATTCCGGAGTGTCCACCAAGTGGTTGTGGCATACCCGGCAGGTGATTTTAGCGTGTCAGGTAGGTGGTTCCAGCGAGTCGTGTAGGTGGTTCCGGCATGCTCGGCAGGTGGTTCAGGCGGGTCTGGCAGGTGGTTTCGGTCTGTTCGGGGTGTGGTTCCGGCATCTCAGGCACATGGTTCTGGCACGTCTGATAGGTGGTTCTGGCCGGCCCGACAGGTGTTTCCATGGTGTCCACCAAGTGGTTCTGGCGTAGCCGGCAGGTGATTTTGCATGTCCGGCAATGGTTCCGGCGAGTCGAGCCGGTGGTTCCGGAATGTCCGGCAGGTGGTTCCGGCATGTCCGGCAGGTGGTTCCGGCATGTCCAGCACGTGGTTCCAGCATGCCCTGCAGGTGATTCCGGAGTGTCCGGCATGTGGTTCTGGCACCTCTGAGAGGTGGTTCCGGCATGACCGACAGGGGATTCCGGAGTGTTCGCCAACTGGTTTTGGCGTAGCCGGCAGGTCATTTTGCATGTCCGGCGGTGGTTCCGGCGAGTCGAGCCGGTGGTTCCTGCGTAGCCTGCAGTTGATTTTGGCGTGTCCACTAGGTGGTTCTGGGGAGTGGATCAGCTGGTTCCGGCATACTCGGCAGGTGGTACCGGCGTGTCCAGAACATGTTTCTGGCAATTCTGAGAGGTGGTTCCGGCACGCCCGACAGTTGATTCCGGAGCGGCCGCCAAGTGTTTCTGGCGTACCCAGCAGGTGATTTTGGCATGTCGGACAGGTGTTTCTTGCGAGTCGAGCACGTGGCTGCGGCATGCTCAGCTGGTGCTTCCAGCGTCTCTGGCACGTGGTTCTGGTGTGTCTGAGAGCTGGTTCTGGCATGTCCGGCAGATGATTCCGGAGTGTCCACCAAGTGGTTCTGGTATACCTGGCAGGTGATTTTGGCGTGTCAGGAAGGTGGTTCCGGCTAGTTGAGCAGGTGGATCAGGTGTGCTCGCCGTGGGGTTCAGGAGGGTTTTGCAGGTGGTTTCGATCTGTTCGGCGAGTGGTTCCGGCATCTCAGGCACATGGTTCTGGCACGTCTGAGAGGTGGTTCCGGCCGGCCCGACAGGTGTTTCCATGGTGTCCGCCAAGTGGTTCTGGCATAGCTGGCAGGTGATGTTGGCGTGACCGGCAGGTGGTTCCAGCAAGACGGGCAGGTGATTTCGAAGAGTTCACCAAATGGTTGTGGTGTAGCCGGCAGGTGATTTTGGCGTGTCCAGCAGGTGGTTTTGGCGAGTCGAGCAGGTGGTTCTGGCGTGCTCGGCAGGTGCTTCCGGTGTCATTGGCGTGTGGTTCCGGCATGGGTGAGAGGTGGTTCCGGCATGCCCGGCAGGTGGCTCCGGAGAGTCTGCCGAGTGGTTCTGGAGCCAGCCCGGCAGGTGATTCCGAAGAGTTCACCAAATGGTTGTGGCGTAGAAGCCAGGTTATTTTGGCGTGTCAGGAAGGTGGTTCCGGCTAGTTGAGCAGGTGGATCAGCCGTGCTCGCCAGGGGGTTCAGGCGGGTCTGGCAGGTGGTTTCGGTCTGTTCGGGGAGTGGTTCCGGCATCTCAGGCACATGGTTCTGGCACGTCTGAGAGGTGGTTCCGGCTGGCCCGACAGGTGTTTCCGGAGCATCCGCCAAGTGGTTCAGGCGTAGCTGAAATGTGATGTTGGCGTGACCGGCAGGTGGGTCCAACCAGCCTGGCAGGTGATTCCGGAGTGTCTGCCGAGTGGTTCTGGCGTAGCCGGCAGGTGATTTTGGCGTCTCCAGCGGGTGGTTTTGGCGAGTCGATCTTGTGGTTCTGGCGTGCTCGGCAGTTGCTTCCGGTGTCATTGGCATGTGGTTCCGGCATGTCTTAGAGGTGTTTCCGGCATGCCCGGCAGGTGATTCCGGAATGTCCTTCATGTGGTTCTGGCACCTCTGAGAGTTGGTTCCGGCATGCCCGGCAGGTGGTTCCGGAGTGTCTGCCGAGTCGTTCTGGCGTAGCCAGCAGGTGATTCTGGCATGTCCAGCAGGTGGTTCTGGGGTGTGGATCAGGTGGTTCCGGCATACTCGGCAGGTGGTACCGGCGTGTCCGGAACATGGTTCTGGCAAGTCTGAGAGGTGGTTCTGGCATGCCCGACAGATGATTTCAGAGTGTTCGCCAAGTGGTTCTGGCGAGGCCGGCAGGTGATTTGCATGTCCGGAAATCGTTCCGGCGAGTCGAGCCTGTGGTTCCGGCGTGTCCGGCATGTGGTTCCGGTCTGTCCAGCAGGTGGTTCTGGTGTCTCCGGCACGAGGTTCTGGCACGTCTGAGAGGTTGTGTCGCCATGCACTTCACGTGATTCCGGCTTGTCCGCCAAGTGGTTCTGGTGTAGCGGGCAGGTGATTTTGGCGTGTCCGGCAGGTGGGACCGGTGAGTCAAGCAGGTGGTTCCAGCGAGTGTTTCCTGTGTTTCCGGTTTGTCCGGGAGATGGTTCCGGCCTGTCCGGCACGTGCTTCTGGAACTTCTGAGAGGTTGTGCTGGCATGCCCGGCAGGTGATTCTGGAGAGTCCGCCAAGTGGTTTTGGCGTATCCAGCATATGATTTTGGCCTGTGAGGCAGGTGGTTCCGGCATGTCCAGCAGGTGGTTCCGGCGAGCTCGTCAGGTGCTTCCGGTCTCTCCGGTACGTGGTTGTGGCACGTCTGAGAGATGGTTCCAGCATGCCCGGCAGGTGATTCCGGAGTGTCCGACAAGTGGTTTTAGCGCAGCCGGGTGGTGATTCTGGCGTGTCCGGCAGGTGGTTCTGGCGAGTCAAGCAGGTGGTTCCGGCATGTCCGGCAGGTGGTTCCGGGCTGTCCTGGAGGTGGTTCCTGAGTGTCTGCCGAGCGGTTCTGGCGTAGCCGGCAGGTGATTTTGGCGTGTCCAGCAGGTGGTTTTGGCGAGTCGAGCAGGTGGTTCTGGCGTGCTCGGCAGGTGCTTCCGGGGTCATTGACATGTGGTTCCGGCATGTCTGAGAGGTGGTTCCGCCATGCCCGACAGGTGATTCGGGAGTGTTCGCCAAGTGGTTCTGGCGTAGCCGGCAGGTGATTTTGCATGTCCGGCAATGGTTCCGGCGAGTCGAGCCGGTTGTTCCGGCATGTCCAGCAGGTGGTTCCGTCATGCCCGGCAGGTGATTCCGGAGTGTCCGGCATTTGGTTCTGGCACCTCTGAGAGGTGGTTCCGGCATGCCCGGCAGGTGATTCCGGAGTGTCCGGCATGTGGTTCTGGCACCTCTGAGAGGTGGTTCCGGCATGCCCGGCAGGTGATACCGGAGTATCCAGCATTTGGTTCTGGCACCTCTGAGAGGTGGTTCCGGAATGCCTGGCATGTGATACCGGAGTGTCTGCTGAGTGGTTCTGGCGTAGCCAGCAGGTGATTTTTGCGTGTCCAGCAGGTGGTTCCGGAGAGCTCGGCAGGTGGTTCCGGCATGTCCGAAACATTATTCTGGCACGTCTGAGAGATGGTTCCGGCATGCCCGGCAGGTGATTCCGGAGTGTCCGGCATGTGGTTCTGGCACCTCTGAGAGGTGGTTCCGGCATGCCCGGCAGTTGGTTACGGAGTGTCTGCCGAGTGCTTCTGGAGTAGCCGGCAGGTGATTCTGACGTATCCAGCTGGTGGTTCTGGGGAGTGGATCAGGTGGTTCCGGCATACTCGGCAGGTGGTACCGGCGTGTCCGGAACTTGGTTCTGGCAAGTCTGAGAGGTGGTTCCGGCATGCCGGAAAGGTGATTCCGGAGTGTTCGCCAAGTGGTTCTGGCGTAGCCGGCAGGTCATTTTGCATGTCCGGCGGTGGTTCCGGCGAGTCGAGCCGGTGGTTCCGGCGTGTCCGGCAGGTGTTTCCGTTCTGTCCGGCAGGTGGTTCTGGCGTGACCGGCACGAGGTTCTGTCACGTCTGAGAGTTGGTTCCGGCATGCCCGACAGGTGATTCCGGAGTGTCCGCCACGTGGTTCTGGTGTGTCTGAGAGCTGGTTCGGGCATGTCCGGCAGATGATTCCGGAGTGTCCACCAAGTGGTTGTGGCCTACCCGGCAGGTGATTTTAGCGTGTCAGGTAGGTGGTTCCAGCGCGTCGAGTAGGTGGTTCCGGCGTGCTCGGCAGGTGGTTCAGGCGGGTCTGGCAGGTGGTTTCGCTTTGTTCGGGGAGTGGTTCCGGCATCTCAGGCACATGGTTCTGGCACGTCTGATAGGTGGTTCCGGCCGGCCCGACAGGTGTTTCCATGGTGTCCGCCAAGTGGTTCTGGCATAGCTGGCAGGTGATGTTGGCGTGACCGGCAGGTGGTTCCAGCCAGCCCGGCAGGTGATTCCGAAGAGTTCACCAAATGGTTGTGGCGTAGCCAGCAGACGATTTTGGCATATCCAGCAGGTGGTTCTGGCATGCCCGGCAGGTGATTCTGGAGTGTCCGGCATGTGTTTCTGGCACCTCTGAGAGGTGGTTCCCGCATGCCCGGCAGTTGGTCACGGAGTGTCTGCCGAGTCGTTCTGGCGTAGCCGGCAGGTGATTCTAGCGTATCCAGCCGGTGGTTCCGGGGAGTGGATCAGGTGGTTCCGGCATACTCGGCAGGTGGTACCGGCGTGTCCGGAACTTGGTTCTGGCAAGTCTGAGAGGTGGTTCCGGCATGCCCGACAGGTGATTCCGGAGTGTTCGCCAAGTGGTTCTGGCGTAACCGGCAGGTCATTTAGCATGTCCGGCGGTGGTTCCGGCGAGTCGAGCCCGTGGTTCCGGCGTGTCCAGCAGGTGGTTCTGGGGAGTGGATCAGGTGGTTCCGGCATGCCCGGCAGGTGATTCCGGAGTGTCCGGCATGTGGTTCTGGCACCTCTGAGTGTTTGTTCTGGCATGCCAGGCAGGTGATACCGGAGTGCCCGGCATTTGGTTCTGGCACCTCTGAGAGGTGGTTCCGGGATGCGTGGCATGTGATTCCGGAGTGTCTGCTGAGTGGTTCTGGCGTGTGCAGCAGGTGTTTCCGGTCTGTCCGGCAGGTGCTTCTGGCGTGTCCGGCACGAGGTTCTGGCACGTCTGAGAGTTGGTTCCGGCATGCCCGACAGGTGATTCCGGAGTGTCCGCCACGTGGTTCTGGCGTACCCGGCAGGTGATTTTGGCGTGTCCGGCAGGGGTTTCTTGCAAGTCGAGCATATGGCTCAGGCATGATCAGCAGGTGCTTCCGGCCTGTCCGGCACGTGGTTCTGGTGTGTCTGAGAGCTGGTTCTGGCATGTATGGCAGCTGATTCCGGAGTGTCCACCAAGTGGTTGTGGCACACCCGGCAGGTGATTTTAGCGTGTCAGGTAGGTGGTTCCAGCGAGTCGAGTAGGTGGTTCCGGCATGCCCGGCAGGTGATACCGGAGTGTCCGGCATTTGGTTCTGGCACCTCTGAGAGGTGGTTCCGGAATGCCTGGCATGTGATTCCGGAGTGTCTGCCGAGTGGTTCTGGCGTAGCCGGCAGTTGATTTTGGCGTGTCCACTTGGTGGTTCTGGGGAGTGGATCAGCTGGTTCCGGCATACTCGGCAGGGGGTACCGGCGTGTCCAGAACATGGTTCTGGCAAGTCTGAGAGGTGGTTCCGGTACGCCCGACAGGTGATTCCGGAGCGTACGCCAAGTGGTTCTGGCATAGCTGGCAGGTGATGTTGGCGTGATCGGCAGGTGGTTTCAGCCAGTCAGGCAGGTGATTCCGAAGTGTTCACCAAATGGTTGTTGCGTATCCGGAAGGTGATTTTGGCGTGTCCAGCAGGTGGTTTTGGCGAGTCGAGCAGGTGGTTCTGGCGTGCTCGGCAGGTGCTTCCGGTGTCATTGGCATGTGGTTCCGGCATGTCTGAGAGGCAGTTCCGGCACGCCGGACAGGTGATTCCGGAGCGTCCGCCAAGTGTTTCTGGCGTACCCGGCAGGTGATTTTGGCATGTCCGACAGGTGATTCTCGCGAGTCGAGCAGGTGGCTCAGGCATGCTCAGCTGGTGCTTCCGGCGTCTCTGGCACGTGGTTCTGGTGTGTCTGAGAGCTGGTTCTGGCATCTCTGGCAGATGATTCCGGAGTGTCCACCAAGTGGTTCTTGTATACCTGGCAGGTGATTTTGGCGTGTCAGGAAGTTGGTTCCGGCTAGTTGAGCAGATGGATCAGGCGTGCTCGCCAGGGGGTTCAGGCGGGTCTGGCAGGTGGTTTCGGTCTGTTCGGGGAGTGGTTCCAGCATCTCAGGCTCATGGTGCGGGCACGTCTGAGAGCTGGTTCCGGCCGGCCCGACAGGTGTTTCCATGGTGTCCGCCAAGTGGTTCTGGCATAGCTGGCAGGTGATGTTGGCGTGACCGGCAGGTGGTTCCAGCAAGCCCGGCAGGTGATTCCGAAGAGTTCACCAAATGGTTGTGGCGTAGCCAGCAGGTGATTTTGGCGTGTCCAGCAGGTGGTTTTGGCGAGTGGAGCAGGTGGTTCTCGAGTGCTCGGCAGGTGCTTCTGGTGTCATTGGCATGTGGTTCCGGCATGTCAGAGAGGTGGTTCCGGCATGCCCGGCAGATGGTTCCGGAGTGTCTGCCGAGTGGTTCTGGAGCCAGCCCGGCAGGTGATTCCGAAGAGTTCACCAAATGGTTGTGACGTAGCCGGCAGGTTATTTTGGCGTGTCAGGAAGGTGGTTCCGGCTAGTTGAGCAGGTGGATCAGGCGTGCTCGCCAGGGGGTTCAGGCGGGTCTGGCAGGTGGTTTCGGTCTGTTCGGGAAGTGGTTCCGGCATCTCAGGCACATGGTTCTGGCACGTCTGAGAGGTGGTTCTGGCCGGCCGGAGAGGTGTTTCCGGAGTGTCCGCCAAGTGGTTCTGGCGTAGCTGAAAGGTGATCTTGGCGTGATCGGCAGGTGGTTCCAGCCAGCCCGGCAGGTGATTCCGGAGTGTCTGCCGTGTGGTTCTGGCGTAGCTGGCAGGTGATTTTGGCGTGTTCAGCAGGTGGTTCCGGCGAGCTCGGCAGGTGGTACCAGCGTGTCCGGAACATGGTTCTGGCACGTCTGAGAGATGGCTCCGGCATGCCCGGCAGGTGATTCCGGAGTGTCCGGCATGTGGTTCTGGCACCTCTGAGAGGTGGTTCCGTCATGCCCGGCAGGTGGTTCCGGAGTGTCTGCCGAGTGGTTCTGGCGTACTCGGCAGGTGATTCTGGCGTGTCCAGCGTGTGGTTCTGGGGAGTCGATCAGGTGGTTCCGGCATACTCGGCAGGTGGTACCGGCGTGTCCGGAACATGGTTCCGGCAAGTCTGAGAGGCGGTTCCGGCATGCCCGACAGGTGATTCCGGAGTGTTCGCCAAGTGGTTCTGGCGTAGCTGGCAGATCATTTTGCATGTCCGGCGGTGGTTCTGGCGAGTCAAGCCGATGGTTCCGGCGTGTCCGGCAGGTGTTTCCGGTCTGTCCGGCACGTGGTTCTGGCACGTCTGAGATTTGGTTCCGGCATGCCCGACAGGTGATTCCGGAGAGTCCGCCACGTGGTTCTGGCGTACCCGGCAGGTGATTTTGGCGTGTCTGGCAGCTGTTTCTTGCTAGTCGAGCATGTGGCTCAGGCATGATCAGCAGGTGCTTCCGGCGTGTCCGGCACGTGGTTCTGGTTTGTCAGAGGGCTGGTTCTGGCGTTTCTGGCAGATGATTCCGGAGTGTCCACCAAGTGGTTCTGGTAGACCTGGCAGGTGATTTTGGCGTGTCTGGAAGGTGGTTCCGGCTAGTTGAGCAGGTGGATCAGGCGTGCTCGCCAGGGGGTTCAGGCGGGTCTGGCAGGTGGTTTCTGTCTGTTCGGGTAGTGGTTCCGGCATCTCAGGCACATGGTTCTGGCACGTCTGAGAGGTGGTTCTGGTCGGCCGGAGAGGTGTTTCCGGAGTGTCCGCCAAGTGGTTCTGGCTTAGCTGAAAGGTGATGTTGGCGTGACCGGCAGGTGGTTCCAGCCAGCCCAGCAGGTGATTCCGAAGTGTCTGCCGTGTGGTTCTGGCGTAGCTGTCAGGTGATTTTGGCGTGTCCAGCAGGTGGTTCTGGCCAGCTCGACAGGTGGTACCAGCGTGTCCGGAACATGGTTCTGGCACGTCTGAGAGATGGTTCCGGCATGCCCGGCAGGTGATTCCGGAGTGGCCTGCATGTGGTTCTGGCACCTCTGAGAGGTGGTTCCGGCATGCCCGGCAGGTGATTCCGGAGTGTCCGGCATGTGGTTCTGGCGTAGCTGAAATGTGATGTTGGCGTGACCGGCAGGTGGTTCCAGCCAGCCCGGCAGGTGATTCCGGAGTGTCTGCCGTGTGGTTCTGGCGTAGCTGGCAGGTGATTTTGGCGTGTTCAGCAGGTGGTTCCGGCGAGCTCGGCAGGTGGTACCAGCGTGTCCGGAACATGGTTCTGGCACGTCTGAGAGATGGCTCCGGCATGCCCGGCAGGTGATTCCGGAGTGTCCGGCATGTGGTTCTGGCACCTCTGAGAGGTGGTTCCGTCATGCCCGGCAGGTGGTTCCGGAGTGTCTGCCGAGTGGTTCTGGCGTACTCGGCAGGTGATTCTGGCGTGTCCAGCGTGTGGTTCTGGGGAGTCGATCAGGTGGTTCCGGCATACTCGGCAGGTGGTACCGGCGTGTCCGGAACATGGTTCCGGCAAGTCTGAGAGGCGGTTCCGGCATGCCCGACAGGTGATTCCGGAGTGTTCGCCAAGTGGTTCTGGCGTAGCCGGCAGGTCATTTTGCATGTCCGGCGGTGGTTCTGGCGAGTCAAGCCGATGGTTCCGGCGTGTCCGGCAGGTGTTTCCGGTCTGTCCGGCACGTGGTTCTGGCACGTCTGAGATTTGGTTCCGGCATGCCCGACAGGTGATTCCGGAGAGTCCGCCACGTGGTTCTGGCGTACCCGGCAGGTGATTTTGGCGTGTCTGGCAGCTGTTTCTTGCTAGTCGAGCATGTGGCTCAGGCATGATCAGCAGGTGCTTCCGGCGTGTCCGGCACGTGGTTCTGGTTTGTCAGAGGGCTGGTTCTGGCGTTTCTGGCAGATGATTCCGGAGTGTCCACCAAGTGGTTCTGGTAGACCTGGCAGGTGATTTTGGCGTGTCTGGAAGGTGGTTCCGGCTAGTTGAGCAGGTGGATCAGGCGTGCTCGCCAGGGGGTTCAGGCGGGTCTGGCAGGTGGTTTCTGTCTGTTCGGGTAGTGGTTCCGGCATCTCAGGCACATGGTTCTGGCACGTCTGAGAGGTGGTTCTGGTCAGCCGGAGAGGTGTTTCCGGAGTGTCCGCCAAGTGGTTCTGGCTTAGCTGAAAGGTGATGTTGGCGTGACCGGCAGGTGGTTCCAGCCAGCCCAGCAGGTGATTCCGGAGTGTCTGCCGTGTGGTTCTGGCGTAGCTGTCAGGTGATTTTGGCGTGTCCAGCAGGTGGTTCTGGCCAGCTCGACAGGTGGTACCAGCGTGTCCGGAACATGGTTCTGGCACGTCTGAGAGATGGTTCCGGCATGCCCGGCAGGTGATTCCGGAGTGGCCTGCATGTGGTTCTGGCACCTCTGAGAGGTGGTTCCGGCATGCCCGGCAGGTGATTCCGGAGTGTCCGGCATGTGGTTCTGGCGTAGCTGAAATGTGATGTTGGCGTGACCGGCAGGTGGTTCCAGCCAGCCCGGCAGGTGATTCCGGAGTGTCTGCCGTGTGGTTCTGGCATAGCTGGCAGGTGATTTTGGCGTGTTCAGCAGGTGGTTCCGGCGAGCTCGGCAGGTGGTACCAGCG
Source organism: Equus caballus (assembly GCF_041296265.1). Taxonomy (NCBI): domain Eukaryota; kingdom Metazoa; phylum Chordata; class Mammalia; order Perissodactyla; family Equidae; genus Equus; species Equus caballus. The sequence goes on from NW_027222395.1 coordinate 5,677,295, forward strand.
TGTCCGGAACATGGTTCTGGCACGTCTGAGAGATGGCTCCGGCATGCCCGGCAGGTGATTCCGGAGTGTCCGGCATGTGGTTCTGGCACCTCTGAGAGGTGGTTCCGGCATGCCCGGCAGGTGATACCGGAGTTTCCGGCATTTGGTTCTGGCACCTCTGAGAGGTGGTTCCGGAATGCCTGGCTTGATTCTGGAGTGTCTACCGAGTGGTTCTGGCGTAGCCGGCAGTTGATTTTGGCGTGTCCACTAGGTGGTTCTGGGGAGTGGATCAGCTGGTTCTGGCATACTCGGCAGGTGGTACTGGCGTGTCCGGAACATGGTTCTGGCAAGTCTGAGAGGTGGTTCCGGCACGCCCGACAGGTGATTCCGGAGTGTCCGCCAAGTGTTTCTGGCGTACCCGGCAGGTGATTTTCGCCTGTCCGACAGGTGTATCTTGCGAGTGGAGCAGGTGGCTGAGGCATGCTCAGCTGGTGCTTCCGGCGTCTCTGGCACGTGGTTCTGGTGTGTCTGAGAGCTGGTTCTGGCATGTCCGGCAGATGATTCCGGAGTGTCCACCAAGTGGTTCTTGTATACCTGGCAGGTGATTTTGGCGTGTCAGGAAGTTGGTTCCGGCTAGTTGAGCAGGTGGATCAGGCGTGCTCGCCAGGGGGTTCAGGCGGGTCTGGCAGGTGGTTTCGGTCTGTTCGGGGAGTGGTTCCGGCATCTCAGGCACATGGTTCTGGCACGTCTGATAGGTGGTTCTGGCCGGCCCGACAGGTGTTTCCATGGTGTCCGCCAAGTGGTTCTGGCATAGCTGGCAGGTGATGTTGGCGTGACCGGCAGGTGGTTCCAGCAAGCCCGGCAGGTGATTCCGAAGAGTTCACCAAATGGTTGTGGCGTAGCCAGCAGGTGATTTTGGCGTGTCCAGCAGGTGGTTTTGGCGAGTGGAGCAGGTGGTTCTCGAGTGCTCGGCAGGTGCTTCCGGTGTCATTGGCATGTGGTTCCGGCATGTCTGAGAGGTGGTTCCGGCATGCCCGGCAGGTGGTTCCGGAGTGTCTGCTGAGTGGTTCAGGCGTAGTCGGCAGGTGATTCTGGCATGTCCAGCGTGTGGTTCTGGGGAGTCGATCAGGTGGTTCTGGCATACTCGGCAGGTGGTACCGGCGTGTCCGGAACATGGTTCTGCCAAGTCTGAGAGGCGGTTCCGGCATGCCCGACAGGTGATTCCGGAGTGTTCGCCAAGTGGTTCCGGCGTAGCCGGCAGGTCATTTTGCATGTCCGGCGGTGGTTCTGGCGAGTCAAGCCGGTGGTTCCGGCGTGTCCGGCAGGTGTTTCCGGTCTGTCCGGCAGGTGGTTGTGGCGTGTCCGGCACGAGGTTCTGGCACGTCTGAGAGTTGGTTCAGGCATGCCCGACAGGTGATTCCGGAGAGTCCGCCACGTGGTTCTGGCGTACCCGGCAGGTGATTTTGGCGTGTCTGGCAGGTGTTTCTTGCAAGTCGAGCATGTGGCTCAGGCATGATCAGCAGGTGCTTGCGGCTTGTCTGGCACGTGGTTCTGGTGTGTCTGAGAGTTGGTTCCGGCATGTCCGGCAGGTGGTTCCGGCATGCCCGGCAGGTGATTCCGGAGTGTCCGGCATGTGGTTCTGGCAGCTCTGAGAGGTGGTTCCAGCATGCCCGGCAGGTGATTCCGGAGAGTTCGCCAAGTGGTTCTGGTGTAGCCGGCAGGTCATTTTGCATGTCCTGCCGTGGTTCTGGCGAGTCAAGCCGGTGGTTCCGGAGTGTCCGGCAGGTGTTTCCGGTCTTTCCGGCACGTGGTTCTGGCGTGTCCGGCACGAGGTTCTGTCACGTCTGAGAGTTGGTTCCGGCATGCCCGACAGGTGATTCTGGAGAGTCCGCCACGTGGTTCTGGCGTACCCGGCAGGTGATTTTGGCGTGTCTGGCAGGTGTTTCTTGCTAGTCGAGCATGTGGCTCAGGCATGATCAGCAGGTGCTTCCGGCGTGTCCGGCACGTGGTTCTGGTGTGTCAGAGGGCTGGTTCTGGCATTTCTGGCAGATGATTCCGGAGTGTCCACCAGGTGGTTCTGGCATAGCTGGCAGGTGATGTTGGCGTGACCGGCAGGTGGTTCCAGCAAGCCCGGCAGGTGATTCCGAAGAGTTCACCAAATGGTTGTGGCGTAGCCAGCAGGTGATTTTGGCGTGTCCAGCAGGTGGTTTTGGCGAGTGGACCAGGTGGTTCTTGAGTGCTCGGCAGGTGCTTCTGGTGTCATTGGCATGTGGTTCCGGCATGTCTGAGAGGTGGTGCCGGCATGCCCGGCAGATGTTTCCGGAGTGTCTGCCGAGTGGTTCTGGAGCCAGCCCGGCAGGTGATTCCGAAGAGTTCATCAAATGGTTGTGACGTAGCCGGCAGGTTATTTTGGCGTGTCAGGAAGGTGGTTCCGGTTAGTTGAGCAGGTGGATCAGGCGTGCTCGCCAGGGGGTTCAGGCGGGTCTGGCAGGTGGTTTCTGTCTGTTCGGGGAGTGGTTCCGGCATCTCAGGCACATGGTTCTGGCACGTCTGAGAGGTGGTTCCGGCCGGCCGGAGAGGTGTTTCCGGAGTGTCCGTCAAGTGGTTCTGGCGTACCTGAAAGGTGATGTTGGCGTGACCGGCAGGTGGTTCCAGCCAGCCCGGCAGGTGATTCCGGAGTGTCTGCCGTGTGGTTCTGGCGTAGCTGGCAGGTGATTTTGGCGTGTTCAGCAGGTGGTTCCGGCGAGCTCGGCAGGTGGTACCAGCGTGTCCAGAACATGGTTCTGGCACGTCTGAGAGATGGCTCCGGCATGCCCGGCAGGTGATTCCGGAGTGTCCGGCATGTGGTTCTGGCACCTCTGAGAGGTGGTTCCGGCATGCCCGGCAGGTGGTTCCGGAGTGTCTGCTGAGTGGTTCAGGCGTAGTCGGCAGGTGATTCTGGCATGTCCAGCGTGTGGTTCTGGGGAGTCGATCAGGTGGTTCTGGCATACTCGGCAGGTGGTACCGGCGTGTCCGGAACATGGTTCTGCCAAGTCTGAGAGGCGGTTCCGGCATGCCCGACAGGTGATTCCGGAGTGTTCGCCAAGTGGTTCCGGCGTAGCCGGCAGGTCATTTTGCATGTCCGGCGGTGGTTCTGGCGAGTCAAGCCGGTGGTTCCGGCGTGTCCGGCAGGTGTTTCCGGTCTGTCCGGCAGGTGGTTCTGGCGTGTCCGGCACGAGGTCTGGCACGTCTGAGAGTTGGTTCCGGCATGCCCGACAGGTGATTCCGGAGAGTCCGCCACGTGGTTCTGGCGTACCCGGCAGGTGATTTTGGCGTGTCTGGCAGGTGTTTCTTGCAAGTCGAGCATGTGGCTCAGGCATGATCAGCAGGTGCTTGCGGCTTGTCTGGCACGTGGTTCTGGTGTGTCTGAGAGTTGGTTCCGGCATGTCCGGCAGGTGGTTCCGGCATGCCCGGCAGGTGATTCCGGAGTGTCCGGCATGTGGTTCTGGCAGCTCTGAGAGGTGGTTCCAGCATGCCCGGCAGGTGATTCCGGAGAGTTCGCCAAGTGGTTCTGGTGTAGCCGGCAGGTCATTTTGCATGTCCTGCCGTGGTTCTGGCGAGTCAAGCCGGTGGTTCCGGAGTGTCCGGCAGGTGTTTCCGGTCTTTCCGGCACGTGGTTCTGGCGTGTCCGGCACGAGGTTCTGTCACGTCTGAGAGTTGGTTCCGGCATGCCCGACAGGTGATTCTGGAGAGTCCGCCACGTGGTTCTGGCGTACCCGGCAGGTGATTTTGGCGTGTCTGGCAGGTGTTTCTTGCTAGTCGAGCATGTGGCTCAGGCATGATCAGCAGGTGCTTCCGGCGTGTCCGGCACGTGGTTCTGGTGTGTCAGAGGGCTGGTTCTGGCATTTCTGGCAGATGATTCCGGAGTGTCCACCAGGTGGTTCTGGCATAGCTGGCAGGTGATGTTGGCGTGACCGGCAGGTGGTTCCAGCAAGCCCGGCAGGTGATTCCGAAGAGTTCACCAAATGGTTGTGGCGTAGCCAGCAGGTGATTTTGGCGTGTCCAGCAGGTGGTTTTGGCGAGTGGACCAGGTGGTTCTTGAGTGCTCGGCAGGTGCTTCTGGTGTCATTGGCATGTGGTTCCGGCATGTCTGAGAGGTGGTGCCGGCATGCCCGGCAGATGTTTCCGGAGTGTCTGCCGAGTGGTTCTGGAGCCAGCCCGGCAGGTGATTCCGAAGAGTTCATCAAATGGTTGTGACGTAGCCGGCAGGTTATTTTGGCGTGTCAGGAAGGTGGTTCCGGTTAGTTGAGCAGGTGGATCAGGCGTGCTCGCCAGGGGGTTCAGGCGGGTCTGGCAGGTGGTTTCTGTCTGTTCGGGGAGTGGTTCCGGCATCTCAGGCACATGGTTCTGGCACGTCTGAGAGGTGGTTCCGGCCGGCCGGAGAGGTGTTTCCGGAGTGTCCGTCAAGTGGTTCTGGCGTACCTGAAAGGTGATGTTGGCGTGACCGGCAGGTGGTTCCAGCCAGCCCGGCAGGTGATTCCGGAGTGTCTGCCGTGTGGTTCTGGCGTAGCTGGCAGGTGATTTTGGCGTGTTCAGCAGGTGGTTCCGGCGAGCTCGGCAGGTGGTACCAGCGTGTCCAGAACATGGTTCTGGCACGTCTGAGAGATGGCTCCGGCATGCCCGGCAGGTGATTCCGGAGTGTCCGGCATGTGGTTCTGGCACCTCTGAGAGGTGGTTCCGGCATGCCCGGCAGGTGGTTCCGGAGTGTCTGCTGAGTGGTTCAGGCGTAGTCGGCAGGTGATTCTGGCATGTCCAGCGTGTGGTTCTGGGGAGTCGATCAGGTGGTTCTGGCATACTCGGCAGGTGGTACCGGCGTGTCCGGAACATGGTTCTGCCAAGTCTGAGAGGCGGTTCCGGCATGCCCGACAGGTGATTCCGGAGTGTTCGCCAAGTGGTTCCGGCGTAGCCGGCAGGTCATTTTGCATGTCCGGCGGTGGTTCTGGCGAGTCAAGCCGGTGGTTCCGGCGTGTCCGGCAGGTGTTTCCGGTCTGTCCGGCAGGTGGTTCTGGCGTGTCCGGCACGAGGTTCTGGCACGTCTGAGAGTTGGTTCCGGCATGCCCGACAGGTGATTCCGGAGAGTCCGCCACGTGGTTCTGGCGTACCCGGCAGGTGATTTTGGCGTGTCTGGCAGGTGTTTCTTGCAAGTCGAGCATGTGGCTCAGGCATGATCAGCAGGTGCTTGCGGCTTGTCTGGCACGTGGTTCTGGTGTGTCTGAGAGTTGGTTCCGGCATGTCCGGCAGGTGGTTCCGGCATGCCCGGCAGGTGATTCCGGAGTGTCCGGCATGTGGTTCTGGCAGCTCTGAGAGGTGGTTCCGGCATGCCCGGCAGGTGATTCCGGAGAGTTCGCCAAGTGGTTCTGGTGTAGCCGGCAGGTCATTTTGCATGTCCAGCCGTGGTTCTGGCGAGTCAAGCCGGTGGTTCCGGAGTGTCCGGCAGGTGTTTCCGGTCTTTCCGGCACGTGGTTCTGGCGTGTCCGGCACGAGGTTCTGGCACGTCTGAGAGTTGGTTCCGGCATGCCCGACAGGTGATTCTGGAGAGTCCGCCACGTGGTTCTGGCGTACCCGGCAGGTGATTTTGGCGTGTCTGGCAGGTGTTTCTTGCTAGTCGAGCATGTGGCTCAGGCATGATCAGCAGGTGCTTCCGGCGTGTCCGGCACGTGGTTCTGGTGTGTCAGAGGGCTGGTTCTGGCATTTCTGGCAGATGATTCCGGAGTGTCCACCAGGTGGTTCTGGCATAGCTGGCAGGTGATGTTGGCGTGACCGGCAGGTGGTTCCAGCAAGCCCGGCAGGTGATTCCGAAGAGTTCACCAAATGGTTGTGGCGTAGCCAGCAGGTGATTTTGGCGTGTCCAGCAGGTGGTTTTGGCGAGTGGACCAGGTGGTTCTTGAGTGCTCGGCAGGTGCTTCTGGTGTCATTGGCATGTGGTTCCGGCATGTCTGAGAGGTGGTGCCGGCATGCCCGGCAGATGGTTCCGGAGTGTCTGCCGAGTGGTTCTGGAGCCAGCCCGGCAGGTGATTCCGAAGAGTTCATCAAATGGTTGTGACGTAGCCGGCAGGTTATTTTGGCGTGTCAGGAAGGTGGTTCCGGCTAGTTGAGCAGGTGGATCAGGCGTGCTCGCCAGGGGGTTCAGGCGGGTCTGGCAGGTGGTTTCTGTCTGTTCGGGGAGTGGTTCCGGCATCTCAGGCACATGGTTCTGGCACGTCTGAGAGGTGGTTCCGGCCGGCCGGAGAGGTGTTTCCGGAGTGTCCGTCAAGTGGTTCTGGCGTAGCTGAAAGGTGATGTTGGCGTGACCGGCAGGTGGTTCCAGCCAGCCCGGCAGGTGATTCCGGAGTGTCTGCCGTGTGGTTCTGGCGTAGCTGGCAGGTGATTTTGGCGTGTTCAGCAGGTGGTTCCGGCGAGCTCGGCAGGTGGTACCAGCGTGTCCAGAACATGGTTCTGGCACGTCTGAGAGATGGCTCCGGCATGCCCGGCAGGTGATTCCGGAGTGTCCGGCATGTGGTTCTGGCACCTCTGAGAGGTGGTTCCGGCATGCCCGGCAGGTGGTTCCGGAGTGTCTGCTGAGTGGTTCAGGCGTAGTCGGCAGGTGATTCTGGCATGTCCAGCGTGTGGTTCTGGGGAGTCGATCAGGTGGTTCTGGCATACTCGGCAGGTGGTACCGGCGTGTCCGGAACATGGTTCTGCCAAGTCTGAGAGGCGGTTCCGGCATGCCCGACAGGTGATTCCGGAGTGTTCGCCAAGTGGTTCCGGCGTAGCCGGCAGGTCATTTTGCATGTCCGGCGGTGGTTCTGGCGAGTCAAGCCGGTGGTTCCGGCGTGTCCGGCAGGTGTTTCCGGTCTGTCCGGCAGGTGGTTCTGGCGTGTCCGGCACGAGGTCTGGCACGTCTGAGAGTTGGTTCCGGCATGCCCGACAGGTGATTCCGGAGAGTCCGCCACGTGGTTCTGGCGTACCCGGCAGGTGATTTTGGCGTGTCTGGCAGGTGTTTCTTGCAAGTCGAGCATGTGGCTCAGGCATGATCAGCAGGTGCTTGCGGCTTGTCTGGCACGTGGTTCTGGTGTGTCTGAGAGTTGGTTCCGGCATGTCCGGCAGGTGGTTCCGGCATGCCCGGCAGGTGATTCCGGAGTGTCCGGCATGTGGTTCTGGCAGCTCTGAGAGGTGGTTCCGGCATGCCCGGCAGGTGATTCCGGAGAGTTCGCCAAGTGGTTCTGGTGTAGCCGGCAGGTCATTTTGCATGTCCAGCCGTGGTTCTGGCGAGTCAAGCCGGTGGTTCCGGAGTGTCCGGCAGGTGTTTCCGGTCTTTCCGGCACGTGGTTCTGGCGTGTCCGGCACGAGGTTCTGGCACGTCTGAGAGTTGGTTCCGGCATGCCCGACAGGTGATTCTGGAGAGTCCGCCACGTGGTTCTGGCGTACCCGGCAGGTGATTTTGGCGTGTCTGGCAGGTGTTTCTTGCTAGTCGAGCATGTGGCTCAGGCATGATCAGCAGGTGCTTCCGGCGTGTCCGGCACGTGGTTCTGGTGTGTCAGAGGGCTGGTTCTGGCATTTCTGGCAGATGATTCCGGAGTGTCCACCAGGTGGTTCTGGCATAGCTGGCAGGTGATGTTGGCGTGACCGGCAGGTGGTTCCAGCAAGCCCGGCAGGTGATTCCGAAGAGTTCACCAAATGGTTGTGGCGTAGCCAGCAGGTGATTTTGGCGTGTCCAGCAGGTGGTTTTGGCGAGTGGACCAGGTGGTTCTTGAGTGCTCGGCAGGTGCTTCTGGTGTCATTGGCATGTGGTTCCGGCATGTCTGAGAGGTGGTGCCGGCATGCCCGGCAGATGGTTCCGGAGTGTCTGCCGAGTGGTTCTGGAGCCAGCCCGGCAGGTGATTCCGAAGAGTTCATCAAATGGTTGTGACGTAGCCGGCAGGTTATTTTGGCGTGTCAGGAAGGTGGTTCCGGCTAGTTGAGCAGGTGGATCAGGCGTGCTCGCCAGGGGGTTCAGGCGGGTCTGGCAGGTGGTTTCTGTCTGTTCAGGGAGTGGTTCCGGCATCTCAGGCACATGGTTCTGGCACGTCTGAGAGGTGGTTCCGGCCGGCCGGAGAGGTGTTTCCGGAGTGTCCGTCAAGTGGTTCTGGCGTAGCTGAAAGGTGATGTTGGCGTGACCGGCAGGTGGTTCCAGCCAGCCCGGCAGGTGATTCTGGAGTGTCTGCCGTGTGGTTCTGGCATAGCTGGCAGGTGATTTTGGCGTGTCCAGCAGGTGGTTCCGGCGAGCTCGTCAGGTGGTACCAGCGTGTCCGGAACATGGTTCTGGCACGTCTGAGAGATGGTTCCAGCATGCCCGGCAGGTGATTCCGGAGTGTCCGGCATGTGGTTCTGGCACCTCTGAGACGTGGTTCCGGCAGGCCCGGCAGGTGGTTCTGGAGTGTCTGCCGAGTGGTTCTGGCGTAGTCGGCAGGTGATTCTGGCGTGTCCAGCAGGTGGTTCTGGGGAGTGGATCAGGTGTTTCCGGCATACTTGGCAGGTGGTACCGGCGTGTCCGGAACATGGTTCTGGCAAGTCTGAGAGGTGGTTCCGGCATGCCCGACAGGTGATTCCGGAGTGTTCGCCAAGTGGTTCTGGCGTAGCCGGCAGGTCATTTTGCATGTCCGGCGGTGGTTCTGGCGAGTCAAGCCGGTGGTTCCGGCGTGTCCGGCAGGTGTTTCCGGTCTGTCCGGCACGTGGTTCTGGGGTGTCCGGCACGAGGTTCTGGCATGTCTGAGAGTTGGTTCCGGCATGCCCGACAGGTGATTCCGGAGTGTGCGCCACGTGGTTCTGGCGTACCCGGCAGGTGATTTTGGCGTGTCTGGCAGGTGTTCCTTGCAAGTCGAGCATTGGCTCAGGCATGATCAGCAGGTGCTTCCGGCCTGTCCGGCCCGTGGTTCTGGTGTGTCTGAGAGCTGGTTCTGGCATGTCCGGCAGATGATTCCGGAGTGTCCACCAAGTGGTTGTGGCATACCCGGCAGGTGATTTTAGCGTGTCAGGTAGGTGGTTCCGGCGAGTCGAGTAGGTGGTTCCAGCGTGCTCGGCAGGTGGTTCAGGCGGGTCTGGCAGGTGGTTTCGGTCTGTTCGGGGTGTGGTTCCGGCATCTCAGGCACATGGTTCTGGCACATCTGATAGGTGGTTCCGGCCGGCCCGACATGTGTTTCCATAGGTGTCCGCCAAGTGGTTCTGGCATAGCTGGCAGGTGATGTTGGCATGACCGGCAGGTGGTTCCAGCCAGCCCGGCAGGTGATTCCGGAGTGTCTGCCGAGTGGTTGTGGAGCCAGCCCGGCAGGTGATTCCGAAGAGTTCACCAAATGGTTGTGGCGTAGCCGGCAGGTTATTTTGGCGTGTCAGGAATTTGGTTCCGGCAAGTTGAGCAGGTGGATCAGGCGTGCTCGCCAGGGGGTTCAGGCGGGTCTGGCAGGTGGTTTCGGTCTGTTCGGGGAGTGGTTCCGGCATCTCAGGCACATGGTTCTGGCACGTCTGAGAGGTGGTTCCGGCCGGCCGGAGAGGTGTTTCCGGAGTGTCCGCCAAGTGGTTCTGGCGTAGCTGAAAGGTGATGTTGGCGTGACCGGCAGGAGGTTCCAGCAAGCCCGGCAGGTGATTCCGGAGTGTCTGCCGTGAGGTTCTGGCGTAGCTGAAAGGTGATGTTGGCGTGACCGGCAGGAGGTTCCAGCAAGCCCGGCAGGTGATTCCGAAGAGTTCACCAAATGGTTGTGGCGTAGCCGGCAGGTGATTCTTTTGAGGCCAGCGAGTGGTTTTGGCGAGTCGAGCAGTTGGTTCTGGCGTGCTCGGCAGGTGCTTCCGGTGTCATTGGCATGTGGTTCCGGCATGTGTGAGAGGTGGTTCCGCCATGCCCGGCAGGTGATTCCGGAGTGTTCGCCAAGTGGTTCTGGCGTAGCCGGCAGGTGATTTTGCATGTCCGGCAATGGTTCCGGCGAGTCGAGCCGGTGGTTCCGGCATGTCCGGCAGGTGGTTCCGGCATGCCCGGCAGGTGATTCCGGAGTGTCCGGCATGTGGTTCTGGCACCTCTGAGAGTTGGTTCCGGCATGCCCGGCAGGTGATACCGGAGTGTCCGGCATTTGGTTCTGGCACCTCTGAGAGGTGGTCCCGGAATGCCTGGCATGTGATTCCGGAGTGTCTGCCGAGTGGTTCTGGCGTAGCCGGCAGTTGATTTTGGCGTGTCCACTAGGTGGTTCTGGGGAGTGGATCAGCTGGTTCCGGCATACTCGGCAGGTGGTACCGGCGTGTCCGGAACATGGTTCTGGCAAGTCTGAGAGGTGGTTCCGGCACACCCGACAGGTGATTCCGGAGCGTCCGCCAAGTGTTTCTGGCGTACCCGGCAGGTGATTTGATCATGTCCGACAGGTGTTTCTTGCGAGTCGAGCAGGTGGCTCAGGCATGCTCAGCTGGTGCTTCCGGCGTCTCTGTCACGTGGTTCTGGTGTGTCTGAGAGCTGGTTCTGGCATGTCCGGCAGATGATTCCAGAGTGTCCACCAAGTGGTTCTGGTATAACTGGCAGGTGATTTTGGCTTGTCAGGAAGGTGGTTCTGGCTAGTTGAGCAGGTGGATCAGGCGTGCTCGCCAGGGGGTTCAGGTGGGTCTGGCAGGTGGTTTCGGTCGGTTCGGGGTGTTGTTCCATCATCTCAGGCTCATGGTTCTGGCACATCTGAGAGGTGGTTCCGGCCGGCCCGACAGGTGTTACCATGGTGTCCGCCAAGTGGTTCTGGCATAGCTGGCAGGTGATGTTGGCGTGACCAGCAGGTGGTTCCAGCAAGCCCGGCAGGTGATTGCGAAGAGTTCACCAAATGGTTGTGGCGTAGCCGGCAGGTGATTTTGGCGTGTCCAGCAGGTGGTTTTGGCGAGTCGAGCAGGTGGTTCTGGCGTGCTCGGCAGGTGCTTCCGATGTCATTGGCATGTGGTTCCGGCATGTCTGAGAGGTTGTTCCGGCATGCCCGGCAGGTGGTTCCGGAGTGTCTGCCGAGTGGTTCTGGAGCCAGCCCGGCAGGTGATTCCGAAGAGTTCACCAAATGGTTGTGGCGTAGCCGGCGGGTGATTTTGGCGTGTCAGGAAGTTGGTTCCGGCTAGTTGAGCAGGTGGATCAGGCGTGCTCGCCAGGGCGTTCAGGCGGGTCTGGCAGGTGGTTTCGGTCTGTTCGGGGAGTGGTTCCGGCATCTCAGGCACATGGTTTTGGCACATCTGAGAGGTGGTTCCGGCAGGCCGGAGAGGTGTTTCCGGAGTGTCCGCCAAGTGGTTCTGGCGTAGCTGAAATGTGATGTTGGCGTGACCGGCCGGTGGTTCCAGCCAGCCCGGCAGGTGATTCCAAAGTGTTCACCAAATGGTTGTGGCGTAGCTGGAAGGTGATTTTGGCGTGTCCAGCAGGTGGTTTTGGCGAGTCGAGCAGGTGGTTCTGGCGTGCTCGGCAGGTGCTTCCTGTGTCATTGGCATTCGGTTCCGGCATGTCTGAGAGGTGGTTCCGGCATGCCCGACAGGTGATTCCGGAGTGTCCGCCACGTGGCTCTGGCGTACCCGGCAGGTGATTTTGGCGTGTCTGGCAGGTGTTTCTTGCAAGTCGAGCATTTGGCTCAGGCATGCCCAGCAGGTGCTTCCAGCGTGTCTGGCATGTGGTTCTGGTGTGTCTGATAGCTGCTTCTGGCATGTCCGGCAGATGATTCCGGAGTGTCCACCAAGTGGTTGTGGCATACCCGGCAGGTGATTTTAGCGTGTCAGGTTGGTGGTTCCGGCGAGTCGAGTATGTGGTTCTGGCGTGCTCGGCAGGTGGTTCAGGCGGGTCTGGCAGGTGCTTTCGGTCTGTTTGTGGAGTGGTTCCGGCATCTCAGGCACATGGTTCTGGCACGTCTGATAGGTGGTTCCAGCCGGCCCGACAGGTGTTTCCATGGTGTCCGCCAAGTGGTTCTGTCATAGCTGGCAGGTGATGTTGGCGTGACCGGCAGGTGGTTCCAGCCAGCCCGGCAGGTGATTCCGGAGTGTCTGCCGTGTGGTTCTGGCGTAGCTGGCAGGTGATTTTGGCGTGTCCAGCAGGTGGTTCCGGGGAGCTCGGCAGGTGGTACCAGCGTGTCCGGAACATGGTTCTGGCACGTCTGAGAGATGGTTCCGTCATGCCCGGCAGGTGATTCGGGAGTGTCCGGCATGTGGTTCTGGCACCTCTGAGAGGTGGTTCCGGCATGCCCGGCAGGTGGTTCCGGAGTGTCTGCCGTGTGGTTCTGGCGTAGCTGGCAGGTGATTTTGGTGTGTTCAGCAGGTGGTTCTGGCAAGCTCAGGAGGTGGTACCAGCATGTCCGGAACATGGTTCTGGCACGTCTGAGACATGGTTCCGGCATGCCAGGCAGGTGATTCCGGAGTGTCCGGCATGTGGTTCTGGCACCTCTGAGACGTGGTTCCGGCATGCCCGGCAGGTGGTTCCGGAGTGTCTGCCGAGTGGTTCTGGCGTAGTCGGCAGGTGATTCTGGCGTGTCCAGCAGGTGGTTCAGGGGAGTGGATCAGGTGGTTCCGGCATACTCGGCAGGTGGTACCGGCGTGTCCGGAACATGGTTCTGGCAAGTCTGAGAGGTGTTTCCGGCATGCCCGACAGGTGATTCCGGAGTGTTCGCCAACTGGTTCTTGCGTAGCCGGCAGGTCATTTTGTTTGTCCGGCGGTGGTTCCGGCGAGTCAAGCCGGTGGTTCCGGCATGTCAGGCAGGTGATTCCGGCATGTCCTGCAGGTGTTCCGGCATGCCCGGCAGGTCATTCCGGAGTGTCCGGCATGTGGTCCTGGCACCTCTGAGAGGTGGTTCCGGCATGCCCGGAAGGTGATGCCGGACTCTCCGGCATTTGGTTCTGGCACCTCTGAGAGGTGGTTCCGGAATGCTTGGCATGTGATTCTGGAGAGTCTGCTAAGTGGTTCTGGCGTAGCCGGCAGGTGATTTTGCATGTCCGGCAATGGTTCCGGCGAGTCGAGCCGGTGGTTCCGGCATGTCCGGCAGGTGGTTCCGGCATGGCCGGCAGGTGATTCCGGAGTGTCCGGCATGTGGTTCTCGCACCTCTGAGAGGTGGTTCCGGCATGCCCGGCAGGTGGTTCCGGAGTATCTGCCGAGTGGTTCTGGCGTAGTCGGCAAGTGATTCTGGCGTGTCCAGCTGGTGGTTGTGGGGAGTGGATCAGGTGGTTCCGGCATACTCGGCAGGTGGTACCAGCGTGTCCGGAACATGGTTCTGGCAAGTCTGAGAGGTGGTTCCGGCATGCCCGACAGGTGATTCCTGAGCGTCCGCCAAGTGTTTCTGGTGTACCCGGCAGGTGATTTTGGCGTGTCTGGCAGGTGTTTCTTGCAAGTCGAGCATTTGGCTCAGGCATGCTCAGCAGGTGATTCCGGCGTGTCTGGCACGTGGTTCTGGTGTGTCTGAGAGCTGGTTCTGGCATGTCCGGCAGATGATTCCGGAGTGTCCACCAAGTGGTTGTGGCATACCCGGCAGGTGATTTTAGCGTGTCAGGTAGGTGGTTCCGGCGAGTCAAGTAGGTGGTTCCGGTGTGCTCGGCAGGTGGTTCAGGCGGGTCTGGCAGGTGGTTTCGGACTGTTCGGGGTGTGGTTCCGGCATCTCAGGCACATGGTTCTGGCACGTCTGATAGGTGGTTCCGGCCGGTCCGACAGGTGTTTCCATGGTGTCCGTCAAGTGGTTCCGGCATAGCTGGCATGTGATGTTGGCGTGACCGGCAGGTGGTTCCAGCCAGCCAGGCAGGTGATTCCGTAGAGTACACCAAATGGTTGTGGCGTAGCCAGCAGACGATTTTGGCATGTCCAGCACGTGGTTTTGGCGAGTCGAGCAGGTGGTTCTGCCGTGCTCGGCAGGTGCTTCCGGTGTCATTGGCATGTGGTTCCGGCATGTCTGAGAGGTGGTTCCACAATGCCCGGCAGCTGATTCCGGAGTGTTCGCCAAGTGGTTCTGGCGTAGCCGCCAGGTGATTTTGCATGTCCGGCAATGGTTCCGGCGAGTCGAGCCGGTGGTTACGACATGTCCGGCCGGTGGTTCCGGCATGCCCGGCAGGTGATTCCGGAGTCTCCGGCATATGGTTCTGGCACCTCTGAGAGGTGGTTCCGGCATGCCCGGCAGGTGATACTGGAGTGTCCGGCATTTGGTTCTGGCACCTCTGAGAGGTGGTTCCAGAATGCCTGGCAGGTGATTCCGGAGTGTCTGCAGAGTGGTTCTGGCGTAGCCGGCAGTTGATTTTGGCGTGTCCACTAGGTGGTTCTGGGGAGTGGATCAGCTGGTTCCGGCATACTCGACAGGTGGTACCGGCATGTCCAGAACATGGTTTTGGCAAGTCTGAGAGGAGGTTCCGGCACGCCGGACAGGTGATTCCGGAGCGTCCGCCAAGTGTTTCTCTCGTACCCGGCAGGTGATTTTGGCATGTCCGACAGGTGTATCTTGCGAGTCGAGCAGGTGGCTCAGGCATGCTCAGCTGGTGCTTCCGGCGTCTCTGGCACGTGGTTCTGGTGTGTCTGAGAGCTGGTTCTGGCATGTCCGGCAGATGATTCCGGAGTGCCCACCAAGTGGTTCTGGTATACCGGGCAGGTGATTTTTGCGTGTCAGGAAGTTGGTTCTGGCTAGCTGAGCAGGTGGATCAGGCGTGCTCGCCAGGGGGTTCAGGCGGGTCTGGCAGGTGGTTTCGGTCTGTTCGGGGAGTGGTTCCGGCATCTCAGGCACATGGTTCTGGCACGTCTGAGACGTGGTTCCGGCCGGCCCGACAGGTGTTTCCATGGTGTCCGCCAAGTGGTTCTGGCATAGCTGGCAGGTGATGTTGGCGTGACCGGCAGGTGATTCCAGCAAGCCTGGCAGCTGATACCGAAGAGTTCACCAAATGGCTGTGGCGTAGCCGGCAGGTGATTTTGGCGTGTCCAGCATGTGGTTCTGGCACCTTTGAGAGGTGGTTCCGGCATGCCCGGCAGGTGATTCCGGAGTGTCCGGCATGTGGTTCTGGCACCTCTGAGAGGTGGTTCCGGCATGCCCGGCAGGTGGTTCCAGAGTGTCTGCCGAGTGGTTCCGGCGTAGTCGGCAGGTGATTCTGGCATGTCCAGCAGGTGGTTCTGGGGAGTGGATCAGGTGGTTCCGGCATACTCGGCAGTTGGTAGCGGCGTGTCCGGAACATGGTTCTTGCAAGTCTGAGAGGCGGTTCCGGCATGCCCGACAGGTGATTCCGGAGTGTTCGCCAAGTGGTTCTGGCGTAGCCGGCAGGTCATTTTGCATGTCCGGCGGTGGTTCCGGCGAGTCGAGCCGGTGGTTCCGGCGTGTCCGGCAGGTGGTTCTGGCGTGTCCGGAACGAGGTTCTGGCACGTCTGAGAGTTGGTTCCGGCATGCCCGACAGGTGATTCCGGAGTTTCCGCCACGTGGTTCTGGCGTACCCGGCAGGTGATTTTGGCATGTCTGGCAGGTGTTTCTTGCAAGTCGAGCATTTGGCTCAGGCATGCTCAGCAGGTGCTTCCGGTGTGTCTGGCACGTGGTTCTGGTGTGTCGGAGAGTTGGTTCTGGCATGTCCGGTAGATGATTCCGGAGTGCCCACCAAGTGGTTCTGGTATACCGGGCAGGTGATTTTGGCGTGTCAGGAGGTTGGTTCTGGCTAGTTGAGCAGGTGGATCAGGCGTGCTCGCCAGGGGGTTCAGGCGGGTCTGGCAGGTGATTTCGGTCTGTTCGGGGAGTGGTTCCGGCATCTCAGGCACATGGTTCTGGCACGTCTGAGAGTTGGTTCCGGCTGGCCCGACAGGTGTTTCCATGGTGTCCGCCAAGTGGTTCTGGCATAGCTGGCAGGTGATGTTGGCGTGACCGGCAGGTGGTTCCAGCAAGACTCGCAGGTGATACCGAAGAGTTCACCAAATGGTTGTGGCGTAGCCGGCAGATGATTTTGGCGTGTCCAGCGGGTGGCTTTGGCTAGTCGAGCATGTGGTTCTGGCGTGCTCGGCAGGTGCTTCCGGTGTCATTGGCATGTGGTTCCGGCATGTCTGAGAGGTGGTTCCGGCATGCCCGGCAGGTGGTTCCGGAGAGTCTGCCGAGTGGTTCTGGAGCCAGCCCGGCAGGTGATTCCGAAGAGTTCACCAAATGGTTGTGGCGTAGCCGGCAGGTGATTTTGGCGTGTCAGGAAGGTGGTTCCGGCTAGTTGAGCAGGTGGATCAGGCGTGCTCGCCAGGGGGTTCAGGCGGGTCTGGCAGGTGGTTTCGGTCTGTTCGGGGAGTGATTCCGGCATCTCAGGCACATGGTTCTGGCACGTCTGAGAGGTGGTTCCGGCCGGCCGGAGAGGTGTTTCCGGAGTGTCCGCCAAGTGGTTCTGGCGTAGCTGGCAGGTGATGTTGGCGTGACTGGCAGGTGGTTCCAGCCAGCCCGGCAGGTGATTCCGGAGTGTCTGCCGTGTGGTTCTGGCGTAGCTGGCGGGTGACTTTGGCGTGTCCTGCAGGTGGTTCCGGCGAGCTCGGCAGGTGGTACCAGCGTGTCCGGAACATGGTTCTGGCACGTCTGAGAGATGGTTCCGGCATGCCCGGCAGGTGATTCCGGAGTGTCCGGCATGTGGTTCTGGCACCTCTGAGAGGTGGTTCCGGCACGCCCGACAGGTGATTCCGGAGCGTCCGCCAAGTGTTTCTGGCGTACCCGGCAGGTGATTTTCGCCTGTACGTCAGGTGTATCTTGCGAGTCGAGCAGGTGGCTGAGGCATGCTCAGCTGGTGCTTCCAGCGTCTCTGGCACGTGGTTCTGGTGTGTCTGAGAGCTGGTTCTGGCATCTCCGGCAGATGATTCCGGAGTGTCCACCAAGTGGTTCTTGTCTACCTGGCAGGTGATTTTGGCGTGTCAGGAAGGTGGTTCCGGCTAGTTGAGCAGGTGGATCAGGCGTGCTCGCCAGGGGGTTCAGGCGGGTCTGGCAGGTGGTTTCGGTCTGTTCGGGGAGTGGTTCCGGCATCTCAGGCACATGGTTCTCGCACGTCTGAGAGGTGGTTCTGGCCGTCCGACAGAGGTCTCCGGAGTGTCCGCCAAGTGGTTCTGGCATAGGTGAAAGGTGAGTTGGCGTGACCGGCAGGTGGTTCCAGCCAGCCCAGCAGGTGATTCCGGAGTGTCTGCCGAGTGGTTCTGGCGTAACCGGCAGCTGATTTTGGCGTGTCCAGCGGGTGGTTTTGGCGAGTCGAGCAGGTGGTTCTGGCGTGCTCGGCAGGTGCTTCCGGTGTCATTGGCATGTGGTTCCGGCATGTCTGAGAGGTGGTTCCGCCATGCCCGGCAGGTGATTCCGGAGTGTTCGCCAAGTGGTTCTGGTGTAGCCGGCAGGTGATTTTGCATGTCCGGCAATGGTTCCGGCGAGTCGAGCCGGTGGTTCCGGGATGCCCAGCAGGTGGTTCCGGCATGCCCGGCAGGTGATTCCGGAGTGTCCGGCGTGTGGTTCTGGCACCTCTGAGAGGTGGTTCCGGCATGCCCGGCAGGTGATACCGGAGTGTCCGGCATTTGGTTCTGGCACCTCTGAGAGGTGGTTCCGGAATGCCTGGCATGTGATTACGGAGTGTCTGCCGAGTGCTTCTGGCGTAGCCGGCAGTTGATTTGGGCGTGTCCACTAGGTGGTTCTGGGGAGTGGATCAGCTGGTTCCGGCATACTCGGCAGGTGGTACCGGCGTGTCCAGAACATGGTTCTGGCAAGTCTGAGAGGTGGTTCCGCCATGACTGGCAGGTGATTCCGGAGTGTTCGCCAAGTGGTTCTGGCATAGCCGGCAGGTGATTTTGCATGTCCGGCGATGGTTCCGGCGAGTCGAGCCGGTGGTTCCGGCACGTCCGGCAGGTGGTTCCGGCATGCCCGGCAGGTGATTCCGGAGTGGCCGGCATGTGGTTCTGGCACCTCTGAGAGGTGGTTCCGGCATGCCCGGCAGGTGATACCGGAGTGTTCGCCAAGTGGTTCTGGCGTAGCCGGCAGGTGATTTTGCATGTCCGGCAATGGTTCCGGCGAGTCAAGCCGGTGGTTCCGGAATGTCCGGCAGGTGGTTCCGGCATGTCCGGCAGGTGGTTCCGGCATGTCCAGCACGTGGTTCAAGCATGCCCGGCAGGTGATTCCGGAGTGTCCGGCATGTGGTTCTGGCACCTCTGAGAGGTGGTTCCGGAATGCCCGGCAGGTGGTTCCGGAGTGTCTGCCGAGTGGTTCTGGCGTAGCCGGCAGGTGATTCTGGCGTGTCCAGCAGGTGGTTGTGGGGAGTGGATCAGGTGGTTCCGGCATACTCGGCAGGTGGTACCGGCGTGTCCGGAACATGGTTCTGGCAAGTCTGAGAGGCGGTTCCGGCATGCCCGACAGGTGAATCCGGAGTGTTCGCCAAGTGGTTCTGGCGTAGCCGGCAGGTCATTTTGCATGTCCGGCGGTGGTTCCGGCGAGTCGAGCCGGTTGTTCCGGCGTGTCCAGCAGGTGGTTCCGGTCTGTCCGGCAGGTGGTTCTGGCGTGTCCGGCACGAGGTTCTGGCACGTCTGAGAGTTGGTTCCGGCATGCCCGACAGGTGATTCCGGAGTGTCCGCCACGTGGTTCTGGCGTCCCCGGCAGGTGATTTTGGCGTGTCTGGCAGGTGTTTCTTGCAAGTCGAGCATTTGGCTCAGGCATGCTCAGCAGGTGCTTCCGGCGTGTCTGGCACGTGGTTCTGGTGTGTCTGAGAGCTGGTTCTGGCATGTCCGGCAGATGATTCCGGAGTGTCCACCAAGTGGTTGTGGCATACCCGGCAGGTGATTTTAGCGTGTCAGGTAGGTGGTTCCAGCGAGTCGTGTAGGTGGTTCCGGCGTGCTCGGCAGGTGGTTCAGGCGGGTCTGGCAGGTGGTTTCGGTCTGTTCGGGGTGTGGTTCCGGCATCTCAGGCACATGGTTCTGGTACGTCTGATAGGTGGTTCCGGCCGGCCCGACAGGTGTTTCCTTGGGGTCCGCCAAGTGGTTCTGGCATAGCTGGCAGGTGATGTTGGCGTGACCGGCAGTTGATTCCGGTGTGTCCGGCATGTGGTTCTGGCACCTCTGAGAGGTGGTTCTGGCATGCCCGGCAGGTGGTTCCGGAGTGTCTGCCGAGTGGTTCTGGCGTAGCCGGCAGGTGTTTCTGGCGTGTCCAGCAGGTGGTTGTGGGGAGTGGATCAGGTGATTCCGGCATATCGGCAGGTGGTACCGGCGTGTCCGGAACATGGTTCTGGCAAGTCTGAGAGGTGGTTCCGGCATGCCCGACAGGTGATTCCGGAGTGTTCGCCAAGTGGTTCTGGCGTAGCCGGCAGGTCATTTTGCATGTCCGGCGGTGGTTCCGGCGAGTCGAGCCGGTGGTTCCGGCGTGTCCAGCAGGTGGTTCCGGTCTGTCCGGCAGGTGGTTCTGGCGTGTCCGGCACGAGGTTCTGGCATGTCTGAGAGTTGGTTCTGGCATGCCCGACATGTGATTCAGGAGTGTCCGCCACGAGGTTCTGGCGTACCCGGCAGGTGATTTTGGCGTGTCTGGCAGGTGTTTCTTGCAAGTCGAGCTTTTGGCTCAGGCATGATCAGCAGGTGCTTCCTGCGTGTCCGGCACGTGGTTCCGGTGTGTCTGAGAGCTGGTTCTGGCATGTCCGGCAGATGATTCTGGAGTGTCCACCAATTGGTTGTGGCATACCCGGCAGGTGATTTTAGCGTGTCAGGTAGGAGGTTCCGGCGAGTCGAGTATGTGGTTCCGGCGTGCTCGGCATGTGGTTCAGGCAGGTCTGGCAGGTGGTTTCGGTCTGTTCGGGGAGTGGTTCCGGCATCTCAGGCACATGGTTCTGGCACGTCTGATAGGTGGTTCTGGCCGGCCCGACAGGTGTTTCCATGGTGTCCACCAAGTGGTTCTGGCGTAGCCGGCAGGTGATTTTGCATGTCCGGCAATGGTTCCGGCGAGTCGAGCCGGTGGTTCCGGAATGTCCGGCAGGTGGTTCCGGCATGTCCGGCAGGTGGTTCCGGTATGTCCAGCACGTGGTTCCAGCATGCCCTGCAGGTGATTCCGGAGTGTCCGGCATGTGGTTCTGGCACCTCTGAGAGGTGGTTCCGGCATGACCGACAGGGGATTCCGGAGTGTTCGCCAACTGGTTTTGGCGTAGCCGGCAGGTCATTTTGCATGTCCGGCGGTGGTTCCGGCGAGTCGAGCTGGTGGTTCCTGCGTAGCCTGCAGTTGATTTTGGCGTGTCCACTAGGTGGTTCTGGGGAGTGGATCAGCTGGTTCCGGCATACTCGGCAGGTGGTACCGGCGTGTCCAGAACATGTTTCTGGCAATTCTGAGAGGTGGTTCCGGCACGCCTGACAGTTGATTCCGGAGCGGCCGCCAAGTGTTTCTGGGGTACCCAGCAGGTGATTTTGGCATGTCGGACAGGTGTTTCTTGCGAGTCGAGCACGTGGCTGCGGCATGCTCAGCTGGTGCTTCCAGCGTCTCTGGCACGTGGTTCTGGTGTGTCTGAGAGCTGGTTCTGGCATGTCCGGCAGATGATTCCGGAGTGTCCACCAAGTGGTTCTGGTATACCTGGCAGGTGATTTTGGCGTGTCAGGAAGGTGGTTCCGGCTAGTTGAGCAGGTGGATCAGGTGTGCTCGCCGTGGGGTTCAGGAGGGTTTTGCAGGTGGTTTCGATCTGTTCGGCGAGTGGTTCCGGCATCTCAGGCACATGGTTCTGGCACGTCTGAGAGGTGGTTCCGGTCTGCCCGACAGGTGTTTCCGGAGTGTCCGCCAAGGTGTTCTGGCGTAGCTGAAAGGTGATGTTGGTGTGACCGGCACGTGGTTCCAGCCAGCCCGGCAGGTGATTCCGGAGTGTCAGCCGAGTGGTTGTGGCGTAGCCGTCCGGTGATTTTGGCGTGTGCAGCAGGTGGTTTTGGCGAGTCGAGCAGGTGGTTCTGGCGTGCTCGGCAGGTGCTTCCGGTGTCATTGGCATGTGGTTCCGGCATGTCTGAGAGGTGGTTCCGGCATGCCCGGCAGGTGGTTCCGGAGTGTCTGCCGAGTGGTTCTGGAGCCAGCCCGGCAGGTGATTCCGAAGAGTTCAACAAATGGTTGTGGCGTAGCCGGAAGGTCATTTTGGCGTGTCAGGAATGTGGTTCCGGCTAGTTGAGCAGGTGGATCATGCGTGCTCGCCAGGGGGTTCAGTCGGGTCTGGCAGTTGGTTTCGGTCTGTTGGGGAGTGGTTCCGGCATCTCAGGCACATGGTTCTGGCACGTCTGAGAGGTGGTTCTGGCCGGCCGGAGAGGTGTTTCCGGAGTGTCCGCCAAGTGGCTCTGGCGTAGCTGAAAGGTGATGTTGGCGTGTCCAGCAGGTGGTTCCGGGGAGCTCGGCAGGTGGTACCAGCGTGTCCGGAACATGGTTCTGGCGCGTCTGAGAGATGGTTCCGGCATGCCCGTCAGGTGATTCCGGAGTGTCCGGCATGTGGTTCTGGCACCTCTGAGAGGTGGGTCCGTCATGCCCGGCAGGTGGTTCCGGAGTGTCTGCCGAGTGGTTCTGGCGTAGTCGGCAGGAGATTCTGGCGTGTCCAGCAGGTGGTTCTGGGGAGTGGATCAGGTGGTTCCAGCATACTCGGCAGGTGGTACCGTCGTGTCCAGAACATGGTTCCGGCAAGTCTGAGAGGCGGTTCCGGCATGCCCGACAGGTAATTCCGGAGTGTTCGCCAAGTGGTTCTGGCGTAG
Organism: Equus caballus; assembly: GCF_041296265.1. Taxonomy (NCBI): domain Eukaryota; kingdom Metazoa; phylum Chordata; class Mammalia; order Perissodactyla; family Equidae; genus Equus; species Equus caballus. The sequence goes on from NW_027222395.1 coordinate 5,698,933, forward strand.
CCGGCAGGTCATTTTGCATGTCCGGCGGTGGTTCCGGCGAGTCGAGCCGGTGGTTCCGGCGTGTCCGGCAGGTGGTTCTGGCGTGACCGGCACGAGGTTCTGGCACGTCTGAGAGCTGGTTCTTGCATCTCCGGCAGATGATTCCGGAGTGTCCACCAAGTGGTTCTGGCATACCTGTCAGGTGATTTTGGCGTGTCAGAAAGGTGTTTCCGGCTAGTTGTGCAGGTGGATCAGGCGTGCTCGCCGTGGGGTTCAGGCGGGTCTGGCAGGTGGTTTCGTTCTGTTCGGGGTGTGGTTCCGGCATCTCAGGCACATGGTTCTGGCACGTCTGAGAGGTGGTTCCGGCCGGCCCGACAGGTGTTTCCGGAGTTTCTGCCAAGTGGTTCAGGCGTAGCTGAATGGTGATGTTGGCGTGACCGGCAGGTGGTTCCAGCCAGCGCGGCAGGTGATTCCGGAGTGTCTGCCAAGTGGTTCTGGCGTAGCTGAAAGGTGATGTTGGCGTGACCGGCAGGTGGTTCCAGCCAGCCCGCAGGTGATCCCGAAGTGTTCACCAAATGGTTGTGGCGTAGCCTGAAGGTGATTTTGGCCTGTCCAGCAGGTGGTTTTGGCGAGTCGAGCAGGTGGTTCTGGCGTGCTCGGCAGGTGCTCCGGTGTCATTGGCATGTGGTCCCAGCATGTCTGAGAGGTGGTTCCACCATGCCCGGCAGGTGATTCCGGATTGTTCGCCAAGTGGTTCTGGCGTAGCCGGCAGGTGATTTTGCATGTCCGGCAATGGTTCCTGCGAGTCGAGCCGGTGGTTCCGTAATGTCCGGCAGGTGGTTCCGGCATGTCCGGCAGGTGCTTCCGGCATGTCCAGCACGTGGTTCCAGCATGCCCGGCAGGTGATTCCAGAGTGTCCAGCATGTGGTTCTGGCACCTCTGAGAGGTGGTTCCGGCATGCCCGGCAGGGGATACCGGAGTGTCCGGCATTTGGTTCTGGCACCTCTGAGAGGTGGTTCCGGAATGCCTGGCCTGTGATTCCGGAGTGTCTGCCGAGTGGTTCTGGAGTAGCCGTCATTTGATTTTGGCGTGTCCACTAGGTGGTTCTGGGGAGTGGATCAGCTGGTTCCGGCATACTCGGCAGGTGGTACCGGCGTGTCCAGAACATGGTTCTGGCAAGTCTGAGAGGTGGTTCCGGCACGCCCGACAGGTGATTCCGGAGCGTCCGCCAAGTGTTTCTGGCGTACCCGGCAGGTGATTTTCGCCTGTCCGACAGGTGTATCTTGCGAGTCGAGCAGGTGGCTGAGGCATGCTCAGCTGGTGCTTCCGGCGTCTCTGGCACGAGGTTCTGGTGTGTCTGAGAGCTGGTTCTGGCATCTCCGGCAGATGATTCCGGAGTGTCCACCAAGTGGTTCTTGTATACCTGGCAGGTGATTTTGGCGTGTCAGGAAGTTGGTTCCGGCTAGTTGAGCAGGTGGGTCAGGCGTGCTCGCCGTGGGGTTCAGGCGGGTCTGTCAGGTGGTTTCGGTCTGTTCGGGCCTTGGTTCCGGCATCTCAGGCACATGGTTCTGGCACGTCTGAGAGGTGGTTCTGGCCGGCCCGACAGGTGTTTCTATGGTGTCCGCCAAGTGGTTCTGGCATAGCTGGCAGGTGATGTTGGCGTGACCATCAGGTGGTTCCAGCAAGACGGGCAGGTGATTTCGAAGAGTTCACCAAATGGTTGTGGTGTAGCCGGCAGGTGATTTTGGCGTGTCCAGCAGGTGGTTTTGGCGAGTCGAGCAGGTGGTTCTGGCGTGCTCGGCAGGTGCTTCCGGTGTCATTGGCGTGTGGTTCCGGCATGGGTGAGAGGTGGTTCCGGCATGCCCGGCAGGTGGCTCCGGAGAGTCTGCCGAGTGGTTCTGGAGCCAGCCCGGCAGGTGATTCCGAAGAGTTCACCAAATGGTTGTGGCGTAGAAGCCAGGTTATTTTGGCGTGTCAGGAAGGTGGTTCCGGCTAGTTGAGCAGGTGGATCAGCCGTGCTCGCCAGTGGGTTCAGGCGGGTCTGGCAGGTGGTTTCGGTCTGTTCGGGGAGTGGTTCCGGCATCTCAGGCACATGGTTCTGGCACGTCTGAGAGGTGGTTCCGGCTGGCCCGACAGGTGTTTCCGGAGCATCCGCCAAGTGGTTCAGGCGTAGCTGAAATGTGATGTTGGCGTGACCGGCAGGTGGGTCCAACCAGCCTGGCAGGTGATTCCGGAGTGTCTGCCGAGTGGTTCTGGCGTAGCCGGCAGGTGATTTTGGCGTCTCCAGCGGGTTGTTTTGGCGAGTCGATCTTGTGGTTCTGGCGTGCTCGGCAGTTGCTTCCGGTGTCATTGGCATGTGGTTCCGGCATGTCTTAGAGGTGTTTCCGGCATGCCCGGCAGGTGATTCCGGAATGTCCTTCATGTGGTTCTGGCACCTCTGAGAGTTGGTTCCGGCATGCCCGGCAGGTGGTTCCGGAGTGTCTGCCGAGTCGTTCTGGCGTAGCCAGCAGGTGATTCTGGCATGTCCAGCAGGTGGTTCTGGGGTGTGGATCAGGTGGTTCCGGCATACTCGGCAGGTGGTACCGGCGTGTCCGGAACATGGTTCTGGCAAGTCTGAGAGGTGGTTCTGGCATGCCCGACAGATGATTTCAGAGTGTTCGCCAAGTGGTTCTGGCGAGGCCGGCAGGTGATTTGCATGTCCGGAAATCGTTCCGGCGAGTCGAGCCTGTGGTTCCGGCGTGTCCGGCATGTGGTTCCGGTCTGTCCAGCAGGTGGTTCTGGTGTCTCCGGCACGAGGTTCTGGCACGTCTGAGAGGTTGTGTCGCCATGCACTTCACGTGATTCCGGCTTGTCCGCCAAGTGGTTCTGGTGTAGCGGGCAGGTGATTTTGGCGTGTCCGGCAGGTGGGACCGGTGAGTCAAGCAGGTGGTTCCAGCGAGTGTTTCCTGTGTTTCCGGTTTGTCCGGGAGATGGTTCCGGCCTGTCCGGCACGTGCTTCTGGAACTTCTGAGAGGTTGTGCTGGCATGCCCGGCAGGTGATTCTGGAGAGTCCGCCAAGTGGTTTTGGCGTATCCAGCATATGATTTTGGCCTGTGAGGCAGGTGGTTCCGGCATGTCCAGCAGGTGGTTCCGGCGAGCTCGTCAGGTGCTTCCGGTCTCTCCGGTACGTGGTTGTGGCACGTCTGAGAGATGGTTCCAGCATGCCCGGCAGGTGATTCCGGAGTGTCCGACAAGTGGTTTTAGCGCAGCCGGGTGGTGATTCTGGCGTGTCCGGCAGGTGGTTCTGGCGAGTCAAGCAGGTGGTTCCGGCATGTCCGGCAGGTGGTTCCGGGCTGTCCTGGAGGTGGTTCCTGAGTGTCTGCCGAGCGGTTCTGGCGTAGCCGGCAGGTGATTTTGGCGTGTCCAGCAGGTGGTTTTGGCGAGTCGAGCAGGTGGTTCTGGCGTGCTCGGCAGGTGCTTCCGGGGTCATTGACATGTGGTTCCGGCATGTCTGAGAGGTGGTTCCGCCATGCCCGACAGGTGATTCGGGAGTGTTCGCCAAGTGGTTCTGGCGTAGCCGGCAGGTGATTTTGCATGTCCGGCAATGGTTCCGGCGAGTCGAGCCGGTTGTTCCGGCATGTCCAGCAGGTGGTTCCGTCATGCCCGGCAGGTGATTCCGGAGTGTCCGGCATTTGGTTCTGGCACCTCTGAGAGGTGGTTCCGGCATGCCCGGCAGGTGATTCCGGAGTGTCCGGCATGTGGTTCTGGCACCTCTGAGAGGTGGTTCCGGCATGCCCGGCAGGTGATACCGGAGTATCCAGCATTTGGTTCCGGCACCTCTGAGAGGTGGTTCCGGAATGCCTGGCATGTGATACCGGAGTGTCTGCTGAGTGGTTCTGGCGTAGCCAGCAGGTGATTTTTGCGTGTCCAGCAGGTGGTTCCGGCGAGCTCGGCAGGTGGTTCCGGCATGTCCGAAACATTATTCTGGCACGTCTGAGAGATGGTTCCGGCATGCCCGGGAGGTGATTCCGGAGTGTCCGGCATGTGGTTCTGGCACCTCTGAGAGGTGGTTCCGGCATGCCCGGCAGTTGGTTACGGAGTGTCTGCCGAGTGGTTCTGGAGTAGCCGGCAGGTGATTCTGGCGTATCCAGCTGGTGGTTCTGGGGAGTGGATCAGGTGGTTCCGGCATACTCGGCAGGTGGTACCGGCGTGTCCGGAACTTGGTTCTGGCAAGTCTGAGAGGTGGTTCCGGCATGCCCGAAAGGTGATTCCGGAGTGTTCGCCAAGTGGTTCTGGCGTAGCCGGCAGGTCATTTTGCATGTCCGGCGGTGGTTCCGGCGAGTCGAGCCGGTGGTTCCGGCGTGTCCGGCAGGTGTTTCCGTTCTGTCCGGCAGGTGGTTCTGGCGTGACCGGCACGAGGTTCTGTCACGTCTGAGAGTTGGTTCCGGCATGCCCGACAGGTGGTTCCGGAGTGTCCGCCACGTGGTTCTGGTGTGTCTGAGAGCTGGTTCGGGCATGTCCGGCAGATGATTCCGGAGTGTCCACCAAGTGGTTGTGGCCTACCCGGCAGGTGATTTTAGCGTGTCAGGTAGGTGGTTCCAGCGCGTCGAGTAGGTGGTTCCGGCGTGCTCGGCAGGTGGTTCAGGCGGGTCTGGCAGGTGGTTTCGCTTTGTTCGGGGAGTGGTTCCGGCATCTCAGGCACATGGTTCTGGCACGTCTGATAGGTGGTTCCGGCCGGCCCGACAGGTGTTTCCATGGTGTCCGCCAAGTGGTTCTGGCATAGCTGGCAGGTGATGTTGGCGTGACCGGCAGGTGGTTCCAGCCAGCCCGGCAGGTGATTCCGAAGAGTTCACCAAATGGTTGTGGCGTAGCCAGCAGACGATTTTGGCATATCCAGCAGGTGGTTCTGGCATGCCCGGCAGGTGATTCTGGAGTGTCCGGCATGTGTTTCTGGCACCTCTGAGAGGTGGTTCCCGCATGCCCGGCAGTTGGTCACGGAGTGTCTGCCGAGTCGTTCTGGCGTAGCCGGCAGGTGATTCTAGCGTATCCAGCAGGTGGTTCCGGGGAGTGGATCAGGTGGTTCCGGCATACTCGGCAGGTGGTACCGGCGTGTCCGGAACTTGGTTCTGGCAAGTCTGAGAGGTGGTTCCGGCATGCCCGACAGGTGATTCCGGAGTGTTCGCCAAGTGGTTCTGGCGTAACCGGCAGGTCATTTAGCATGTCCGGCGGTGGTTCCGGCGAGTCGAGCCGGTGGTTCCGGCGTGTCCAGCAGGTGGTTCTGGGGAGTGGATCAGGTGGTTCCGGCAGGCACGGCAGGTGATTCCGGAGTGTCCGGCATGTGGTTCTGGCACCTCTGAGTGTTTGTTCTGGCATGCCAGGCAGGTGATACCGGAGTGCCCGGCATTTGGTTCTGGCACCTCTGAGAGGTGGTTCCGGGATGCGTGGCATGTGATTCCGGAGTGTCTGCTGAGTGGTTCTGGCGTGTGCAGCAGGTGTTTCCGGTCTGTCCGGCAGGTGCTTCTGGCGTGTCCGGCACGAGGTTCTGGCACGTCTGAGAGTTGGTTCCGGCATGCCCGACAGGTGATTCCGGAGTGTCCGCCACGTGGTTCTGGCGTACCCGGCAGGTGATTTTGGCGTGTCCGGCAGGGGTTTCTTGCAAGTCGAGCATGTGGCTCAGGCATGATCAGCAGCTGCTTCCGGCGTGTCCGGCAGGTGATACCGGAGTGTCCGGCATTTGGTTCTGGCACCTCTGAGAGGTGGTTCCGGAATGCCTGGCATGTGATTCCGGAGTGTCTGCCGAGTGGTTCTGGCCTAGCCGGCAGTTCATTTTGGCGTGTCCACTAGGTGGTTCTGGGGAGTGGATCAGCTGGTTCCGGCATACTCGGCAGGGGTTACCGGCGTGTCCAGAACATGGTTCTGGCAAGTCTGAGAGGTGGTTCCGGCACGCCCGACAGGTGATTCCGGAGCGTCCGCCAAGTGGTTCTGGCATAGCTGGCAGGTGATGTTGGCGTGACCGGCAGGTGGTTTCAGCCAGTCAGGCAGGTGATTCCGAAGTGTTCACCAAATGGTTGTTGCGTATCCGGAAGGTGATTTTGGCGTGTCCAGCAGGTGGTTTTGGCGAGTCGAGCAGGTGGTTCTGGCGTGCTCGGCAGGTGCTTCCGGTGTCATTGGCATGTGGTTCCGGCATGTCTGAGAGGCGGTTCCGGCACGCCCGACAGGTGATTCTGTAGCGTCCGCCAAGTGTTTCTGGCGTACCCGGCAGGTGATTTTGGCATGTCCGACAGGTGATTCTCGCGAGTCGAGCAGGTGGCTCAGGCATGCTCAGCTGGTGCTTCCGGCGTCTCTGGCACGTGGTTCTGGTGTGTCTGAGAGCTGGTTCTGGCATGTCCGGCAGATTATTCCGGAGTGTCCACCAAGTGGTTCTGGTATACCTGGCAGGTGATTTTGGCGTGTCAGGAAGGTGGTTCCGGCTAGTTGAGCAGGTGGATCAGGCGTGCTCGCCAGGGTGTTCAGGCGGGTCTGGCAGGTGGTTTCGGTCTGTTCGGGGAGTGGTTCCGGCATCTCAGGCACATGGTTCTGGCACGTCTGAGAGGTGGTTCCGGCCGGCCCGACAGGTGTTTCCGGAGTGTCCGCCAAGTGGTTCTGGCGTAGCTGAAAGGTGATGTTGGCGTGACCGGCAGGTGGTTCCAGCCAGTCCGGCAGGTGATTCCGGAGTGTCTGCCGAGTGGTTCTGTTGTAGCCGGCAGGTGATTTTGGCGTGTCCAGCAGCTGGTTCTGGCGCGCTCGGCAGGTGGTACCGGCGTGTCCGGAACTTGGTTCTGGCACGTCTGAGAGATGGTTCCGTCATGCCCGGCAGGTGATACCGGAGTGTCCGGCATTTGGTTCTGGCAAGTCTGAGAGGTGGTTCCGGCATGCCCGACAGGTTTCTCCGGAGTGTTCGCCAAGTGGTTCTGGCGTAGCCAGCAGGTCATTTTGCATGTCCGGCGGTGGTTCCGGGGAGTCGAGCCGGTGGTTCTGGCGTGTCCGGCAGGTGTTTCCTGTCTGTCCGGCAGGTGGTTCTGGCGTGTCCGGCACGAGGTTCTGGCAAGTCTGAGATTTGGTTCCGGCATGCCCGACAGGTGATTCCGGAGTGTCCGCCACGTGGTTCTGGTGTACCCGGCAGGTGATTTTGGCGTGTCTGGCAGGTGTTTCTTGCAAGTCTATCATGTGGCTCAGGCATGATCAGCAGGTGATTCCGGCGTGTCCGGCACCTGGTTCTGGTGTGTCAGAGGGCTGGTTCTGGCATTTCCGGCAGATGATTCCGGAGTGTCCACCAAGTGGTTCTGGTACACCTGGCAGGTGATTTTGGCGTGTCTGGAAGGTGGTTCCGGCTAGTTGAGCAGGTGGATCTGACGTGATCGCCACGGGGTTCAGGCGGGTCTGGCAGGTGGTTTCGGTCTTTTCGGGGTGTGGTTCCGGCATCTCAGGCACATGGTTCTGGCACGTCTGAGATGTGGTTCCGGCCGGCCCTACAGGTGTTTCCGGAGTGTCCGCCAAGTGGTTCCGGCGTAGCTGAAAGGTGATGTTGGCGTGACCGGCAGGTGGTTCCAGCCAGCCCGGCAGGTGATTCCGGAGTGTCTGCTGAGTGGTTCTGGCGTAGCCGGCAGGTGATTTTGCAGTGTCCAGCAGGTGGTTCCGGCGAGCTCGGCAGGTGGTACCGGCGTGTCTGGAACATGGTTCTGGCACGTCTGAGAGATGGTTCCGGCATGCCCGGCAGGTGATTCCGGAGTGTCCGGCATGTGGTTCTGGCACCTCTGAAGGTGGTTCCGACATGCCTGGCAGGTGGTTCCGGAGTGTCCGCCGAGTGGTTCTGGCGTAGCCGGCAGGTGATTCTGGCGTGTCCAGCAGGTGGTTCTGGGGAGTGGATCAGGTGGTTCCGGCATACTCGGCAGGTGGTACCGGCGAGTCCGGAACATTGCTCTGGCAAGTCTGAGAGGTGGTTCCGGCATGCCCGACAGGTGATTCCGGAGTGTTCGCCAAGTGGTTCTGGCGTAGCCGGCAGGTCATTTTGCATGTCCGGCGGTGGTTCCGGCGAGTCCAGCCGGTGGTTCCGGCGTGTCCAGCATGTGTTTCCCTTCTGTCTGGCAGGTGGTTCTGGCGTGTCCGAACGAGGTTTTGGCACATCTGAGAGTTATTTCCGGCATGCCCGACAGGTGATTCCGGAGTGTCCGCCAAGTGGTTCTGGCATACCCGGCAGGTGATTTTGGCGTGTCTGGCAGGTGTTACTTGCAAGTCGAGCATGTGGCTCAGGCATGATCAGCAGGTGCTTCCGGCGTGTCCGGCAGGTGATACCGGAGTGTCCGGCATTTGGTTCTGGCACCTCTGAGAGGTGGTTCCGGAATGCCTGGCATGTGATTCCGGAGTGTCTGCCGAGTGGTTCTGGCCTAGCCGGCAGTTGATTTTGGCGTGTCCACTAGGTGGTTCTGGGGAGTGGATCAGCTGGTTCCGGCATACTCGGCAGGTGGTACCGGCGTGTCCAGAACATGGTTCTGGCAAGTCTCAGAGGTGGTTCCGGCACGCCCGACAGGTGATTCCGGAGCGTCCGCCAAGTGTTTCTGGCGTACCCGGCAGGTGATTTTGGCATGTCCGACAGGTGTTTCTCGCGAGTCGAGCAGGTGGCTCAGGCATGCTCAGCTGGTGCTTCCGGCGTCTCTGGCACGTGGTTCTGGTGTGTCTGAGAGCAGGTTCTGGCATGTCCGGCAGATGATTCCGGAGTGTCCACCAAGTGGTTCTGGTATACCTGGCAGGTGATTTTGGCGTGTCAGTAAGTTGGTTCCGGCTTGTTGAGCAGGTGGATCAGGCGTGCTCGCCAGGGGGTTCAGGCGGGTCTGGCAGGTGGTTTCGGTCTGTTCGGGGAGTGGTTCCGGCATCTCAGGCACATGGTTCTGGCACGTCTGAGAGGTGGTTCCGGCCGGCCCGACAGGTGTTTCCGGAGTGTCCGCCAAGTGGTTCTGGCATAGCTGGCAGGTGATGTTGGCGTGACCGGCAGGTGGTTCCAGAAAGCCCGGCAGGTGATTCCGAAGAGTTCACCAAATGGTTGTGTCCTAGCCGGCAGGTGATTTTGGCATGCCCAGCAGGTGGTTTTGGCTAGTCAAGCAGGTTGTTCTGGAGTGCTCGGCAGGTGCTTCCGGTGTCATTGGCATGTGGTTCCGGCATGTCAGAGAGGTGGTTCCGCCATTCCCGGGAGTTGATTCCGGAGTGTTCGCCAAGTGGTTCTGGCATAGCCGGCAGGTCATTTTGCATGTCCGGCAATGGTTCCGGCGAGTCGAACCGGTGGTTCCGGCATGTCCAGCAGGTGGTTCTGGCATGCCCGGCAGGTGATTCTGGAGTGTCCGGCATGTGTTTCTGGCACCTCTGAGAGGTGGTTCCCGCATGCCCGGCAGTTGGTCACGGAGTGTCTGCCGAGTGGTTCTGGAGTAGCCGGCAGGTGATTCTAGCGTATCCAGCAGGTGGTTCCGGGGAGTGGATCAGGTGGTTCCGGCATACTCGGCAGGTGGTACCGGCGTGTCCGGAACTTGGTTCTGGCAAGTCTGAGAGGTGGTTCCGGCATGCCCGACAGGTGATTCCGGAGTGTTCGCCAAGTGGTTCTGGCGTAACCGGCAGGTCATTTAGCATGTCCGGCGGTGGTTCCGGCGAGTCGAGCCCGTGGTTCCGGCGTGTCCAGCAGGTGGTTCTGGGGAGTGGATCAGGTGGTTCCGGCATGCCCGGCAGGTGATTCCGGAGTGTCCGGCATGTGGTTCTGGCACCTCTGAGTGTTTGTTCTGGCATGCCAGGCAGGTGATACCGGAGTGCCCGGCATTTGGTTCTGGCACCTCTGAGAGGTGGTTCCGGGATGCGTGGCATGTGATTCCGGAGTGTCTACTGAGTGGTTCTGGCGTGTGCAGCAGGTGTTTCCGGTCTGTCCGGCAGGTGCTTCTGGCGTGTCCGGCACGAGGTTCTGGCACGTCTGAGAGTTGGTTCCGGCATGCCCGGCAGGTGATTCCGGAGTGTCTGCCGAGTGGTTCTGGCGTAGCCGGCAGGTGATTCTGGCGTGTCCAGCAGGTGGTTCTGGGGAGTGGATCAGGTGGTTCCGGCATACTCGGCAGGTGGTACCGGCGAGTCCGGAACATTGCTCTGGCAAGTCTGAGAGGTGGTTCCGGCATGCCCGACAGGTGATTCCGGAGTGTTCGCCAAGTGGTTCTGGCGTAGCCGGCAGGTCATTTTGCATGTCCGGCGGTGGTTCCGGCGAGTCGAGCCGGTGGTTCCTGCGTGTCCAGCATGTGTTTCCGGTCTGTCCGGCAGGTGGTTCTGGCGTGTCCGAACGAGGTTTTGGCACATATGAGAGTTATTTCCGGCATGCCCGACAGGTGATTTCGGAGTGTCCGCCAAGTGGTTCTGGCGTACCCGGCAGGTGATTTTGGCGTGTCTGGCAGGTGTTACTTGCAAGTCGAGCATGTGGCTCAGGCATGATCAGCAGGTGCTTCCGGCGTGTCCGGCAGGTGATACCGGAGTGTCCGGCATTTGGTTCTGGCACCTCTGAGAGGTGGTTCCGGAATGCCTGGCATGTGATTCCGGAGTGTCTGCCGAGTGGTTCTGGCCTAGCCGGCAGTTGATTTTGGCGTGTCCACTAGGTGGTTCTGGGGAGTGGATCAGCTGGTTCCGGCATACTCGGCAGGTGGTACCGTCGTGCCCGGAGCATGGTTCTGGCAAGTCTGAGAGGCGGTTCCGGCATGCCCGACAGGTGATTCCGGAGTGTCCGGCATGTGGTTCTGGCACCTCTTAGAGGTGGTTCCGGCATGCCCGGCAGGTGAATCCGGAGTGTTCGCCAAGTGGTTCTGGCGTAGCCGGCAGGTGATTTTGCATGTCCGGCAATGGTTCCGGCGAGTCGAGCCGTGGTTCTGGAATGTCCGGCAGGTGGTTCCGGCATGTCCGGCAGGTGGTTCCGGCATGTCCAGCACGTGGTTCCAGCATGCCCGGCAGGTGATTCCGGAATGTCCGGCATGTGGTTCTGGCACCTCTGAGAGGTGGTTCCGGCATGCCCGGCAGGTGATACCGGAAGGTCCGGCATTTGGTTCTGGCACCTCTGAGAGGTGGTTCCGGAATGCGTGGCATGTGATTCCGGAGTGTCTGCCGAGTGGTTCTGGCGTAGCCGGCAGTTGATCATGGCGTGTCCACTAGGTGGTTCTGGGGAGTGGATCAGCTGGTTCCGGCATACTCGGCAGGTGGTACCGGCGTCTCCAGAACATGGTTCTGGCAAGTCTGAGAGGTGGTTCCGGCACGCCCAACAGGTGATTCCGGAGCGTCCGCCAAGTGTTTCTGGCGTACCCGGCAGGTGATTTTCGCCTGTCCGACAGGTGTATCTTGCGAGTCGAGCAGGTGGCTGAGGCATGCTCGGCTTGTGCTTCCGGCGTCTCTGGCACTTGGTTCTGGTGTGTCTGAGAGCTGCTTCTGGCATGTCCGGCAGATGATTCCGGAGTGTCCACCAAGTGGTTGTGGCATACCCGGCAGGTGATTTTAGCGTGTCAGGTAGGTGGTTCCGGCGAGTCGAGTACGCGGTTCCGGCGTGCTCGGCAGGTGTTTCAGGCGGGTCTGGCAGGAGGTTTCGGTCTGTTCGGGGTGTGGTTCCGGCATCTCAGGCACATGGTTCTGGCACGTCTGAGAGGTGGTTCCGGCCGGCCGGAGAGGTGTTTCCGGAGTGTCCACCAAGTGGTTCTGGCGTAGGTGAAAGGCGACGTTGGCGTGACCGGTAGGTGGTTCCAGCCAGCCCGGAGGTGATTCCAGAGTGTCTGCCGTGTGGTTCTGGCGTAGCTGGCAGGTGATTTTGGCGTGTCCAGCAGGTGGTTCCGGCGAGATCAGCAGGTGGAACCAGCGTGTCCGGAACATGGTTCTGGCACGGCTGAGAGATGGTTCCGTCATGCCCGGCAGGTGAATCCAGAGTTTCCGGCATGTGGTTCTGGCACCTCTGAGTTGTGGTTCCCCAATGCCAGGCAGGTGATTCCGGAGTGTTCGGCATGTGGCTCTGGCACCTCTGAAAGGTGGTTCCAGCATGCCCGGCAGGTGGTTCCGGAGTGTCTTCCTAGTGGTTCTGGCGTAGTCGGCAGGTGATTCTGGCGTGTCCAGCAGGTGGTTCTGGGGAGTGGATCAGGTGGTTCAGGCATTCTCGGCAGGTGGTACCGGCGTGTCCGGAACATGGTTCTGGCAAGTCTGAGAGGCGGTTCCGGCATGCCCGACAGGTGATTCCGGAGTGTTCGCCAAGTGGTTCTGGCGTAGCCGGCAGGTCATTTTGCATGTCCGGCGGTGGTTCCGGCGAGTCGAGCCGGTGGTTCTGGCGTGTCCGACAGGTGGTTCTGGCGTGACCGGCACGAGGTTCTGGCACGTCTGAGAGTTGGTTCCGGCATGCCCGACAGGTGATTCCGGAGTGTCCGCCACGTGGTTCTGGCGTATCCGGCAGGTGATTTTGGCGTGTCTGGCAGGTGTTTCTTGCAAGTCGAGCATTTGGCTCAGGCATGCTCAGCAGGTGCTTCCGGCGTGTCTGGCACATGGTTCTGGTGTGTCTGAGAGCTGGTTCTGGCATGTCCGGCAGATGATTCCGGAGTGTCCACCAAGTGGTTGTGGCATACCTGGCAGGTGATTTTAGCGTGTCAGGTAGGTGGTTCCAGCGAGTCGAGTAGGTGGTTCCGGCGTGCTCGGCAGGTGGTTCAGGCGGGTCTGGCAGGTGGTTTCGGTCTGTTCGGGGTGTGGTTCCGGCGTCTCAGGCACATGGTTCTGGCACGTCTGATAGGTGGTTCCGGCCGGCCCGACAGGTGTTTCCCTGGTGTCCGCCAAGTGGTTCTGGCATAGCTGGCAGGTGATGTTTGTGTGACCGGCACGTGGTTCCAGAAAGCCCGGCAGGTGATTCCGAAGAGTTCACCAAATGGTTGTGGCCTAGCCGGCAGGTGATTTCGGCGTGTCCTGCAGGTGGTTTTGGCGAGTCAAGCAGGTCGTTCTGGCGTGCTCGGCAGGTGCTTGCGGTTTCATTGGCATGTGGTTCCGGCATGTCTGAGAGGTGGTTCCGCCATGCCCGGCAGGTGATTCCGAAGTGTTCGCCAAGTGGTTCTGGCGTAGCCGGCAGGTGATTTTGCATGTCCGGCAATGGATCCGGCGAGTCGAGCCGGTGGTTCCGGCATGTCCGGCAGGTGATTCCGGCATGTCCAGCAGGTGGTTCTGAGAAGTGGATCAGGTGGTTCCGGCATGCACGGCAGGTGATTCCGGAGTGTCCGGCATGTGATTCTGTCACCTCTGAGAGTTTGTTCTGGCATGCCCGGCAGGTGATACCACAGTGTCCGGCATTTGGTTCTGGCACCTCTGACAGGTGGTTCTGGGATGCCTGGCATGTGATTCCGGAGTGTCTGCCGAGTGGTTCTGGCGTGTCCAGCAGGTGTTTCCGGTCTTTCCGGCAGGTGGTTCTGGCGTGTCCGGCACGAGGTTCTGGCACGTCTGAGAGTTGGTTCCGGCATGCTCGACAGGTGATTCCGGAGTGTCCGCCACGTGGTTCTGGCGTACCCGGCAGTTGATTTTGGTGTGTCTGGCAGGTGTTTCTTGCAAGTCGAGCATGTGGCTCAGGCATGATCAGCAGGTGCTTCCGGCCTGTCCGGCTCGTGGTTCTGGTGTGTCTGAGAGCTGGTTCTGGCATGTCCGGCAGATGATTCCGGAGTGTCCACCAAGTGGTTGTGGCATACCCGGCAGGTGATTTTAGCGTGTCAGGTAGGTGGTTCCGGCGAGTCGAGTTGGTGGTTCCGGCGTGCTCGGCAGGTGGTTCAGGCGGGTCTGGCAGGTGGTTTCGGTCTGTTCGGTGTGTGGTTCCGGCATCTCAGGCACATGGTTCTGGCACGTCTGATAGGTGGTTCCGGCCGGCCCGACAGGTGTTTCCATGGTGTCCGCCAAGTGGTTCTGGCATAGCAGGCAGGTGACGTTGGCGTGACCGGCAGGTGGTTCCAGCCAGCCCGGCAGGTGATTCCGAAGTTTTCACCAAATGGTTGTGGCGTAGCCGGAATCTGATTTTTGCATGTCCAGCAGTTGGTTTTGGCGAGTCGAGCAGGTGGTTCTGGCGTGCTCGGCAGGTGCTTCCGGTGTCATTGGCGTGTGGTTCCGGCATGTCTGAGAGGTGGTTCCGCCATGCCCGGCAGGTGATTCCGGAGTGTTCGCCTAGTGGTTCTGGCGTAGCCGGCAGGTCATTTTGCATGTCCAGCGGTGGTTCCGGCGAGTCGAGCCGGTGGTTCCGGCGCAGCCGGCAGTTGCTCTTGGCGTGTCCACTAGGTGGTTCTGGGGAGTGGATCAGCTGGTTCCGGCATACTCGGCAGGTGGTACCGGCGTGTCCAGAACATGGTTCTGGCACGTCTGAGAGATGGTTCCGGCATGCCAGGCAGGTGATTCCTGAGTGTCCGGCATATGGTTCTTGCACCTCTGAGAGGTGGTTCCGGCATGCCCGGCAGGTGGTTCCGGAGTGTCTGCCGAGTGGTTCTGGCGTAGTCGGCAGGTGATTCTGGCGTGTCCAGCAGGTGGTTCAGGGGAGTGGATCAGGTGGTTCCGGCATACTCGGCAGGTGGTACCGGCGTGTCTGGATCATGGTTCTGGCAAGTCTGAGAGGTGGTTCCGGCATGACCGACAGGTGATTCCGGAGTGTTCGCCAACTGGTTCTGGCGTAGCCGGCAGGTCATTTTGTTTGCCCGGCTGTGGTTCCGGCGAGTCGAGCCGGTCGTTCCGGCATGTCAGGCAGGTGATTCCGGCATGTCCAACAGGTGTTCCGGCATGCCCGGCAGGTGATTCCGGAGTGTCCGGCATGTGGTTCTGGCACCTCTGAGAGGTGGTTCCGGCATTCCCGGAAGGTGATGCCGGAGTCTCCGGCATTTGGTTCTGGCACCTCTGAGAGGTGGTTCCGGAATGCTTGGCATGTGATTCTGGAGTGTCTGCCAGGTGGTTCTGGCGTAGACGGCAGTTGATTTTGGCGTGTCCACTAGGTGGTTCTGGGAAGTGGATCAGCTGGTTCTGGCATACTCGGCAGGTGGTACCGGCGTTTCCGGAACATGGTTCTGGCACGTCTGAGAGATGGTTCCCGCATGCCAGGCAGGTGATTCCGGAGTGTCCGGCATGTGGTTCTGTCACCTCTGAGATGTGGGTCCGCGATGCCCGGCAGGTGGTTCCGGAGTGTCTGCCGAGTGGTTCTGGCGTAGTCGGCAGGTGATTCTGGTGTGTCCAGCAGGTGGTTCTGGGTAGTGTATCAGGTGGTTCCAGCATACTCGGCAGGTGGTTCTGGCGTGACCGGCATGAGGTTCCGGCATGTCTTAGAGGTGGTTCCCCCATGCCCGGCAGGTGATTCCGGAGTGTTCCCCAAGTGGTTCAGGCATAGCCGGCAGGTGATTTTGCATGTCCGGCAATGGTTCCGGCGAGTCGAGCCGGTGGTTCCGGCATGACCGGCAGGTGTTTCCGGCATGCCCGGCAGGTGATTCCGGAGCATCCGCCAAGTGTTTCTGGCTACCCGGCAGGTGATTCCGGCATGTCCAGCAGGTGGTTCTGGGGAGTGGGTCAGGTGGTTCCGGCAGGCCCGGCAGGTGATTCCGTAGTGTCCGGCATGTGATTCTGGCACCTCTGAGAGGTTTTTCTGGCATGCCCGGCAGGTGATACCGGAGTGTCCGGCATTTGGTCCTGGCACCTCTGAGACATGGTTCCAGGATGCCTGGCGTGTGATTCCGGAGTGTCTGCCAAGTGGTTCTGGCGTGTCCAGCAGGTTATTTTGGCATGTCCGACAGGTGTATCTTGCGAGGCGAGCAGGTGGCTCAGGCATACTCAACTGGTGCATCCGGAGTCTCTGGCACGTGATTCTGGTGTGTCTGAGAGCTGGTTTTGGCATGTCCGGCAGATGATTCCGGAGTGTCCACCAAGTGGTTCTGGTATACCTGGCAGGTGATTTTGGCGTGTCAGGAAGGTGGTTCCGGCTAGTTGAGCAGGTGGATCAGGCGTGCTCGCCATGGGGTTCAGGCGGGTCAGGCAGGTGGTTTCGGTCTGTTCGGGGAGTGGTTCCGGCATCTCAGGCACATGGTTCCGGCACGTCTGAGAGTTGGTTCCGGCCGCCCCGACAGGTTTTTCCGGAGTGTCCGCCAAGTGGTTCTGGCGTAGCTGAAAGGTGATGTTGGCGTGACTGGCAGGGGGTTCCAGCCAGCCCTGCAGGTGATTCCGGAGTGTCTGCCGCGTGGTTCTTGCGTAGCCGGCAGGTGATTTTGGCGTGTCCAGCAGGTGGTTCTGGCGAGCTCGGCAGGTGGTACCGGCGTGTGCGGAACATGGTTCTGGCACGTCTGAGAGATGGTTCCGGCATGCCCGGCAGGTGATTCCTGAGTGTCCGGCATGTGGTTCTGCCACCTCTGAGAGGTGGTTCCGGCATGCCCGGCACGTCGTTCCGGAGTGTCTGCCAAGTGGTTCTGGCGTAGCCGGCAGGTGATTCTGGCGTGTCCAGCAGGTGGTTCTGGGGAGTGGATCAGGTGGTCCGGCATACTCGGCAGGTGGTACCGGCGTGTCCGAAACATGGTTCTGGAAAGTCTGAGAGGTGGTTCCGGAATGCCCGACAGTTGATTCCGGAGTGTTCGCCAAGTGGTTCTGGCGTAGCCGGCAGGTCATTTTGCATGTCCGGCGGTGGTTCCGGCAAGTCGAGCCGGGGCTTCCGGCGTGTCCAGCAGGTGTTTCTGGTCTGTCCGGCAGGTTGTTCTGGCGTGACTGGCACGAGGTTCTGGCACGTCTGAGACCTGGTTCTGGCAGGTCCAGCAGATGATTCCGGAGTGTCCACCAAGTGGTTGTGGCATACCCGGCAGGTGATTTTAGCGTGTCAGGTAGGCAGTTCCGGCGAGTCGAGTAGGTGGTTCCGGCGTGCTCGGCAGGTGGTTCAGGCGGGTCTGGCAGGTGGTTTCGGTCTGTTCGGGTGTGGTTCCGGCATCTCAGGCACGTGGTTCTGGCACATCTGATAGGTGGTTCCGGCCAGCCCGACAGGTGTTTCCATGGTGTCCGCCAAGTGGTTCTGGCATAGCTGGCAGGTGATGTTGTCGTGACCGGCAGGTGGTTCCAGCCAGCCCAGCAGGTGATTCCGAAGAGTTCACCAAATGGTTGTGGCGCAGCCGCCAGGTGATTTTGGCGTATCCAGCAGGTGGTTTTGGCGAGTCGAGCAGGTGGTTCTGGCGTGCTAGGCAGGTGCTTCCGGTGTCATTGGCATGTGGTTCCGGCATGTCTGAGAGGTGGTTCCGCCATGCCCGGCAAGTGATTCTGGAGTGTTCGACAAGGGGTTCTGGCGTAGCCGGCAGGTGATTTTGCATGTCCGGCAATGGTTCCGGCGAGTCGAGCCGGTGGTTCCGGCATGTCCAGCAGGTGGTTCCGGCATGCCCGGCAGGTGATTCCGGCATGCTCGGCTGGTGATCCCGGAGTGTCCGGCATGTGGTTCTGGCACCTCTGAGAGGTGGTTCCGGCATGCCCGGCAGGTGATACCGGAGTGTTCGCCAAGTTGTTCTGGAGTAGCCGGCAGGTGATTTTGCATCTCCGGCAATGGTTCCGGCGAGTCGAGCCGGTGGTTCCGGAATGTCCGGCAGGTGGTTCCGGCATGTCCGGCAGGTGGTTCCGGCATGTCCAGCACGTGGTTCCAGCATGCCCGGCAGGTGATTCCGGAGTGTCCGGCATGTGGTTCTGGCACCTCTGAGAGTTGGTTCCGGCATGCCCGGCAGGTGATACCGGAGTGTCCGGCATTTGTTTCTGGCACCTCTGAGAGGTGGTTCCAGAATGCCTGGCCTGTGATTCCGGAGTGTCTGCCGAGTGGTTCTGGCGTAGCCAGCAGTTGATTTTGGCGTGTCCACTAGGTGGTTCTGGGGAGTGGATCAGCTGGTTCCGGCATACTCGGCAGGTGGTACCGGCGTGTCCGGAACATGGTTCTGGCAAGTCTGAGAGGTGGTTCCGGCATGCCCGGCAGGTGATTCCGGAGTGTCCGGCATGTGGTTCTGGCACCTCTGAGAGGTGGTTCCGGCATGCCCAGCAGGTGATACCGGAGTGTCCGGCATTTGGTTCTGGCACCTCTGAGAGGTGGTTCCGGAATGCCTGGCATGTGATTCCGGAGTTTCTGCCGAGTGGTTCTGGCATAGCTGGCAGGTGATTTTGGCGTGTCCAGAAGGTGGTTTTGGCGAGTCGAGCAGGTGGTTCTGGCGTGCTCGGCAGGTGCTTCCGGTGTCATTGGCATGTGGTTCCGGCATGTATGAGAGGTGGTTCCGCCATGCCCGGCAGGTGATTCCGGAGTGTTCGCCAAGTGGTTCTGCCGTAGCCGGCAGGTGATTTTGCATGTCCGGCAATGGTTCCGGCGAGTCGAGCCTGTAGTTCCGGCATGTCCGGCAGGTGGATCCGGCATGCCCGGCAGGTGAATCCGGAGTGTCCGGCATGTGGTTCTGGCACCACTGAGAGGTGGTTCCGGCATGCCCGGCAGGTGATACCGGAGTGTTCGGCATTTGGTTCTGGCACCTCTGAGAGGTGGTTCCGGAATGCCTGGCATGTGATTCCGGAGTGTCTGCCGAGTGGTTCTGGAGTAGCCGGCAGTTGATTTTGGCGTGTCCACTAGGTGGTTCTGGGGAGTGCATCAGCTGGTTCCGGCATACTCGGCAGGTGGTACCGGCGTGTCCAGAACATGGTTCTGGCAAGTCTGAGAGGTGGTTCCGGCACGCCCGACAGGTGGATTTGGAGCGTCCGCCAAGTGTTTCTGGCGTACCCGGCAGGTGATTTTGGCATGTCCGACAGGTGTTTCTTGCGAGTCGAGCAGGTGGCTCAGGAATGCTCAGCTGGTGTTTCCGGCATCTCTGGCACGTGGGTCTGGTGTGTCTGAGAGCTGGTTCTGGCATCTCGGGCAGATGATTCCGGAGTGTCCAACAAGTGATTGTGGTATACCTGGCAGGTGATTTTGGCGTGTCAGGTAAGTGGTTCCGGCTAGTTGAGCAGGTGGATCAGGCGTGCTCGCCAGGGGGTTCATGCGGGTATGGCAGGTGGTTTCGGTCTGTTCGGGGAGTGGTTCCGGCATCTCAGGCTCATGGTTCTGGCACGTCTGAGATGTGGTTCCGGCCGGCCCGACAGGTGTTTCCATGGTGTCCGCCAAGTGGTTCTGGCATAGCTGGCAGGTGATGTTGGCGTGACCGGCAGGTGGTTCCAGACAGCCCGGCAGGTGATTCCGAAGTGTTCACCAAATGCTTGTGGAGTAGCCGGAAGTTGATTTTGGCATGTCCAGCAGGTGGTTTTGGTGAGTCGAGCAGGTGTATCTGGTGTGCTCGGCAGGTGCTTCCGGTGCCATCGGCATGTGGTTCCGGCATGTCTGAGAGGTGGTTCCGCCATGCCCGGCAGGTGTTTCCGGAGTGTTCCCCAAGTAGTTCTGGCATAGCCGGCAGGTGATTTTGCATTTCCGGCAATGGTTCCGGCGAGTCGGGCCGCTGGTTCCAGCATGTCCGGCAGGTGGTTCCGGCATGCCCGGCAGGTGATTCCGGAGTGTCCTGCATGTGGTTCTGGCACCTCTGAGAGGTGGGTCCGGCATGCCCGGCAGGTGGTTCCGGCGTGTCTGCCGAGTGGTTCTGGCGTAGTCGGCAGGTGATTGTGGCGTGTCCAGCAGGTGGTTCTGAGGAGTGGATCAGGTGGTTCCGGCATACTCTGCAGGTGGTACCGGCGTGTCCGGAACATGGTTCTGGCAAGTCTGAGAGGTGGTTCCGGCATGCCCGACAGGTGATTCCGGAGTGTTCGCCAAGTGGTTCTGGCATAGCCGGCAGGTCATTTTGCATGTCCGGCGGTGGTTCCGGCGAGTCGAGCCGGTGGTTCTGGCGTGTCCGGCAGGTGGTTCTGGCGTGACCGGCACGAGGTTCTGGCACGTCTGAGAGTTGGTTCCGGCATGCCCCACAGGTGATTCCGGAGTGTCCGCCACGTGGTTCTGGCGTACCCGGCAGGTGATTTTGGCGTGTCTGGCAGGTGTTTCTTGCAAGTCGAGCATGTGGCTCAGGCATGATCAGCAGGTGCTTCCGGCCTGTCCGGCACGTGGTTCTGGTGTGTCTGAGAGCTGGTTCTGGCATGTCCGGCAGATTATTCCGGAGTGTCCACCAAGTGGTTGTGGCATACCCGGCAGGTGATTTTAGCGTGTCAGGTAGGTGGTTCCGGCGAGTCGAGTTGGTGGTTCCGGCGTGCTCGGCAGGTGGTTCAGGCGGGTCTGGAAGGTGGTTTCGGTCTGTTCGGTGTGTGGTTCCGGCATCTCAGGCACATGGTTCTGGCACGTCTGATAGGTGGTTCCTGCCGGCCCGACAGTTGTTTCCATGGTGTCCGCCCAGTGGTTCTGGCATAGCAGGCAGGTGACGTTGGCGTGACCGGCAGGTGGTTCCAGCCAGCCCGGCAGGTGATTCCGAAGTTTTCACCAAACGGTTGTGGCGTACACGGAATCTGATTTTTGCATGTCCAGCAGGTGGTTTTGGCGAGTCGAGCAGGTGGTTCTGGCGTGCTCGGCAGGTGCTTCCGGTGTCATTGGCATGTGGTTCTGGCATGTCTGAGAGGTGGTTCCGCCATGCCCGGCCGGTGATTCCGGAGTGTTCGCCAAGTGGTTCTGGCCTAGCCGGCAGGTGATTTTGCATGTCCGGCAATGGTTCCGGCGAGTCGAGCCGGTGGTTCCGGCATGTCCGGCAGGTGGTTCCGGCATGACCGGCAGGTGATACCGGAGTGTTCGCCAAGTGGTTCTGGCGTAGCCGGCAGGTGATTTTGCATGTCCGGCAATGGATCCGGCGAGTCGAGCCGGTGGTTCCGGAATGTCCGGCATGTGGTTCCGGCATGTCCGGCAGGTGGTTCCGGCATGTCCAGCACGTGGTTCCAGCATGCCCGGCAGGTGATTCCGGAGTGTCCGGCATGTGGTTCTGCAACCTCTGAGAGGTGGTTCCGGAATGCCTGTCATGTGATTCCGGAGTGTCTGCCGAGTGGTTCTGGCGTAGCCGGCAGTTGATTTTGGAGTGTCCACTAGGTGGTTCTGGGGAGTGGATCAGCTGGTTCTGGCATACTCGGCAGGTGGTACCAGCGTGTCCAGAACTTGGTTCTGGCAAGTCTGAGAGGTGGTTCCGGCACGCCCGACAGGTGATTCCGGAGCGTCCGCCAAGTGTTTCAGGCGTACCCGGCGGGTGATTTACGCCTGTCCGACAGGTGTATCTTGCGAGTCGAGCAGGTGGCTCAGGTATGCTCAGCTGGTGCTTCCGGCGTCTCTGGCACGTGGTTCTGGTGTGTCTGAGAGCTGGTTCTGGCATCTCCGGCAGATGATTCCGGAGTGTCCGCCAAGCGGTTCTTGTATACCTGGCAGGTGATTTTGGCGTGTCAGGAAGTTGGTTCCGGCTAGTTGAGCAGGTGGATCAGGCGTGCTCGCCAGGGGGTTCAGGCGGGTCTGGCAGGTTGTTTTGGTCTGTTCGGGGAGTGGTTCCGGCATCTCAGGCTCATGGTTCTGGCACGTCTGAGAGGTGGTTCCGACCGGCCCGACATGTGTTTCCATGGTGTCCGCCAAGTGGTTCTGGCATAGCTGGCAGGTGATGTTGGCGTGACCAGCAGGTGGTTCCAGCAGCCCGGCATGTGATTCCGAAGAGTTCACCAAATGGTTGTGGCGTAGCCGGCAGGTGATTTTGGCGTGTCCAGCAGGTGGTTTTGGCGAGTCGAGCAGGTGGTTCTGGCGTTCTCGGCAGGTGCTTCCGGTGTCATTGGCAAGTGGTAACGGCATGCCTGAGAGGTGGTTCCGGCAGGCCCGGCAGGTGGTTCCGGAGTGTCTGCCGAGTGGTTCTGGCGTAGTCGGCCTCTGATTCTGGCGTGTCCAGCAGGTGGTTCTGGGGAGTGGATCAGGTGGTTCCGGCATACTCGGCAGGTGGTACCGGCGTGTCCGGAACATGGTTCTGGCAAGTCTGAGAGGCGGTTCCTGCATTCCCGACAGGTGATTCCCGAGTGTTCGCCAAGTGATTCTGGCGTAGCCGGCAGGTCATTTTGGCGTGTCAGGTAAGTGGTTCCAGCGAGTCGAGCAGGTGGACCCGGCGTGCTCGGCAGGTGGTTCATGCGGGTCTGGCAGGTGGTTTCTGTCTGTTCGGGGTGTGGTTCCAGCATCTCAGGCACATGGTTCGGGCACGTCTGACAGGTCGTTCCGGCCGGCCCGACAGGTGTTTCCGGAGTGTCCGCCAAGTGGTTCTGGCGTAGCTGGCAGGTGATGTTGGCGTGACCGGCAGGTGATTCCAGCAAGCCCGGCAGGTGATTCCGAAGTGTTCACCAAGTGATTGTGGCGTAGCCGGCATGTGATTTTGGCGTGTCCGAAAGGTGGTTCTGGCAAGTCGAGCAGGTGGTTCCGGCGTGCTCGGCAGGTGCTTCCAGTGTGATTGGCACGTGGTTCCGGCATGTCTAAGAGGTGGTTCCGGCATGCCCAGCAGGTGATTCCGGAGTGTTCGCCAAGTGTTTCTGGCATAGCCGGCAGGAGAGTTTGCATGTCTGGCGGTAGTTCCCGCAAGTCGAGCCGGTGGTTCCGGCGTGTCCGGCAGGTGGTTCCGGCGAGCTTGGCAGGTGCTTGCGGTCTCTCCGGCACGTGGTTGTCGCACGTCTGAGAGATGGTTCCGGCATGCCCGGCAGGTGATTCCGGAGTCTCCGGCATGTGGTTCTGGCACCTCTGAGAGGTGGTTCCTGGATGTCCAGCAGGTGGTTCCGGCGAGCTCGGCAGGTGGTACCGGCGTGTCCGGAACATGGTTCTGGCAAGTCTGAGATGTGGTTCCGGCCTGTCCGACAGGTCATTCCGGAGTGTCCGCCAAGTGATTCTGGCGTACCCGGCAGGTGATTTTGGCGTGTCTGGCAGGTGTTTCTGGCGAGTCGAGATGGGGCTTAGGCATTCCCAGCAGGTGCTTCCGGCATGTCCGGCACGTGGTTCTGGTGTGTCTGAGAGCTGGTTCTGGCATGTGCGGCAGATGATTCTGGAGTGTCCAGCAAGTGGTTCTGGCATAGCCGGCTGGTGATTTTGGCGTTTCAGGTAGGTGGTTCCGGCGAGTCGAGCACTTGGATCCGGCATGCTCGGCAAGTGGTTCAGGCGGGTCTGGCAGGTGTTTTCGGTCTGTTGTGTGGGGTACCGGCATCTCAGGCACATGGTTCTGGCACGTCTGAGAGGTGGTTCCGGCTGGCCCGACAGGTGTTTCCGGAGTGTCCGCCAAGTGGTTCTGGCGTAGCTGGCAGTTGATGTTGGCGTGACCGGCAGGTGGTTCCAGCAAGCCTGGCAGGTGATTCCGAAGTGTTCACCAACTGGTTCTGGCGTAGCTGTCAGGTGATTTTGGCATGTCCGGCAGGTGGTTCCGGTCTGTCCAGCAGGTGGTTCTGGGGTGTCTGGCACGAGGTTCTGGCACGTCTGGGAGGTTGTGTCGGCATGCACTTCACGTGATTCCGGCTTGTCCGCCTAGTGGTTCTGGTGTAGCGGAAAGGTGATTTGGGCTTGTCCGGCACGTGGGACGGGTGAGTCAAGGAGGTGGTTCTGGCGAGTGTTTCCTGTGTTTCCGGTCTGTCCGGAGATGGTTCCGACCTGTCCGGCACGTGCTTCTGGCACTTCTGAGAGGTTGTGCTGCCATGCCCGGCAGGTGATTTTGGAGTGTCCGCCAAGTGGTTCTGGCGTAGCCGGCAGGTGATTTTGGCGTGTCCGGCAGGTGGTTCTGGGGAGTGGATCAGGTGGTTCCGGCATTCTCGGCAGGTGGTACCGGCGTGTCCGGAACATGGTTCTGGCAAGTCTGACATGCGGTTCCGGCATGCCCGACAGGTGATTCCGCAGTGTTCGCCAAGTGGTTCTGGCGTAGCCGGCAGGTCATTTTGCATGTCCGGCGGTGGTTCCGCGAGTCGAGCCGGTGGTTCCGGTGTGTCCGGCAGGTGGTTCTGGCGTGACCGGCACGAGGTTCTGGCACGTCTGAGAGTTGGTTCCGGCGTGCCCGACAGGTGATTCCGGAGTGTCCGCCACGTGGTTCTGGCGTACCCGGCAGGTGATTTTGGCGTGTCTGGCAGGTGTTTCTTGCAAGTCGAGCATTTGGCTCAGGCATGCTCAGCAGGTGCTTCCGGCGTGTCTGGCAGGTGGTTCTGGTGTGTCTGAGAGCTGGTTCTGGCATGTCTGGCAGATGATTCCGGAGTGTCCACCAAGTGGTTGTGGCATACCCGGCAGGTGATTTTAGCGTGTCAGGTAGGTGGTTCCGGCGAGTCTAGTAGGTGGTTCCGGAGTGCTCGGCAGGTGGTTCAGGCGGGTCTGGCAGGTGGTTTCGGTCTGTTCGGGGAGTGGTTCCGGCATCTCAGGCACATGGTTCTGGCACGTCTGATAGGTGGTTCCTGCCGGCCCGACAGGTGTTTCCATGGTGTCCGCCAAGTGGTTCTGGCATAGCTGGCAGGTGATGTTGGCGTGACCGGCAGGTGGTTCCAGACAGCCCGGCAGGTGATTCCGAAGTGTTCACCAAATGCTTGTGGAGTAGCCGGAATTTGATTTTGGCATGTCCAGCAGGTGGTTTTGGCGAGTCGAGCAGGTGGTTCTGGTGTGCTCGGCAGGTGCTTCCGGTGTCATCGGCATGTGGTTCCGGCATGTCTGAGAGGAGGTTCCGCCATGCCCGGCAGGTGATTCCGGAGTGTTCCCCAAGTGGTTCTGGCATAGCCGGCAGGTGATCTTGCATGTCCGGCAATGGTTCCGGCGAGTCGAGCCGCTGGTTCCGGCATGTCCGGCAGGTGGTTCCGGCATGCCCGGCAGGTGATTCCGGAGTGTCCGGCATGTGGTTCTGGCACCTCTGAGAGGTGGTTCCGGCATGCCCGGCAGGTGGTTCCGGCGTGTCTGCCGAGTGGTTCTGGCGTAGTCGGCAGGTGATTGTGGAGTGTCCAGCAGGTGGTTCTGAGGAGTGGATCAGGTGGTTCCGGCATACTCTGCAGGTGGTACCGGCGTGTCCGGAACATGGTTCTGGCAAGTCTGAGAGGTGGTTCCGGCATGCCCGACAGGTGATTCCGGAGTGTTCGCCAAGTGGTTCTGGCGTACCCGGCAGGTCATTTTGCATGTCCGGCGGTGGTTCCGGCGAGTCGAGCCGGTGGTTCTGGCATGTCCGGCAGGTGGTTCTGGCGTGACCGGCACGAGGTTCTGGCACGTCTGAGAGTTGGTTCCGGCATGCCCGACAGGTGATTCCGGAGTGTCCGCCACGTGGTTCTGGCGTACCCGGCAGGTGATTTTGGCGTGTCTGGCAGGTGTTTCTTGCAAGTCAAGCATTTGGCTCAGGCATGCTCAGCAGGTGCTTCCAACGTGTCTGGCACATGGTTCTGGTGTGTCTGAGAGCTGGTTCTGGCATGTCCGGCAGATTATTCCGGAGTGTCCACCAAGTGGTTGTGGCATACCCGGCAGGTGATTTTAGCGTGTCAGGTAGGTGGTTCCGGCGAGTCGAGTTGGTGGTTCCGGCGTGCTCGGCAGGTGGTTCAGGCGGGTCTGGCAGGTGGTTTCGGTCTGTTCGGTGTGTGGTTCCGGCATCTCAGGCACAAGGTTCTGGCACGTCTGATATGTGGTTCCGGCCGGCCCGACAGGTGTTTCCATGGTGTCCGCCAAGTGGTTCTGGCATAGCAGGCAGGTGACGTTGGCGTGACCGGCAGGTGGTTCCAGCCAGCCCGGCAGGTGATTCCGAAGTTTTCACCAAATGGTTGTGGCGTAGCCGGAATCTGATTTTTGCATGTCCAGCAGGTGGTTCTGGCGAGTCGAGCAGGTGGTTCTGGCGTGCTCGGCAGGTGCTTCCGGTGTCATTGGCATGTGGTTCCGGCATGTCTGAGAGGTGGTTCCGCCATGCCCGGCAGGTGATTCCGGAGTGTTCGCCAAGTGGTTCTGGCGTAGCCGGCAGGTGATTTTGCATGGGCGGCAATGGTTCCGGCGAGTCGAGCCGGTGGTTCCGGCATGTCCGGCAGGTGGTTCCGGCATGCCCGGCAGGTGATTCCGCAGTCTCCGTCATTTGGTCCTGGCACCTCTGAGAGGTGGTTCAGGCATGCCCGACAGGTGATTCCGGAGTGTTCGCCAAGTGGTTGTGGCGTAGCCGGCAGGTCATTTTGCATGTCCAGCTGTGGTTCCGGCGAGTCGAGCCGGTGGTTCCGGCGTAGCCGGCAGTTGCTCTTGGCGTGTCCACTAGGTGGTTCTGGGGAGTGGATCAGCTGGTTCCGGCATACTCGGCAGGTGGTACCGGCGTGTCCAGAACATGGTTCTGGCAAGTCTGAGAGGTGGTTCCGGCATGCCCGGCAGGTGATTCCGGAGTGTTTGCCAAGTGGTTCTGGCGTAGCCGGCAGGTCATTTTGCATGTCCGGCGGTGGTTCCGGCGAGTCGAGCCGGTGGTTCCGGCGTGTCCAGCAGGTGGTTCCGGCAAGCTCGGCAGGTGGTACCGGCGTGTCCGGAACATGGTTCTGGCAAGTCTGAGAGGTGGTTCCGGCACGCCCGACAGGTGATTCCGGAGCGTCCGCCAAGTGTTTCTGGCGTACCCGGCAGGTGATTTTGGCATGTCCGACAGGTGTTTCTTGAGAGTTGAGCAGGTGGCTCAGGCATGCTCAGCTGGTGCTTCCGGCGTCTCTGGCACGTGGTTCTGGTGTGTCTGAGAGCTGGTTCTGGCATGTCCGGCAGATGATTCCGGAGTGTCCACCAAGTGGTTCTGGTATACCTGGCAGGTGATTTTGGCGTGTCAGGAAGGTGGTTCCGGCTAGTTGAGCAGGTGGATCAGGCGTGCTCGCCCGGGGGTTCATGCGGGTCTGGCTGGTGGTTTCGGTCTGTTCGGGGAGTGGTTCCGGCATCTCAGGCACATGGTTCTGGCACGTCTGAGAGGTGGTTCCGGCCGGCCGGAGAGGTGTTTCCGGAGTGTCCGCCAAGTGCTTCTGGCGTAGGTGAAAGCGACGTTGGCGTGACCGGTAGGTGGTTCCAGCCAGCCCGGAGGTGGTTCCAGAGTGTGTGCCGTGTGGTTCTGGCGTAGCTGGCAGGTGATTTTGGCGTGTCCAGCAGGTGGTTCCGGCGAGATCGGCAGGTGGTACCAGCGTGTCCGGAACATGGTTCTGGCACGGCTGAGAGATGGTTCCGTCATGCCCGGCAGGTGAATCCGGAGTGTCCGGCATGTGGTTCTGGCACCTCTGAGATGTGGTTCCCCCATGCCCGGCAGGTGATTCCGGAGTGTTCGGCATGTGGTTCTGTCACCTCTGAGAGGTTGTTCTGGCATGCCCGGCAGGTGATACCACAGTGTCCGGCATTTGGTTCTGGCACCTGTGACACGTGGTTCCGGGATGCCTGGCATGTGATTCCGGAGTGTCTGCCGAGAGGTTCTGGCGTGTCCAGCAGGTGTTTCCGGTCTTTCCGGCAGGTGGTTCTGGCATGTCTGGCAGGTGATTCCGGCATGTCCAGCAGGTGGTTCTGAGAAGTGGATCAGGTGGTTCCTGCAGGCACGGCAGGTGATTCCGGAGTGTCCGGCATGTGATTCTGTCACCTCTGAGAGTTTGTTCTGGCATGCCAGGCAGGGGATACCACAGTGTCCGGCATTTGGTTCTGGCACCTCTGACAGGTGGTTCCGGGATGCCTGGCATGTGATTCCGGAGTGTCTGCCGAGTGGTTCTGGCGTGTCCAGCAGGTGTTTCCGGTCTTTCCGGCAGGTGGTTCTGGCATGTCCGGCACGAGGTTCTGGCACGTCTGAGAGTTGGTTCCGGCATGCCCGACAGGTGATTCCGGAGTGTCCGCCACGTGGTTCTGGCGTACCCGGCAGGTGATTTTGGCGTGTCTGGCAGGTGTTTCTTGCAAGTCGAGCATGTGGCTCAGGCATGATCAGCAGGTGCTTCCGGCCTGTCCGGCACGTGGTTCTGGTGTGTCTGAGAGCTGGTTCTGGCATGTCCGGCAGATTATTCCGGAGTGTCCACCAAGTGGTTCTGGTGTAGCCGGCAGGTGATTTTAGCGTGTCAGGTAGGTGGTTCCGGGGAGTCGAGTTGGTGGTTCCGGCGTGACCGGCAGGTGGTTCAGGCGGGTCTGGCAGGTGTTTTCGGTCTGTTCGGTGTGTGGTTCCGGCATCTCAGGCACATGGTTCTGGCACGTCTGATAGGTGGTTCCGGCCGGCCCGACAGGTGTTTCCATGGTGTCCGCCAAGTGGTTCTGGCATAGCAGGCAGGTGACGTTGGCGTGACCGGCAGGTGGTTCCAGCCAGCCCGGCAGGTGATTCCGAAGTTTTCACCAAATGGTTGTGGCGTAGCCGGAATCTGATTTTTGCATGTCCAGCAGGTGGTTTTGGCGAGTCGAGCAGGTGGTTCTGGCGTGCTCGGCAGGTGCTTCCGGTGTCATTGGCATGTGGTTCCGGCATGTCTGAGAGGTGGTTCCGCCATGCCCGGCAGGTGATTCCGGAGTGTTCGCCAAGTGGTTCTGGCGTAGCCGGCAGGTGATTTTGCATGGCCGGCAATGGTTCCGGCGAGTCGAGCCGGTGGTTCCGGCATGTCCGGCAGGTGGTTCCTGCATGCCCGGCAGGTGATTCCGCAGTCTCCGTCATTTGGTCCTGGCACCTCTGAGAGGTGGTTCAGGCATGCCCGACAGGTGATTCCGGAGTGTTCGCCAAGTGGTTCTGGCGTAGCCGGCAGGTCATTTTGCATGTCCAGCGGTGGTTCCGGCGAGTCGAGCCGGTGGTTCCGGCGTAGCCGGCAGTTGCTCTTGGCGTGTCCACTAGGTGGTTCTGGGGAGTGGATCAGCTGGTTCCGGCATACTCGGCAGGTGGTACCGGCGTGTCCAGAACATGGTTCTGGCAAGTCTGAGAGGTGGTTCCGGCACGCCCGACAGTGATTCCGGAGCGTCCGCCAAGTGTTTCTGGCGTACCCGGCAGGTGATTTTGGCATGTCCGACAGGTGTTTCTTGCGAGTCGAGCAGGTGGCTCAGGCATGCTCAGCTGGTGCTTCCGGCATCTCTGGCACGTGGTTCTGGTGTGTCTGAGAGCTGGTTCTGGCATGTCCGGCAGATGATTCCGGAGTGTCCACCAAGTGGTTCTGGTAGACCTGGCAGGTGATTTTGGCGTGTCAGGAAGGTGGTTCCGGCTAGTTGAGCAGGTGGATCAGGCGTGCTCGCCAGGGGGTTCATGCGGGTCTGGCAGGTGGTTTCGGTCTGTTCGGGGAGTGGTTCCGGCATCTCAGGCACATGGTTCTGGCACGTCTGAGAGGTGGTTCCGGCCGGCCGGAGAGGTGTTTCCGGAGTGTCCGCCAAGTGGTTCTGGCGTAGGTGAAAGGCGACGTTGGCGTGACCGGTAGGTGGTTGCAGCCAGCCCGGCAGGTGATTCCGGAGTGTCTGCCGTGTGGTTCTGGCGTAGCTGGCAGGTGATTTTGGCGTGTCCAGCAGGTGGCTCCGGCGAGATCGGCAGGTGGTACCAGCGTGTCCGGAACATGGTTCTGGCACGGCTGAGAGATGGTTCCGTCATGCCCGGCAGGTGAATCCGGAGTGTCCGGCATGTGGTTCTGGCACCTCTGAGATGTGGTTCCCCCATGCCCGGCAGGTGATTCCGGAGTGTTCGGCATGTGGTTCTGGCACCTCTGAGAAGTGGTTCCAGAATGCCCGGCAGGTGGTTCCGGAGTGTCTGCCTAGTGGTTCTGGCGTAGTCGGCAGGTGATTCTGGCGTGTCCACCAGGTGGTTCTGGGGAGTGGATCAGGTGGTTCCGGCATTCTCGGCAGGTGGTACCGGAGTGTCCGGAACATGGTTCTGGCAAGTCTGAGAGGCGGTTCCGGCATGCCCGACAGGTGATTCCGCAGTGTTCGCCAAGTGGTTCTGGCGTAGCCGGCAGGTCATTTTGCATGTCCGGCGGTGGTTCCGCGAGTCGAGCCGTTGGTTCCGGTGTGTCCGGCAGGTGGTTCTGGCGTGACCGGCACGAGGTTCTGGCACGTCTGAGAGTTGGTTCCGGCATGCCCGACAGGTGATTCCGGAGTGTCCGCCACGTAGTTCTGGCGTACCCGGCAGGTGATTTTGGCGTGTCTGGCAGGTGTTTCTTGCAAGTCGAGCATTTGGCTCAGGCATGCTCAGCAGGTGCTTCCGGCGTGTCTGGCAGGTGGTTCTGGTGTGTCTGAGAGCTGGTTCTGGCATGTCTGGCAGATGATTCCGGAGTGTCCACCAAGTGGTTGTGGCATACCCGGCAGGTGATTTTAGCGTGTCAGGTAGGTTGTTCCAGCGAGTCGAGTAGGTGGTTCCGGCGTGCTCGGCAGGTGGTTCAGGCGGGTCTGGCAGGTGGTTTCGGTCTGTTCAGGGAGTGGTTCCGGCATCTCAGGCACATGGTTCTGGCACGTCTGATAGGTGGTTCCGGCCGGCCCGACAGGTGTTTCCATGGTGTCCGCCAAGTGGTTCTGGCATAGCTGGCAGGTGATGTTGGCGTGACCGGCAGGTGGTTCCAGTCAGCCCGGCATGTGATTCCGAATGTTCACCAAATGCTTGTGGAGTAGCCGGAAGTTGATTTTGGCATGTCCAGCAGGTGGTTTTGGCGAGTCGAGCAGGTGGTTCTGGCCTGCTCGGCAGGTGCTTCCTGTGTCATCGGCATGTGGTTCCGGCATGTCTGAGAGGTGGTTCTGCCATGCCCGGCAGGTGATTCCGGAGTGTTCCCCAAGTGGTTCTGGCATAGCCGGCAGGTGATTTTGCATGTCCGGCAATGGTTCCGGCGAGTCGAGCTGCTGGTTCCGGCATGTCCGGCAGGTGGTTCCAGCATGCCCGGCAGGTGATTCCGGAGTGTCCGGCATGTGGTTCTGGCACCTCTGAGAGGTGGTTCCGGCATGCCCGGCAGGTGGTTCTGGCGTGTCTGCCGAGTGGTTCTGGCGTAGTCGGCAGGTGATTGTGGCGTGTCCAGCAGGTGGTTCTGACGAGTGGATGAGGTGGTTCCGGCATACTCTGCAGGTGGTACCGGCGTGTCCGGAACATGGTTCTGGCAAGTCTGAGAGGTGGTTCCGGCATGCCCGACAGGTGATTCCGGAGTGTTCGCCAAGTGGTTCTGGCGTAGCCGGCAGGTCATTTTGCATGTCCGGCGGTGGTTCCGCGAGTCGAGCCGGTGGTTCCGGCGTAGCCGGCAGTTGCTCTTGGCGTGTCCACTAGGTGGTTCTGGGGAGTGGATCAGCTGGTTCCGGCATACTCGGCAGGTGGTACTGGCGTGTCCAGAACATGGTTCTGGCAAGTCTGAGAGGTGGTTCCGGCACGCCCGACAGTGATTCCGGAGCGTCCGCCAAGTGTTTCTGGCGTACCCGGCAGGTGATTTTGGCATGTCCGACAGGTGTTTCTTGAGAGTTGAGCAGGTGGCTCAGGCATGCTCAGCTGGTGCTTCCGGCGTCTCTGGCACGTGGTTCTGGTGTGTCTGAGAGCTGGTTCTGGCATGTCCGGCAGATGATTCCGGAGTGTCCACCAAGTGGTTCTGGTATACCTGGCAGGTGATTTTGGCGTGTCAGGAAGGTGGTTCTGGCTAGTTGAGCAGGTGGATCAGGCGTGCTCGCCAGGGGGTTCATGCGGGTCTGGCTGGTGGTTTCGGTCTGTTCGGGGAGTGGTTCCGGCATCTCAGGCACATGGTTCTGGCACGTCTGAGAGGTGGTTCCGGCCGGCCGGAGAGGTGTTTCCGGAGTGTCCGCCAAGTGCTTCTGGCGTAGGTGAAAGCGACGTTGGCGTGACCGGTAGGTGGTTCCAGCCAGCCCGGAGGTGGTTCCAGAGTGTGTGCCGTGTGGTTCTGGCGTAGCTGGCAGGTGATTTTGGCGTGTCCAGCAGGTGGTTCCGGCGAGATCGGCAGGTGGTACCAGCGTGTCCGGAACATGGTTCTGGCACGGCTGAGAGATGGTTCCGTCATGCCCGGCAGGTGAATCCGGAGTGTCCGGCATGTGGTTCTGGCACCTCTGAGATGTGGTTCCCCCATGCCCGGCAGGTGATTCCTGAGTGTTCGGCATGTGGTTCTGTCACCTCTGAGAGGTTGTTCTGGCATGCCCGGCAGGTGATACCACAGTGTCCGGCATTTGGTTCTGGCACCTGTGACACGTGGTTCCGGGATGCCTGGCATGTGATTCCGGAGTGTCTGCCGAGAGGTTCTGGCGTGTCCAGCAGGTGTTTCTGGTCTTTCCGGCAGGTGGTTCTGGCGTGTCCGGGACGAGGTTCTGGCACGTCTGAGAGTTGGTTCCGGCATGCCCGACAGGTGATTCCGGAGTGTGCGCCACGTGGTTCTGGCGTACCCGGCAGGTGATTTTGGCGTGTCTGGCAGGTGTTTCTTGCAAGTCTAGCATGTGGCTCAGGCATGATCAGCAGGTGCTTCCGGCCTGTCCGGCACGTGGTTCTGGTGTGTCTGAGAGCTGGTTCTGGCATGTCCGGCAGATTATTCCGGAGTGTCCACCAAGTGGTTGCGGCATACCCGGCAGGTGATTTTAGCGTGTCAGGTAGGTGGTTCCGGCGATTCGAGTTGGTGGTTCCGGCGTGCTCGGCAGGTGGTTCAGGCAGGTCTGGCAGGTGTTTTCGGTCTGTTCGGTGTGTGGTTCCGGCATCTCAGGCACATGGTTCTGGCACGTCTGATAGGTGGTTCCGGCCGGCCCGACAGGTGTTTCCATGGTGTCCGCCAAGTGGTTCTGGCATAGCAGGCAGGTGACGTTGGCTTGACCGGCAGGTGGTTCCAGCCAGCCCGGCAGGTAATTCCGAAGTTTTCACCAAATGGTTGTGGCGTAGCCGGAATCTGATTTTTGCATGTCCAGCAGGTGGTTTTGGCGAGTCGAGCAGGTGGTTCTGGCGTGCCTGGCAGGTGCTTCCGGTGTCATTGGCATGTGGTTCTGGCATGTCTGAGAGGTGGTTCCGCCATGCCCGGCAGGTGATTCCGGAGTGTTCGCCAAGTGATTCTGGCGTAGCCGGCAGGTGATTTTGCATGTCCGGCAATGGTTCCGGCGAGTCGAGCCGGTGGTTCTGGAATGTCCGGCAGGTGGTTACGGCATGTCCGGCAGGTGGTTCCGGCATGTCCAGCACGTGGTTCCAGCATGCCTGGCAGGTGATTCCGGAATGTCCGGCATGTGGTTCTGGCACCTCTGAGAGGTGGTTCCGGCATGCCCGGCAGGTGATACCGGAGTGTCCGGCATTTGGTTCTGGCACCTCTGAGAGGTGGTTCCGGAATGCCTGGCCTGTGATTCCGGAGTGTCTGCCGAGTGGTTCTGGCCTAGCCGGCAGTTGATTTTGGCGTGTCCACTAGGTTGTTCTGGGGAGTGGATCAGCTGGTTCCGGCATACTCGGCAGGTGGTACCGGCGTGTCCAGAACATGGTTCTGGCAAGTCTGAGAGGTGGTTCTGGCACGCCCGACAGGTGATTCCGGAGCATCCGCCAAGTGTTTCTGGCGTACCCGGCGGGTGATTTACGCCTGTCCGACAGGTGTATCTTGCGAGTCGAGCAGGTGGCTCAGGCATGCTCAGCTGGTGCTTCCGGCGTCGCTGGCACGTGGTTCTGGTTTGTCTGAGAGCTGATTCTGGCATCTCCGGCAGATGATTCCCGAGTGTCCACCAAGCGGTTCTTGTATACCTGGCAGGTGATTTTCGCGTGTCAGGAAGGTGGTTCCGGCTAGTTGAGCAGGTGGATCAGGCGTGCTCGCCAGGGGGTTCATGCGGGTCTGGCAGGTGGTTTCGGTCTTTTCGGGGAGTGGTTCCGGCATCTCAGGCACATGGTTCTGGCACGTCTGAGAGGTGGTTCCGGCCGGCCGGAGAGGTGTTTCCAGAGTGTCCGCCAAGTGGTTCTGGCGTAGGTGAAAGGCGACGTTGGCGTGACCGGTAGGTGGTTCCAGCCAGCCCGAAGGTGATTCCAGAGTGTCTGCGGTGTGGTTCTGGCGTAGCTGGCAGGTGATTTCGGCGTGTCCTGCAGGTGGTTTTGGCGAGTCAAGCAGGTCGTTCTGGCGTGCTCGGCAGGTGCTTGCGGTTTCATTGGCATGTGGTTCCGGCATGTCTGAGAGGTGGTTCCGCCATGCCCGGCAGGTGATTCCGGAGTGTTCGCCAAGTGGTTCTGGCGTAGCCGGCAGGTGATTTTGCATGTCCGCCAATGGTTCCGGCGAGTCGAGCCGGTGGTTCCAGCATGTCCTGCAGGTGATTCCGGCATGTCCTGTAGGTGGTTCTGAGAAGTGGATCAGGTGGTTCCGGCAGGCACGGCAGGTGATTCCGGAGTGTCCGGCATGTGATTCTGTCACCTCTGAGAGTTTGTTCTGGCATGCCCGGCAGGTGATACCACAGTGTCCGGCATTTGGTTCTGGCACCTCTGACAGGTGGTTCCGGGATGCCTGGCATGTGATTCCGGAGTGTCTGCCGAGTGGTTCTGGCGTGTCCAGCAGGTGTTTCCGGTCTTTCCGGCAGGTGGTTCTGGCGTGTCCAGCACGAGGTTCTGGCACGTCTGAGAGTTGGTTCCGGCATGCCCGACAGGTGATTCTGGAGTGTCCGCCACGTGGTTCTGTTGTACCCGGCAGGTGATTTTGGCATGTCCGACAGGTGTTTCTTGCGAGTCGAGCAGGTGGCTCAGGCATGCTCAGCTGGTGCTTCCGGCGTCTCTGGCACGTGGTTCTGGTGTGTCTGAGAGCTGGTTCTGGCATGTCCGGCAGATTATTCAGGAGTGTCCACCAAGTGGTTCTGGTATACCTGGCAGGTGATTTTGGCGTGTCAGGAAGGTGGTTCCGGCTAGTTGAGCAGGTGGATCAGGCGTGCTCGCCAGGGGGTTCATGCGGGTCTGGCAGGTGGTTTCGGTCTGTTCGGGGAGTGGTTCCGGCATCTCAGGCACATGGTTCTGGCACGTCTGAGAGGTGGTTCCGGCCGGCCGGAGAGGTGTTTCCGTAGTGTCCGCCAAGTGGTTCTGGCGTAGGTGAAAGGCGACGTTGGCGTGACCGGTAGGTGGTTCCAGCCAGCCCGGAGGTGATTCCAGAGTGTCTGCGGTGTGGTTCTGGCGTAGCTGGCAGGTGATTTTGGCGTGTCCAGCAGGTGGTTCCGGCGAGATCGGCAGGTGGTACCAGCGTGTCCGGAACATGGTTCTGGCACGGCTGAGAGATGGTTCCGTCATGCCCGGCAGGTGAATCCGGAATGTCCGGCATGTGGTTCTGGCACCTCTGAGATGTGGTTCCCCCATGCCCGGCAGGTGATTCCGGAGTGTTCGGCATGTGGTTCTGGCACCTCTGAGAGGTGGTTCCAGCATGCCCGGCAGGTGGTTCCGGAGTGTCTGCCTAGTGGTTCTGGCGTAGTCGGCAGGTGATTCTGGCGTGTCCAGCAGGTGGTTCTGGGGAGTGGATCAGGTGGTTCCGGCATTCTCGGCAGGTGGTACCGGCGTGTCGGGAACATGGTTCTGGCAAGTCTGAGATGCGGTTCCGGCATGCCCGACAGGTGATTCCGGAGTGTTCGCCAAGTGGTTCTGGCGTAGCCGGCAGAGCATTTTGCATGTCCGGCGGTGGTTCCGCGAGTCGAGCCGGTGGTTCCGGTCTTTCCGGCAGGTGGTTCTGGCGTGTCCGGCACGAGGTACTGGCACGTCTGAGAGTTGGTTCCGGCATGCCCGACAGGTGATTCCGGAGTGTCCGCCACGTGGTTCTGGCGTACCCGGCAGGTGATTTTGGCATGTCTGGCAGGTGTTTCTTGCAAGTCGAGCATGTGGCTCAGGCATGATCAGCAGGTGCTTCCGGCCTGTCCGGCACGTGGTTCTGGTGTGTCTGAGAGCTGGTTCTGGCATGTCCGGCAGATTATTCAGGAGTGTCCACCAAGTGTTTCTGGTGTAGCCGGCAGGTGATTTTGGCGTGTCCAGCAGGTGGTTTTGGCGAGTCGAGTTGGTGGTTCCGGCGTGCTCGGCAGGTGCTTCCGGTGTCATTGGCATGTGGTTCTGGCATGTCTGAGAGGTGGTTCCGCCATGCCCGGCAGGTGATTCCGGAGTGTTCGCCAAGTGGTTCTGGCGTAGCCGGCAGGTGATTTTGCATGTCCGGCAATGGTTCCGGCGAGTCTAGCCGGTCCTTCTGGCATGTCCGCCAGGTGGTTCCGGCATGCCCGGCAGGTGATTCCGGAGTGTCCGGCATGTGGTTCTGGCACCTCTGAGAGGTGGTTCCGACATGCCCGGCAGGTGGTTCCGGAGTGTCTGCCGAGTGGTTCTGGCGTAGTCGGCAGGTGATTCTGGGGTGTCCAGGAGGTGGTTCTGGGGAGTGGATCAGGTGGTTAAGGCATACTCGGCAGGTGGTACCGGCGTGTCCGGAACATGGTTCTGGCAAGTCTGAGAGGTGGTTCCGGCATGCCCGACAGGTGATTCCGGAGTGTTCGCCAAGTGGTTCTGGCGTAGCCGGCAGGTCATTTTGCATGTCCAGCAGTGGTTCCGGCGAGTCGAGCCGGTGGTTCCGGCGTAGCCGGCAGTTGATTTTGCCGTGTCCACTAGGTGGTTCTGGGGAGTGGATCAGCTGGTTCCGGCTTACTCGGCAGGTGGTACCGGCGTGTCCAGAACATGGTTCTGGCAAGTCTGAGAGGTGGTTCCGGCACGCCCGACAGGTGATTCCGGAGCGTCCGCCAAGTGTTTCTGGCGTACCCGGCAGGTGATTTGGCATGTCCGACAGGTGTTTCCTGTAAGTCGAGCAGGTGGCTCAGGCATGCTCAGCTGGTGCTTCCGGCGTCTCTGGCACGTGGTTCTGGTGTGTCTGAGAGCTGGTTCTGGCATGTCCGGCAGATGATTCCGGAGTGTCCACCAAGTGGTTCTGGTATACCTGGCAGGTGATTTTGGCGTGTCAGGTAGTTGGTGCCAGCTAGTTGAGCAGGTGGATCAGGCGTGCTCGCCAGGGGATTCTGGCGGGTCTGGCAGGTGGTTTCGGACTGTTCGGGGAGTGGTTCCGGCATCTCAGGCACATGGTTCTGGCACTTCTGAGAGGTGGTTCCGGCCGGCCCGACAGGTGTTTCCGGAGTGTCCGCCAAGTGGTTCTGCGTAGGTGAAAGGTGATGTTGGCGTGACCGGCAGGTGATTCCAGCCAGCCCGGCAGGTGATTCCGGAGTGTCTGCCGAGTGGTTCTGGCGTAGCCGGCAGGTGATATTGGTGTGTCCAGCGGGTGGTTTTGGCGAGTCGAGCAGGTGCTTCTGTCGTGCTCGGCAGGTGCTTCCGGTGTCATTGGCATGTGGTTCCGGCATGTCTGAGAGGTGATTCCGCCATGCCCGGCAGGTGATTCCGGAGTGTCCGGCATGTGGTTCTGGCACCTCTGAGAGGTGGTTCCGGCATGCCCGGCAGGTGGTTCCGGAGTGTCTGCCGAGTGGTTCTGGCGTAGTCGGCAGGTGATTCTGGCGTGTCCAGCAGGTGGTTGTGGGGAGTGGATCAGGTGGTTCCGGCATACTCGGCAGGTGGTACCGGCGTGTCCAGAACATGGTTCTGGGAAGTCTGAGAGGTGGTTCCGGCATGCCCAACAGGTGATTCCGGAGTGTTCGCCAAGTGGTTCTGGCGTAGCCGGCAGGTCATTTTGCATGTCCGGCGGTGGTTCCGGCGAGTCGAGCCGGTGGTTCCGGCGTGCCCAGCAGGTGTTTCCGGGCTGTCCGGCAGGTGGTTCTGGCGTGTCCGGCACGAGGTTCTGGCACGTCTGAGAGTTGGTTCCGGCATGCCCCAATGGTGATTCCGGAGTGTCTGGCATGTGGTTCTGGCACCTCTGAGAGGTGGTTCCGGCATGCACGGCAGGTGATACCGGAGTCTCCGGCATTTGGTTCGGGCACCTCTGAGAGGTGGTTCCGGAATGCCTGGCCTGTGATTCCGGAGTGTCTGCCGAGTGGTTCTGGCGTAGCCGGCAGTTGATTTTGGCGTGTCCACTAGGTGGTTCTGGGGAGTGGATCAGCTGGTTCCGGCATACTCGGCAGGTGGTACCGGCGTGTCCAGAACATGGTTCTGGCATGTCTGAGAGGAGGTTCCGGCACGCCCGACAGGTGATTCCGGAGCGTCCGCCAAGTGTTTCTGGCGTTCCCGGCAGGTGATTTTGGCATGTCCGACAGGTGTATCTTGCGAGTCGAGCAGGTGGTTCTGGCGTGCTCGGCAGGTGCTTCCGGT
Organism: Equus caballus; assembly: GCF_041296265.1. Classification (NCBI taxonomy): domain Eukaryota; kingdom Metazoa; phylum Chordata; class Mammalia; order Perissodactyla; family Equidae; genus Equus; species Equus caballus. Next base: position 5,736,939 of record NW_027222395.1, read on the forward strand.
GTCATTGGCATGTGGTTCCGGCATGTCTGAGAGGTGGTTCCGGCATGCCAGGCAGGTGGTTCCGGAGAGTCTGCCGAGTGGTTCTGGAGCCAGCCCGGCAGGTGATTCCGAAGATTTCACCAAATGGTTGTGGCGTAGCCGACAGGTTATTTTGGCGTGTCAGGAAGTTGGTTCCGGCTAGTTGAGCAGGTGGATCATGCGTGCTCGCCAGGGGGTTCAGGCGGGTCTGGCAGGTGGTTTCGGTCTGTTCGGGGAGTGGTTCCGGCATCTTAGGCACATGGTTCTGGCACGTCTGAGAGGTGGTTCCGGCCAGCCGGAGAGGTGTTTCCGGAGTGTCCGCCAAGTGGTTCTGGCATAGGTGAAAGGTGATGTTGGCGTAACCGGCAGGTGGTTCCAGCCAGCCCGGCAGGTGATTCCGGAGTGTCTGCCGAGTGGTTGTGGCGTAGCCGGCAGGTTATTTTGGTGTGTCCAGCGGGTGGTTTTGGCGAGTCGAGCAGGTGGTTCTGTCGTGCTCGGCAGGTGCTTCCGGTGTCATTGGCATGTGGTTCTGGCATGTCTGAGAGGTGGTTCCGCCATGCCCAGCAGGTGATTCCGGAGTGTTCGCCAAGTGGTTCTGGCGTAGCTGGCAGGTGATTTTGGCATGTCCAGGAGCTGGTTCCGGCGAGCTCGGCAGGTGGTACCAGCGTGTCCGGAACTTGGTTCTGGCACGTCTGAGAGATGGTTCCGGCATGCCCGGCAGGTGATTCCGGAGTGTCCGGCATGTGGTTTTGGCACCTCTGAGAGGTGGTTCCGGCATGCCCGGCAGGTGATTCCGGAGTGTCCGGCATGTGGTTCTGGCACCTCTGAGAGGTGGTTCCGGGAAGCCCGGCAGTTGGTTACGGAGTGTGTGCCGAGTGGTTCTGGAGTAGCCGGCAGGTGATTCTGGCGTATCCAGCAGGTGGTTCTGGGGAGTGGATCAGGTGGTTCCGGCATACTCGGCAGGTGGTACCGGCGTGTCCGGAACATGGTTCTGGCAACTCTGAGAGGTGGTACCGGCATGCCCAACAGGTGATTCCGGAGTGTTCGCCAAGTGGTTCTGGCGTAGCCGGCAGGTCATTTTGCATGTCCGGCGGTGGTTCCGGCGAGTCGAGGCGGTGGTTGCGGCGTATCCAGCAGGTGTTTGCGGTCTGTCCGGCAGGTGATTCTGGCGTGACCGGCACGAGGTTCTGGCACGTCGGAGAGCTGGTTCCGGCATGCCCGACAGGTGATTAGAGAGTGTCTGCCACGTGGTTCTGGCGTACCCGGCAGGTGATTTTGGTGTGTCTGGCAGGTGTTTCTGGCAAGTCGAGCATTTGGCTCAGGCATGCTCAGCAGGTGCTTCCGGCGTGTCTGGAACGTGGTTCTGGTGTGTCTGAGAGATGGTTCTGGCATGTCCGGCAGATGATTCCGGAGTGTCCACCAAGTGGTTGTGGCATACCCGGGAGGTGATTTTAGCGTGTCATGTAGCTGGATCCGGCGAGTCGAGTAGGTGGTTCCGGCGTGCTCGGCATGTGGTTCAGGCGGGTCTGGCAGGTGGTTTCGGTCTGTTCGGGGTGTGGTTCCGGCATCTCAGGCACATGGTTCTGGCACGTCTGATAGGTGGTTCCGGCCGGCCCGACAGGTGTTTCCATGGTGTCCGACAAGTGGTTCTGGCATAGCTGGCAGGTGATGTTGGCGTGACCCGCAGGTGGTTCCAGCCAGCCAAGCAGGTGATTCCAAAGAGTTCACCAAACGTTTGTGGCGTAGCCGGCAGGTGATTTTGGCGTGTCCAGCAGGTGGTTTTGGCGAGTCGAGCAGGTGGATCTGGCGGGCTCGGCAGGTGCTTCCGGTGTCATTGGCATGTGGTTCTGGCATGTCTGAGAGGTTGTTCCGCCATGCCCGGCAGGTGATTCCGGAGTGTTCGCCAAGTGGTTCTGGCGTAGCCGGCAGGTGATTTTGCATGTCCGGCAATGGTTCCGGCGAGTCGAGCCGGTGGTTCTAGAATGTCCGGCAGGTGGTTCCGGCATGTCCGGCAGGTGGTTCCGGCATGTCCAGCACGTGGTTCCAGCATGCCCTGCAGGTGATTCCGGAGTGTCCGGCATTTGGTTCTGGCACCTCTGAGAGGTGGTTCCGGCATGCCCGGCAGGTGATACCGGAGTGTCCGGCATTTGGTTCTGGCACCTCTGAGAGGTGGTTCCGGAATGCCTGGCCTGTGATTCCGGAGTGTCTGCCGAGTGGTTCTGGCCTAGCCGGCAGTTGATTTTGGCGTGTCCACTAGGTGGTGCTGGGGAGTGGATCAGCTGGTTCCGGCATACTCGGCAGGTGGTACCGGCGTGTCCAGAACATGGCTCTGGCAAGTCTGAGAGGTGGTTCCAGCACGCCCGACAGGTGATTCCGGAGCGTCCGCCAAGTGTTTCTGGCGTACCCGGCGGGTGATTTACGCCTGTCCGACAGGTGTATCTTGCGAGTCGAGCAGGTGGCTCAGGCATGCTCAGCTGGTGCTTCCGGCGTCTCTGGCACGTGGTTCTGGTGTGTCTGAGAGCTGATTCTGGCATCTCCGGCAGATGATTCCGGAGTGTCCACCAAGCGGTTCTTGTATACCTGGCAGGTGATTTTGGCATGTCAGGAAGGTGGTTCCGGCTAGTTGAGCAGGTGGATCAGGCGTGCTCGCCAGGGGGTTCAGGCAGGTCTGGCAGGTGGTTTCGGTCTGTTCGGGGTGTGTTTCCGGCATCTCAGGAACATGGTTCTGGCACGTCTGAGAGGTGGTTCCGGCCGGCCCGACAGGTGTTTCCGGAGTGTCCGCCAAGTGGTTCTGGCGAAGCCGGCAGGTGATGTTTGTGTGACCGGCACGTGGTTCCAGAAAGCCCGGCAGGTGATTCCGAAGAGTTCACCAAATGGTTGTGGCCTAGCCGGCAGGTGATTTCAGCGTGTCCTGCAGGTGGTTTTGGCGAGTCAAGCAGGTCGTTCTGGCGTGCTCGGCAGGTGCTTGCGGTTTCATTGGCATGTGGTTCCGGCATGTCTGAGAGGTGGTTCCGCCATGCCCGGCAGGTGATTCCGGAGTGTTCGCCAAGTGGTTCTGGCTTAGCTGGCAGGTGATTTTGCATGTCCGGCAATGGTTCCGGCGAGTCGAGCCGGTGGTTCTGGCATGTCCTGCAGGTGATTCCGGCATGTCCTGTAGGTGGTTCTGAGAAGTGGATCAGGTGGTTCCGGCAGGCACGGCAGGTGATTCCGGAGTGTCCGGCATGTGATTCTGTCACCTCTGAGAGGTTGTTCTGGCATGCCCGGCAGGTGATACCACAGTGTCCGGCATTTGGTTCTGGCACCTCTGACAGGTGGTTCCGGGATGCCTGGCATGTGATTCCGGAGTGTCTGCCGAGTGGTTCTGGCGTGTCCAGCAGGTGTTTCCGGTCTTTCCGGCAGGTGGTTCTGGCGTGTCCAGCACGAGGTTCTGGCACGTCTGAGAGTTGGTTCCGGCATGCCCGACAGGTGATTCTGGAGTGTCCGCCACGTGGTTCTGTTGTACCCGGCAGGTGATTTTGGCGTGTCTGGCAGGTGTTTCTTGCAAGTCGAGCATGTGGCTCAGGCATGATCAGCAGGTGCTTCCGGCCTGTCCGGCACGTGGTTCTGGTGTGTCTGAGAGCTGGTTCTGGCATGTCCGGCAGATTATTCCGGAGTGTCCACCAAGTGGTTGTGGCATACCCGGCAGGTGATTTTAGCGTGTCAGGTAGGTGGTTCCAGCGAGTCGAGTTGGTGGTTCCGGCGTGATCGGCAGGTGGTTCAGGCGGGTCTGGCAGGTGGTTTCGGTCTGTTCGGTGTGTGTTTCCGGCATCTCAGGCACATGGTTCTGGCACGTCTGATAGGTGGTTCCGGCCGGCCCGACAGGTGTTTCCATGGTGTCCGCCAAGTGGTTCTGGCATAGCAGGCAGGTGACGTTGGCGTGACCGGCAGGTGGTTCCAGCCAGCCCGGCAGGTGATTCCGAAGTTTTCACCAAATGGTTGTGGCGTAGCCGGAATCTGATTTTTGCATGTCCAGCAGGTGGTTTTGGCGAGTCGAGCAGGTGGTTCTGGCGTGCCTGGCAGGTGCTTCCGGTGTCATTGGCATGTGGTTCCGGCATGTCTGAGAGGTGGTTCCGCCATGCCCGGCACGTGATTCCGGAGTGTTCGCCAAGTGGTTCTGGCGTAGCCGGCAGGTGATTTTGCATGTCCGGCAATGGTTCCGGCGAGTCGAGCCGGTGGTTCCGGCATGTCCGGCAGGTGGTTCCGGCATGACCAGCAGGTGATACCGGAGTGTTCGCCAAGTGGTTCTGGCGTAGCCGGCAGGTGATTTTGCATGGCCGGCAATGGTTCCGGCGAGTCGAGCCGGTGGTTCCGGCATGTCCGGCAGGTGGTTCCGGCATGCCCGGCAGGTGATTCCGCAGTCTCCGTCATTTGGTCCTGGCACCTCTGAGAGGTGGTTCAGGCATGCCCGACAGGTGATTCCGGAGTGTTCGCCAAGTGGTTCTGGCGTAGCCGGCAGGTCATTTTGCATGTCCAGCGGTGGTTCCGGCGAGTCGAGCTGGTGGTTCCGGCGTAGCCGGCAGTTGCTCTTGGCGTGTCCACTAGGTGGTTCTGGGGAGTGGATCAGCTGGTTCCGGCATACTCGGCAGGTGGTCCCGGCGTGTCCAGAACATGGTTCTGGCAAGTCTGAGAGGTGGTTCCGGCACGCCCAACATGTGATTCCGGAGCGTCCGCCAAGTGTTTCTGGCGTACCAGGCAGGTGATTTGGCATGTCCGACAGGTGTTTCTTGTAAGTCGAGCAGGTGGCTCAGGCATGCTCAGCTGGTGCTTCCGGCGTCTCCGGCACGTGGTTCTGGTGTGTCTGAGAGCTGGTTCTGGCATGTCCGGCAGATGATTCCGGAGTGTCCACCAAGTGGTTCTGGTATACCTGGCAGGTGATTTTGGCGTGTCAGGAAGTTGGTTCCAGCTAGTTGAGCAGGTGGATCAGGCGTGCTCACCAGGGGTTTCAGGCAGGTCTGGCAGGTGGTTTCGGTCTGTTCGGGGAGTGGTTCCGGCATCTCAGGCACATGGTTCTGGCACGTCTGAGAGGTGGTTCCGGCCGGCCCGACAGGTGTTTCCGGAGTGTCCGCCAAGTGGTTCTGGCATAGGTGAAAGGTGATGTTGGCGTGACCGGCAGGTGGTTCCAGCCAGCCCGGCAGGTGATTCCGGAGTGTCTGCCGAGTGGTTGTGGCGTAGCCGGCAGGTGATTTTGGTGTGTCCAGCGGGTGGTTTTGGCGAGTCGAGCAGGTGGTTCTGTCGTGCTCGGCAGGTGCTTCCGGTGTCATTGGCATGTGGTTCTGGCATGTCTGAGAGGTGGTTCCGCTATGCCCGGCAGGTGATTCCGGAGTGTTCGCCAAGTGGTTCTGGCGTAGCTGGCAGGTGATTTTGGCATGTCCAGGAGCTGGTTCCGGCGAGCTCGGCAGGTGGTACCAGCGTGTCCGGAACTTGGTTCTGGCACGTCTGAGAGATGGTTCCGGCATGCCCGGCAGGTGATTCCGGAGTGTCCGGCATGTGGTTATGGCACCTCTGAGAGGTGGTTCCGGCATGCCCGGCAGGTGATTCCGGAGTGTCCGGCATGTGGTTCTGGCAAGTCTGAGAGGCGGTTCCGGCATGCCCGACAGGTGATTCCGGAGTGTTCGCCAAGTGGCTCTGGCGTAGCCGGCAGGTCATTTTGCGTGTCCGGCGGTGGTTCCGGCGAGTCGAGCTGGTGGTTCCGGCGTGTCCGGCAGGTGGTTCTGGCACCTCTGAGACGTGGTTCCGTAATGCCCGGCATGTGATTCCGGACTGTCTGCCGAGGGGTTCTGGCGTAGCCGGCAGGTGATTCTGGCGTGTACAGCAGGTGGTTCTGGGGAGTGGATCAGCTGGTTCCGGCATACTCGGCAGGTGGTACCGGCGTGTCCAGAACATGGTTCTGGCAAGTCTGAGATGTGGTTCCGGCACGCCTGACAGGTGATTCCGGAGCGTCCGCCAAGTGTTTCTCACGTACCCGGCAGGTGATTTTGGCATGTCCGACAGGTGTTTCTTGCGAGTCGAGCAGGTGGCTCAGGCATGCTCAGCTGGTGCTTCCGGCGTCTCTGGCACGTGGTTCTGGTGTGTCTGAGAGCTGATTCTGGCATGTCCGGCAGATGATTCCGGAGTGTCCACCAAGTGGTTCTGGTATACCTGGCAGGTGATTTTGGCGTGTCAGGAAGTTGGTTCCGGCTAGTTGAGCAGGTGGATCAGGCGTGGTCACCAGGGGGTTCAGGCGGGTCTGGCAGGTGGTTTCGGTCTGTTCGGGGAGTGGTTCCGGCATCTCAGGAACATGGTTCTGGCACGTCTGAGAGGTGGTTCCGGCCGGCCCGACAGGTGTTTCCGGAGTGTCCGCCAAGTGGTTCTGGCGTAGCTGAAAGGTGATGTTGGCGTGACCGGCAGGTGGTTCCAGCCAGCCTGGCAGGTGATTCCGGAGTGTCCGGCATGTGGTTCTGGCACCTCTGAGAGGTGGTTCCGGCATGCCTGGCATGTGATACCGGAGTGTCCGTGATTTGGTTCTGGCACCTCTGAGAGGTGGTTCCGGAATGCCTGGCATGTGATTCCGGAGTGTCTGCCGAGTGGTTCTGGTGTAGCCGGCAGGTGATTTTGGCGTGTCCAGCAGGTGGTTTTGGCGAGTCGAGCAGGTGGTTCTGGCGTGCTCGGCAGGTGCTTCCGGTGTCATTGGCATGTGGTTCCGGCATGTCTGAGAGGTGGTTCCGGCATGCCCGGCAGGTGGTTCCGGAGTGTCTGTCGAGTGGTTCTGGAGCCAGCCGGGCAGGTGATTCTGAAGAGTTCACCAAATCGTTGTGGCGTAGCCGGCAGGTGATTTTGGCGTGTCTGGAATGTGGTTCCGGCTAGTTGAGCAGGTGGATCATGCGTGCTCGCCAGGGGGTTCAGGCGGGTCTGGCAGGTGGTTTCGGTCTGTTCGGGGAGTGGTTCCGGCATCTCAGGCACATGGTTCTGGCACGTGTGAGAAGTGGTTGCGGCCGGCCCGACAGGTGTTTCCAGAGTGTCCGACAAGTGGTTCTGGCGTAGCTGAAAGGTGATGTTGGCGTGACCGGCAGGTGGTTCCAGCCAGCCCGGCAGGTGATTCCTGAGTATCTGCCGCGTGGTTCAGGCGTAGCTGGCAGGTGATTTTGGCGTGTCCAGCAGGTGGTTCCGGCGAGCTCGGCAGGTGGTACTGGCGCGTCCGGTACATGGTTCTGGCACGTCTGAGAGATGGTTCCGGCATGCCCGGCAGGTGATTCCGGAGTGTCCGGCATGTGGTTCTGGCACCTCTGAGAGGTGGTTCCGGCATGCCCGGCAGGTGGTTCCGGAGTGTCTGCTGAGTGGTTCTGGCATAGTCGGCAGGTGATTCTGGCGTGTCCAGCAGGTGGTTGTGGGGAGTGGATCATGTGGTTCCGGAATACTCGGCAGGTGGTACCGGCGTGTCCAGAACATGGTTCTGGGAAGTCTGAGAGGTGGTTCCGGCATGCCCAACAGGTGATTCCGGAGTGTTCGCCAAGTGGTTCTGGCGTAGCCGGCAGGTCATTTTGCATGTCCGGCGGTGGTTCCGGCTAGTCGAGCCGGTTGTTCCGGCGTGTCCAGCAGGTGTTTCCGGGCTGTCCGGCAGGTGGTTCTGGCGTGTCCGGCACGAGGTTCTGGCACGTCTGAGAGTTGGTTCCGGCATGCCCAATGGTGATTCCGGAGTGTCCGGCATGTGGTCTGGCACCTCTGAGAGGTGGTTCCGGCATGCCCGGCAGGTGATTCCGGAGTGTTCGCCAACTGGTTCTGGCATAGCCGGCAGGTCATATTGCATGTCCGGCGGTGGTTCCGGCGAGTCGAGCCGGTGGTTCCGGCCTAGCCGGCAGTTGATTTTGGCGTGTCCACTAGGTGGTTCTGGGGAGTGGATCAGCTGGTTCAGGCATACTCGGCAGGTGGTCCCGGCGTGTCCAGAACATGGTTCTGGCAAGTCTGAGAGGTGGTTCCGGCACGCCCAACAGGTGATTCCGGAGCGTCCGCCAAGTGTTTCTGGCGTACCCGGCAGGTGATTTGGCATGTCCGACAGGTGTTTCTTGTAAGTCGAGCAGGTGGCTCAGGCATGCTCAGCTGGTGCTTCCGGCGTCGCTGGCACGTGGTTCTGGTGTGTCTGAGAGCTGGTTCTGGCATGTCCGGCAGATGATTCCGGAGTGTCCACCAAGTGGTTCTGGTATTCCTGGCAGGTGATTTTGGCGTGTCAGGAAGGTGGTTCCGGCTAGTTGAGCAGGTGGATCAGGCGTGGTCACCAGGGGGTTCAGGCGGGTCTGGCAGGTGGTTTCGGTCTGTTCGGGGAGTGGTTCCGGCATCTCAGGAACATGGTTCTGGCACGTCTGAGAGGTGGTTCCGGCCGGCCCGATAGGTGTTTCCGGAGTGTCCGCCAAGTGGTTCTGGCGTAGGTGAAAGGCGACGTTGGCGTGACCGGTAGGTGGTTCCAGCCAGCCCGGCAGGTGATTCCGGAGTGTCTGCCGTGTGGTTCTGGCGTAGCTGGCAGGTGATTTTGGCGTGTCCAGCAGGTGGCTCCGGCGAGATCGGCAGGTGGTACCAGCGTGTCCGGAACATGGTTCTGGCACGGCTGAGAGATGGTTCCGTCATGCCCGGCAGGTGAATCCGGAGTGTCCGGCATGTGGTTCTGGCACCTCTGAGATGTGGTTCCCCCATGCCCGGCAGGTGTTTCCGGAGTGTCTGCCTAGTGGTTCTGGCGTAGTCGGCAGGTGATTCTGGCGTGTCCAGCAGGTGGTTCTGGGGAGTGGATCAGGTGGTTCCGGCATTCTCGGCAGGTGGTACCGGCGTGTCCGGAACATGGTTCTGGCAAGTCTGAGAGGCGGTTCTGGAATGCCCGACAGGTGATTCCGGAGTGTTCGCCAAGTGGTTCTGGCATAGACGGCAGGTCATTTTGCATGTCCGGCGGTGGTTCCGCGAGTCGAGCCGGTGGTTCCGGTGTGTCCGGCAGGTGGTTCTGGCGTGACCGGCACGAGGTTCTGGCACGTCTGAGAGTTGGTTCTGGCATGCCCGACAGGTTTTGGCGAGTCAAGCAGGTCGTTCTGGCGTGCTCGGCAGGTGCTTGCGGTTTCATTGGCATGTGGTTCCGGCATGTCTGACAGGTGGTTCCGCCATGCCCGGCAGGTGATTCCGGAGTGTTCGCCAAGTGGTTCTGGCGTAGCCGGCAGGTGATTTTGCATGTCCGGCAATGGTTCCGGCGAGTCGAGCCGGTGGTTCCGGCATGTCCGGCAGGTGATTCCGGCATGTCCAGCAGGTGGTTCTGAGAAGTGGATCAGGTGGTTCGGGCAGGCACGGCAGGTGATTCCGGAGTGTCCGGCATGTGATTCTGTCACCTCTGAGAGTTTGTTCTGGCATGCCCGGCAGGTGATACCACAGTGTCCGGCATTTGGTTCTGGCACCTCTGACAGGTGGTTCCGGGATGCCTGGCATGTGATTCTGGAGTGTCTGCCGAGTGGTTCTGGCGTGTCCAGCAGGTGTTTCCGGTCTTTCCGGCAGGTTGTTCTGGCGTGTCCGGCATGAGGTTCTGGCACGTCTGAGAGTTGGTTCCGGCATGCCCGACAGGTGATTCCGGAGTGTCCGCCACGTGGTTCTGGCGTACCCGGCAGGTGATTTTGGCGTGTCTGGCAGGTGTTTCTTGCAAGTCGAGCATGTGGCTCAGGCATGATCAGCAGGTGCTTCCGGCCTGTCCGGCACGTGGTTCTGGTGTGTCTGAGAGCTGGTTCTGGCATGTCCGGCAGATTATTCCGGAGTGTCCACCAAGTGGTTGTGGCATACCCGGCAGGTGATTTTAGCGTGTCAGGTAGGTGGTTCCGGCGAGTCGAGTTGGTGGTTCCGGCGTGCTCGGCAGGTGGTTCAGGCGGGTCTGGCAGGTGGTTTCGGTCTGTTTGGTGTGTGGTTCCGGCATCTCAGGCACATGGTTCTGGCACGTCTGATAGGTGGTTCCGGCCGGCCCGACAGGTGTTTCCATGGTGTCCGCCAAGTGGTTCTGGCATAGCAGGCAGGTGACGTTGGCGTGACCGGCAGGTGGTTCCAGCCAGCCCGGCAGGTGATTCCGAAGTTTTCACCAAATGATTGTGGCGTAGCCGGAATCTGATTTTTGCATGTCCAGCGGGTGGTTTTGGCGAGTCGAGCAGGTGGTTCTGGCGTGCTCGGCAGGTGCTTCCGGTGTCATTGGCATGTGGTTCTGGCATGTCTGAAGGTGGTTCCGCCATGCCAGGCAGGTGATTCCGGAGTGTTCGCCAAGTGGTTCTGGCGTAGCCGGCAGGTGATTTTGCATGGCCGGCAATGGTTCCGGCGAGTCGAGCCGGTGGTTCCGGCATGTCCGGCAGGTGGTTCCGGCATGCCCGGCAGGTGATTCCGCAGTCTCCGGCATTTGGTCCTGGCACCTCTGAGAGGTGGTTCAGGCATGCCCGACAGGTGATTCCCGAGTGTTCGCCAAGTGGTTCTGGCGTTGCCGTCAGGTCATTTTGCATGTCCAGCGGTGGTTCCGGCGAGTCGAGCCGGTGGTTCCGGCGTAGCCGGCAGTTGCTCTTGGCGTGTCCACTAGGTGGTTCTGGGGAGTGGAGCAGCTGGTTCCGGCATACTCGGCAGGTGGTACCGGCGTGTCCAGAACATGGTTCTGGCAAGTCTGAGAGGTGGTTCCGGCACGCCTGACAGGTGATTCCGGAGCGTCCGCCAAGTGTTTCTGGCGTACCCGGCAGGTGATTTTGGCATGTCCGACAGGTGTTTCTTGCGAGTCGAGCAGGTGGCTCAGGCATGCTCAGCTGGTGCTTCCGGCGTCTCTGGCACGTGGTTCTGGTGTGTCTGAGAGCTGGTTCTGGCATGTCCGCCAGATGATTCCGGAGTGTCCACCAAGTGGTTCTGGTATACCTGGCAGGTGATTTTGGCGTGTCAGGAAGGTGGTTCTGGCTAGTTGAGCAGGTGGATCAGGCGTGCTCGCCAGGGGGTTCATGCGGGTCTGGCAGGTGGTTTCGGTCTGTTCGGGGAGTGGTTCCGGCATCTCAGGCACATGGTTCTGGCACGTCTGAGAGGTGGTTCCGGCCGGCCGGAGAGGTGTTTCCGGAGTGTCCGCCAAGTGGTTCTGGCGTAGGTGAAAGGCGACGTTGGCGTGACCGGTAGGTGGTTCCAGCCAGCCCGGAGGTGATTCCAGAGTGTCTGCGGTGTGGTTCTGGCGTAGCTGGCAGGTGATTTTGGCGTGTCCAGCAGGTGGTTCCGGCGAGATCGGCAGGTGGTACCAGCGTGTCCGGAACATGGTTCTGGCACGGCTGAGAGATGGTTCCGTCATGCCCGGCAGGTGAATCCGGAGTGTCCGGCATGTGGTTCTGGCACCTCTGATATGTGGTTCCCCCATGCCCGGCAGGTGATTCCGGAGTGTTCGGCATGTGGTTCTGGCGCCTCTGAGAGGTGGTTCCAGCATGCCCGGCAGGTGGTTCCGGAGTGTCTGCCTAGTGGTTCTGGCGTAGTCGGCAGGTGATTCTGGCGTGTCCAGCAGGTGGTTCTGGGGAGTGGATCAGGTGGTTCCGGCATTCTCGGCAGGTGGTACCGGCGTGTCCGGAACATGGTTCTGGCAAGTCTGAGATGCGGTTCCGGCATGCCCGACAGGTGATTCCGGAGTGTTCGCCAAGTGGTTCTGGCGTAGCCGGCAGGTCATTTTGCATGTCCGGCGGTGGTTCCGCGAGTCGAGCCGGTGGTTCCGGTGTGTCCGGCAGGTGGTTCTGGCGTGACCGGCACGAGGTTCTGGCACGTCTGAGAGTTGGTTCCGGCGTGCCCGACAGGTGATTCCGGAGTGTCCGCCACGTGGTTCTGGCGTACCCGGCAGGTGATTTTGGCGTGTCTGGCAGGTGTTTCTTGCAAGTCGAGCATTTGGCTCAGGCATGCTCAGCAGGTGCTTCCGGCGTGTCTGGCAGGTGGTTCTGGTGTGTCTGAGAGCTGGTTCTGGCATGTCTGGCAGATGATTCCGGAGTGTCCACCAAGTGGTTGTGGCATACCCGGCAGGTGATTTTAGCGTGTCAGGTAGGTGGTTCCAGCGAGTCGAGTTGGTGGTTCCGGCGTGCTCGGCAGGTGGTTCAGGCGGGTCTGGCAGGTGGTTTCGGTCTGTTCGGGGAGTGGTTCCGGCATCTCAGGCACATGGTTCTGGCACGTCTGATAGGTGGTTCCGGCCGGCCCGAGAGGTGTTTCCATGGTGTCCGCCAAGTGGTTCTGGCATAGCTGGCAGGTGATGTTGGCGTGACCGACAGGTGGTTCCAGCCAGCCCGGCAGGTGATTCCGAAGTGTTCACCAAATGCTTGTGGAGTAGCCAGAAGTTGATTTTGGCATGTCCAGCAGGTGGTTTTGGCGAGTCGAGCAGGTGGTTCTGGCGTGCTCGGCAGGTGCTTCCGGTGTCATCGGCATGTGGTTCCGGCATGTCTGAGAGGTGGTTCCGCCATGCCCGGCAGATGATTCCGGAGTGTTCGCCAAGTGGTTCTGGCGTAGCCGGCAGGTCATTTTGCATGTCCGGCGGTGGTTCCGGCGAGTCGAGCCGGTGGTTCTGGCGTGTCCGGCAGGTGGTTCTGGCGTGACCGGCACGAGGTTCTGGCACGTCTGAGAGTTGGTTCCGGCATGCCCGACAGGTGATTCCGGAGTGTCCGCCACGTGGTTCTGGCGTACCCGGCAGGTGATTTTGGCGTGTCTGGCAGGTGTTTCTTGCAAGTCGAGCATGTGGCTCAGGCATGCTCAGCAGGTGCTTCCAGCGTGTCTGGCACATGGTTCTGGTGTGTCTGAGAGCTGGTTCTGGCATGTCCGGCAGATGATTCCGGAGTGTCCACCAAGTGGTTGTGGCATACCCGGCAGGTGATTTTAGCGTGTCAGGTAGGTGGTTCCAGCGAGTCGAGTAGGTGGTTCCGGCGTGCTCGGCAGGTGGTTCAGGCGGGTCTGGCAGGTGGTTTCGGTCTGTTCGGGGTGTGGTTCCGGAGTCTCAGGCACATGGTTCTGGCACGTCTGATAGGTGGTTCCGGCCGGCCCGACAGGTGTTTCCATGGTGTCCGCCAAGTGGTTCTGGCATAGCTGGCAGGTGATGTTTGTGTGACCGGCACGTGGTTCCAGAAAGCCCGGCAGGTGATTCCGAAGAGTTCACCAAATGGTTGTGGCCTAGCCGGCAGGTGATTTCGGCGTGTCCTGCAGGTGGTTTTGGCGAGTCAAGCAGGTCGTTCTGGCGTGCTCGGCAGGTGCTTGCGGTTTCATTGGCATGTGGTTCCGGCATGTTTGAGAGGTGGTTCCGCCATGCCCGGCAGGTGATTCCGGAGTGTTCGCCAAGTGGTTCTGGCGTAGCCGGCAGGTGATTTTGCATGTCCGGCAATGGTTCCGGCGAGTCGAGCCGGGGTTCTGGCATGTCCGGCAGGTGATTCCGGCATGTCCAGCAGGTTGTTCTGAGAAGTGGATCAGGTGGTTCCGGCAGGCACGGCAGGTGATTCCGGAGTGTCCGGCATGTGATTCTGTCACCTCTGAGAGTTTGTTCTGGCATGCCCGGCAGGTGATACCACAGTGTCCGGCATTTGGTTCTGGCACCTCTGACAGGTGGTTCCGGGATGCCTGGCATGTGATTCCGGAGTGTCTGCCGAGTGGTTCTGGCGTGTCCAGCAGGTGTTTCCGGTCTTTCCGGCAGGTGGTTCTGGCATGTCCGGCACGAGGTTCTGGCACGTCTGAGAGTTGGTTCCGGCGTGCCCGACAGGTGATTCCGGAGTGTCCGCCACGTGGTTCTGGCGTACCCGGCAGGTGATTTTGGCGTGTCTGGCAGGTGTTTCTTGCAAGTCGAGCATGTGGCTCAGGCATGATCAGCAGGTGCTTCCGGCCTGTCCGGCACGTGGTTCTGGTGTGTCTGAGAGCTGGTTCTGGCATGTCCGGCAGATGATTCCGGAGTGTCCACCAAGTGGTTGTGGCATACCCGGCAGGTGATTTTAGCGTGTCAGGTAGGTGGTTCCAGCGAGTCGAGTTGGTGGTTCCGGCGTGCTCGGCAGGTGGTTCAGGCGGGTCTGGCAGGTGGTTTCGGTCTGTTCGGTGTGTGGTTCCGGCATCTCAGGCACATGGTTCTGGCACGTCTGATAGGTGGTTCCGGCCGGCCCGACAGGTGTTTCCATGGTGTCCGCCAAGTGGTTCTGGCATAGCAGGCAGGTGACGTTGGCGTGACCGGCAGTTGGTTCCAGCCAGCCCGGCAGGTGATTCCGAAGTTTTCACCAAATGGTTGTGGCGTAGCCGGAATCTGATTTTTGCATGTCCAGCAGGTGGTTTTGGCGAGTCGAGCAGGTGGTTCTGGCGTGCTCGGCAGGTGCTTCCGGTGTCATTCGCATGTGGTTCCGGCATGTCTGAGAGGTGGTTCCGCCACGCCCGGCAGGTGATTCCGGAGTGTTCGCCAAGTGGTTCTGGCGTAGCCGGCAGGTGATTTTGCATGGCCGGCAATGGTTCCGGCGAGTCGAGCCGGTGGTTCCGGCATGTCCGGCAGGTGGTTCCGGCATGCCCGGCAGGTGATTCCGCAGTCTCCGTCATTTGGCCCTGGCACCTCTGAGAGGTGGTTCAGGCATGCCCGACAGGTGATTCCGGAGTGTTCGCCAAGTGGTTCTGGCGTAGCCGGCAGGTCATTTTGCATGTCCAGCGGTGGTTCCGGCGAGTCGAGCCGGTGGTTCCGGCGTAGCCGGCAGTTGCTCTTGGCGTGTCCACTAGGTGGTTCTGGGGAGTGGATCAGCTGGTTCCGGCATACTCGGCAGGTGGTACCGGCGTGTCCAGAACATGGTTCTGGCAAGTCTGAGAGGTGGTTCCGGCACGCCCGACAGTGATTCCGGAGCGTCCGCCAAGTGTTTCTGGCGTACCCGGCAGGTGATTTTGGCATGTCCGACAGGTGTTTCTTGCGAGTCGAGCAGGTGGCTCAGGCATGGTCAGCTGGTGCTTCCGGCGTCTCTGGCACGTGGTTCTGGTGTGTCTGAGAGCTGGTTCTGGCATCTCCGGCAGATGATTCCGGAGTGTCCACCAAGTGGTTCTGGTATACCTGGCAGGTGATTTTGGCGTGTCAGGAAGGTGGTTCCGGCTAGTTGAGCAGGTGGATCAGGCGTGCTCGCCAGGGGGTTCATGCGGGTCTGGCAGGTGGTTTCGGTCTGTTCGGGGAGTGGTTCCGGCATCTCAGGCACATGGTTCTGGCACGTCTGAGAGGTGGTTCCGGCCGGCCGGAGAGGTGTTTCCAGAGTGTCCGCCAAGTGGTTCTGGCGTAGGTGAAAGGCGACGTTGGCGTGACCGGTAGGTGGTTCCAGCCAGCCCGGAGGTGATTCCAGAGTGTCTGCGGTGTGGTTCTGGCGTAGCTGGCAGGTGATTTTGGCGTGTCCAGCAGGTGGTTCCGGCGAGATCGGCAGGTGGTACCAGCGTGTCCGGAACATGGTTCTGGCACGGCTGAGAGATGGTTCCGTCATGCCCGGCAGGTGAATCCGGAGTGTCCGGCATGTGGTTCTGCCACCTCTGAGATGTGGTTCCCCCATGCCCGGCAGGTGATTCCGGAGTGTTCGGCATGTGGTTCTGGCACCTCTGAGATGTGGTTCCCCCATGCCCGGCAGGTGATTCCGGAGTGTTCGGCATGTGGTTCTGGCACCTCTGAGAGGTGGTTCCAGCATGCCCGTCAGGTGGTTCCGGAGTGTCTGCCTAGTGGTTCTGGCGTAGTCGGCAGGTGATTCTGGCGTGTGCAGCAGGTGGTTCTGGGGAGTGGATCAGGTGGTTCCGGCATTCTCGGCAGGTGGTACCGGCGTGTCCGGAACATGGTTCTGGCAAGTCTGAGATGCGGTTCCGGCATGCCCGACAGGTGATTTCGGAGTGTTCGCCAAGTGGTTCTGGCGTAGCCGGCAGGTCATTTTGCATGTCCGGCGGTGATTCCGCGAGTCGAGCCGGTGGTTCCGGTGTGTCCGGCAGGTGGTTCTGGCGTGACCGGCACGAGGTTCTGGCACGTCTGAGAGTTGGTTCCGGCGTGCCCGACAGGTGATTCCGGAGTGTCCGCCACGTGGTTCTGGCATACCCGGCAGGTGATTTTGGCGTGTCTGGCAGGTGTTTCTTGCAAGTCGAGCATTTGGCTCAGGCATGCTCAGCAGGTGCTTCCGGCGTGTCTGGCAGGTGGTTCTGGTGTGTCTGAGAGCTGGTTCTGGCATGTCTGGCAGATGATTCCGGAGTGTCCACCAAGTGGTTGTGGCATACCCGGCAGGTGATTTTAGCGTGTCAGGTAGGTGGTTCCAGCGAGTCGAGTAGGTGGTTCCGGCGTGCTCGGCAGGTGGTTCAGGCGGGTCTGGCAGGTGGTTTCGGTCTGTTCGGGGAGTGGTTCCGGCATCTCAGGCACATGGTTCTGGCACGTCTGATAGGTGGTTCCGGCCGGCCCGACAGGTGTTTCCATGGTGTCCGCCAAGTGGTTCTGGCATAGCTGGCAGGTGATGTTGGCGTGACCGGCAGGTGGTTCCAGAAAGCCCGGCAGGTGATTCCGAAGTGTTCACCAAATGCTTGTGGAGTAGCCAGAAGTTGATTTTGGCATGTCCAGCAGGTGGTTTTGGCGAGTCGAGCAGGTGGTTCTGGCGTGCTCGGCAGGTGCTTCCGGTGTCATCGGCATGTGGTTCCGGAATGTCTGAGAGGTGGTTCCGCCACGCCCGGCAGGTGATTCCGGAGTGTTCCCCAAGTGGTTCTGGCATAGCCGGCAGGTGATTTTGCATGTCCGGCAATGGTTCCGGCGAGTCGAGCCGCTGGTTCCGGCATGTCCGGCAGGTGGTTCCGGCATGCCCGGCAGGTGATTCCGCAGTGTCCGGCATGTGGTTCTGGCACCTCTGAGAGGTGGTTCCGGCATGCCCGGCAGGTGGTTCCGGCGTGTCTGCTGAGTGGTTCTGGCGTAGTCGGCAGGTGATTGTGGCGTGTCCAGCAGGTGGTTCTGAGGAGTGGATCAGGTGGTTCCGGCATACTCTGCAGGTGGTACCGGCGTGTCCGGAACATGGTTATGGCAAGTCTGAGAGGTGATTCCGGCATGTCCATCAGGTGGTTCTGAGAAGTGGATCAGGTGGTTCCGGCAGGCACGGCAGGTGATTCCGGAGTGTCCGTCATGTGATTCTGTCACCTCTGAGAGTTTGTTCTGGCATGCCCGGCAGGTGATACCACAGTGTCCGGCATTTGGTTCTGGCACCTCTGACAGGTGGTTCCGGGATGCCTGGCATGTGATTCCGGAGTGTCTGCCGAGTGGTTCTGGCGTGTCCAGCAGGTGTTTCCGGTCTTTCCGGCAGGTGGTTCTGGCGTGTCCGGCACGAGGTTCTGGCACGTCTGAGAGTTGGTTCCGGCATGCCCGACAGGTGATTCCGGAGTGTCCGCCACGTGGTTCTGGCGTACCCGGCAGGTGATTTTGGCGTGTCTGGCAGGTGTTTCTTGCAAGTCGAGCATGTGGCTCAGGCATGATCAGCAGGTGCTTCCGGCCTGTCCGGCACGTGGTTCTGGTGTGTCTGAGAGCTGGTTCTGGCATGTCCGGCAGATGATTCCGGAGTGTCCACCAAGTGGTTGTGGCATACCCGGCAGGTGATTTTAGCGTGTCAGGTAGGTGGTTCCGGCGAGTCGAGTTGGTGGTTCCGGCGTGCTCGGCAGGTGCTTCCGGCGTCATTGGCATGTGGTTCCGGCATGTCTGAGAGGTGGTTCCGGCATGCCCGGCAGGTGGTTCCGGAGTGTCTGTCGAGTGGTTCTGGAGCCAGCCCGGCAGGTGATTCCGAAGAGTTCACCAAATCGTTGTGGCGTAGCCGGCAGGTGATTTTGGCGTGTCTGGAATGTGCTTCTGGCTAGTTGAGCAGGTGGATCAGGCGTGCTCGCCAGGGGGTTCAGGCGGGTCTGGCAGGTGGTTTCGGTCTGTTCGGGGAGTGGTTCCGGCATCTCAGGCACATGGTTCTGGCACGTCTGAGAGGTGGTTGCGGCCGGCCCGACAGGTGTTTCCGGAGTGTCCGCCAAGTGGTTCTGGCGTAGCTGAAAGGTGATGTTGGCGGGACCGGCAGGTGGTTCCAGCCAGCCCGGCAGGTGATTCCGGAGTATCTGCCGCGTGGTTCAGGCGTAGCCGGCAGGTGATTTTGGCGTGTCCAGCAGGTGGTTCCGGCGAGCTCGGCAGGTGGTACCGGCGCGTCCGGTACATGGTTCTGGCACGTCTGAGAGATGGTTCCGGCATGCCCGGCAGGTGATTCCGGAGTGTCCGGCATGTGGTTCTGGCACCTCTGAGAGGTGGTTCCGGCATGCCCGGCAGGTGATTCCGGAGTGTTCGCCAACTGGTTCTGGCGTAGCCGGCAGGTCATATTGCATGTCTGGCGGTGGTTCCGGCGAGTCGAGCCGGTGGTTCCGGCGTAGCCGGCAGTTGATTTTGGCGTGTCCACTAGGTTGTTCTGGGGAGTGGATCAGCTGGTTCCGGCATACTCGGCAGGTGGTCCCGGCGTGTCCAGAACATGGTTCTGGCAAGTCTGAGAGGTGGTTCCGGCACGCCCAACAGGTGATTCCGGAGCGTCCGCCAAGTGTTTCTGGCGTACCCGGCAGGTGATTTGGCATGTCCGACAGGTGTTTCCTGTAAGTCGAGCAGGTGGCTCAGGCATGCTCAGCCGGTGCTTCCGGCGTCTCTGGCACGTGGTTCTGGTGTGTCTGAGAGCTGGTTCTGGCATGTCCGGCAGATGATTCCGGAGTGTCCACCAAGTGGTTCTGGTATACCTGGCAGGTGATTTTGGCGTGTCAGGTAGTTGGTGCCAGCTAGTTGAGCAGGTGGATCAGGCGTGCTCGCCAGGGGATTCTGGCGGGTCTGGCAGGTGGTTTCGGACTGTTCGGGGAGTGGTTCCGGCATCTCAGGCACATGGTTCTGGCACTTCTGAGAGGTGGTTCCGGCCGGCCCGACAGGTGTTTCCGGAGTGTCCGCCAAGTGGTTCTGGCGTAGGTGAAAGGTGATGTTGGCGTGACCGGCAGGTGATTCCAGCCAGCCCGGCAGGTGATTCCGGAGTGTCTGCCGAGTGGTTCTGGCGTAGCCGGCAGGTGATATTGGTGTGTCCAGCGGGTGGTTTTGGCGAGTCGAGCAGGTGCTTCTGTCGTGCTCGGCAGGTGCTTCCGGTGTCATTGGCATGTGGTTCCGGCATGTCTGAGAGGTGATTCCGCCATGCCCGGCAGGTGATTCCGGAGTGTCCGGCATGTGGTTCTGGCACCTCTGAGAGGTGGTTCCGGCATGCCCGGCAGGTGGTTCCGGCGTGTCTGCCGAGTGGTTCTGGCGTAGTCGGCAGGTGATTGTGGCGTGTCCAGCAGGTGGTTCTGAGGAGTGGATCAGGTGGTTCCGGCATACTCTGCAGGTGGTACCGGCGTGTCCGGAGCATGGTTCTGGCAAGTCTGAGAGGTGGTTCCGGCATGCCGGACAGTTGATTCCGGAGTGTTCGCCAAGTGGTTCTGGTGTAGCCGGCTGGTCATTTTGCATGTCAGGCGGTGGTTCCGGCGAGTCGAGCCGGTGGTTCCGGCGTGTCCGGCAGGTGGATCTGGCGTGACCGGCACGAGGTTCTGGCACGTCTGAGAGTTGGTTCCGGCATGCCCGACAGGTGATTCCGGAGTGTCCGCCACGTGGTTCTGGCGTACCCGGCAGGTGATTTTGGTGTGTCTGGCAGGTGTTTCTTGCAAGTCGAGCATTTGGCTCAGGCATGCTCAGCAGGTGCTTCCAGCGTGTCTGGCACGTGGTTCTGGTGTGTCTGAGATCTGGTTCTGGCATGTCCGGCAGATGATTCCGGATTGTCCACCAAGTGGTTGTGGCATACCCGGCCGGTGATTTTAGCATGTCAGGTAGGTGGCTCCAGCGAGTCGAGAAGGTGGTTCCAGTGTGCTCGGCAGGTGGTTCAGGCGGGTCTGGCAGGTGGTTTCGGTCTGTTCGGGGTGTGGTTCCAGCATCTCAGGCACATGGTTCTGGCTCGTCAGATAGGTGGTTCCGGCCGGCCCGACAGGTGTTTCCATGGTGTCCGCCAAGTGGTTCTGTCATAGCTGGCAGGTGATGTTGGCGTGACCGGCAGGTGGTTCCAGCCAGCCCGGCAGGTGATTCCGAAGTGTTCACCAAATGGTTGTGGCGTAGCCGGAAGGTGATTTTGGCGTGTCCAGAAGGTGGTTTTGGCAAGTCGAGCAGGTGATTCTGGCGTGCTCGGCAGGTGCTTCCGGTGTCATTGGCATGTGGTTCCGGCATGTGTGAGAAGTGGTTCCGCCATGCCCGGCAGGTGATTCCGGAGTGTTCCCCAAGTGGTTCTGGCATAGCCGACAGGTGATTTTGCATGTCCGGCAATGGTTCCGGCGAGTCGAGCCGGTGGTTCCGGCAAGTCCGGCAGGTGATTCCGGCATGTCCAGCAGGTTGTTCCGGCATGCCCGGCAGGTGATACCGGAGTGTCCGGCATTTGGTTCTGGCTCCTCTGAGAGGTGGTTCCGGATGCCTGGCATGTGATTCCGGAGTGTCTGCCGAGTGGTTCTGGCGTAGCCGGCAGTTGATTTTTGCGTGTCCAGGAGGTGGTTCTGGGGAGTGGATCAGGCGGTTCCGGCATACTCGGCAGGTGGTACCGGCGTGTCAGGAACATG